>NC_136070.1:526570506-526967720 GCF_964261635.1 Lissotriton helveticus
AATTTTTTTCCTATTCTGTATGCCCTTTGTAGTATTTTTTGTATGATTATCCTCACGATTTGTGTTTCTTGGTCTTTCATTAATTATTTTCATTGGGGTGGTGTTTGGAATTAGAGGCTCGGTGTCTAGCTGCTATAAACGTTTTGCTTTGCTCATTAGCCTATGCTTTTAGGTGAATGCTTCAAAGTGATGCCTATGTTGTATTGATGGTTTTTAAGGGTTTTGATTTCAATACCAAGTTAAAATGTACAATAAATCACATTAAAAAATGATCAAAAGAACATGACTCCTGAACTCTTAAAACATATCAAATGGATCTAGCTGCGTAGCAGAATGACAGTGGGTTGAATTCTATTGATACAACACAAAATATTCCTTCTTCTGCCTTGGAAACTGCATTCTTAGTAGATATTTAGTTATATAGATCAATTTAATAGGTTCTTCTTTCCCCAGAAACACCTGGGGCTTATAACTATGAATTTTTCATCAATCATCCCTATCAGCAGAGCACTTAGAGCTGCTTTTTTTAATATCAGGCACAGGTAAAACTTTCCTTCCCCCTTGATTACTCACTGGCACTATAGAGTTACACCGAAACATGTCAGCAATTGAACATTAGAAAATGGGCTATGGCTATGATATCCTACAAAAACACATTCAGTGTCTTCAGCTTGCAAACGTTAATCCCTCTTTCATCATTTCACCTGTAAATAATGTACCTGCATTCCATTCCACTTCAGGGAGTCTTAACTGTATGGATATATTCTCCAGAATTAATTTTAATGTGCTCAGATTTTTGCACACAGACCTTTAACAAAGTTAAAGAAAGACTCTAGTGGAACTGGCAAAACATCTGTGGTGTTTGCTTGCAACTATGCAACACATGCTTATTTCTTGGGAGAACATGCCACATTATCATAATCTGTTTATGATAATTTATCAAAGAAAGCAACAAGTGCGGCTTCTGTCATTAAGCATATATTGATATCAGCAGGGGTGGCTCCTCCGCTAAGGCAGAAGAGTGTTGCCCCGCTGCTCTGAGAGCAGAGCAGCAAAAATGAAATGATAATAATGTCGTTATTATCATTTAATTTTTTGTAGCTTCGGGGCTGGATTAGGGCTGGAAGTGCTGATGGCACGGGGAGGAGTGGTTTGCACACCCCCTAAGTGCACATGACTGTTTTGCCAGCCCTCTTTGGCCGACCAAACAGTCATGCACACTTTGCATGCTTCCCACCGGGCTGGAGCCAAATGACGATCACTGTCCAACTGTTTGGGAGGAGATCAGGATTCCAACTCCAATGGCTTTCTCTCTGTGAAGTGTGGTGAAGTCTGCACCCCACAAAATTTCCCATGTCAATGTCATGGGTCAAACCTGCAGAAATGTATTGAAGTAAACACATGGATACATTTAAAACATGTGGAATTGGGTACGTAAATCATCAATTCCACATATCAATCCAAGTATTTTCTGCACCCAGTAAACATTACCTTGCAGTATCAGTATTCACTGTATGTGGTAATTACCACACACTCGTAATCAAAATTGAAAAGTAATCTTTAAAGTATGTGGATGAAAACATAAACATTGCTGAATGACTCTTACCAAAGATTATGTTAATACTCTTACATATAAGAAATATAAGGACTGCTTATATTTTTAATTCTTAGCTTATATTGAGGTTTTTCCAGTGTGGAAAAATATGCATACAGACATACCATATAGAATATGACAGGGATCTCAGTGCTGTATTGTAATAAAAAATTTAACTTCATGTTGACAATAAGTATTCTAGAAGACTGGTAATAAAGTGATAGCTTGAAGTGAATGGTTAGACTGTCATCTTAGTGAGTTTATGTTTATGTTTGGCAATTTTAAAAAGTGCATAGCTTCCCAAAGGCTTCCCAGCACTGAGAAGAGAGAGATGTTGGTGACGGAACCTTAGAGTAATCATCATGGGAATAGTAAAGCCTTAACTTTTTTCATGAAGCTGAGTTCAACTTCCAACATTCTCAGTTCCCTGGTCATGGAATTCCACAACTTCAGGACCAGGAATGAGAACAATCTACCTCCCATCTTGATCTCTTGATCCTCCACGTCTTTATGAGGCAGTCATAAGATGACCTGAGGGACCTCTTTGGTACATATGAGAGATGAGCTGCCTGAGAATGGTTGGACCCCTGTCATTCATTGCTTTATGAGCCAGGCAGAGGGATTTTAATGTAATCCTGGATTCGATGGGCAGCCAATGAAGAAGTTTCAAATACGTTTTAATTGATTCCTGTCTAGGTATCGTTAAGAGTAGCCTGGCTGCCGCATTCTGCACCTCTAATAACCTGTAACACCATATTTTGGTGATCCCAGGTACAGGGAGTTGCCTTAATCAAGACGTGAGACCACAAGAGCCTGGACCAGGATTCCTCGTGCATGTTCTGGGATAAGTCCTATGATTTTACAGATAATTCGGAGTATACCAAAGCAGGTTGCTGCTAGTTTGTTTACCTGGATTTCCATAGAAAGAGTATTATCCAGCCACATGCCCAGATTCTTTATTGATGGTTTGGGGACGGTAGGTGTTCCCCAGTCTTCTAGCCAGTTAATCATGGCCCTGGACCAGTGAGTGTTACAGAAGATTATCAGTTCTGTTTTATCACCTTTTAGTTTTAGGCTACAACCGGCCATCCAATTAGCCACCTTTTCCATACAAAGTACTAGTTGGAGGTGGTTTGAGTTTAGCCCCTCCGACACCGCCAGTTGTCTATCATCCTCATACGACATGATCGACAGCCTAAACTCCTGGACCATTTTTGGCAAATGGGCGAATATATATATGTTAAACAGCGTAGGGCTGAGAGACGAGCCCTGTGGGACTCTGCATGGGACTGGCAGTGTATCTGATAGGCAGGTGCATTCCATAATCTGAAATGATCAATCACTCAGAAAGGAGATACGCCATTGGAGGGCTTTGCCCTGGATGCCGACCTCCCTCAGCCTATGTATCAGTGTATAGTGGTCTGTAGTATTAGAAGCGTCACTTAAATCCAGAAGCAAGATTGCTACTGAGCCCCCTTGATCTAATATCCTTTTAAGCTCTGCAGTGACCACTAGAATAGCTGATTCTGTACTGTGTTGTGGTTGGAAACTTATTTGAGTCTTTTGTAGAATGCTATTCTATTCCAAAAACTGTGAGAGTATGTGATTAACATGTTTTTAGCTAATTTTCCTGAGATGGGTAGCAACGAAATAGGTTGAAAGTTCCCCAATACTGCTGGATCTAGTTGGGGCTTTTTCAGCAAGGGCCTCACAATTGAATGTTTTCACTTATTCTGTACTATCCTTTTGAGAGATAATGTGAGGAGCTCTGCTGTGGTGGAGAAGATAGAGTCAACACCCTGAAAGTTTAAAGTTTAGAGTTTAAAGGTATAAAGTTTTCAAACTTCTTTGCTATGGCAAGATTCTTTCTTCGCTCATGACAGTAACAACAGGAACTGTATAGATGAGTTCTGCTTAAAATGCTCAATGAATTTTATTCTTATTTTATTTGTTGCTTTAACCCGTCACTGATCACTGAGCCATCTCAATATGATATCCACCAGAGGGGTAGCTCAAAGAACTGCGTGTTTGCCGCTAGACCAAGGTGGTGATCATCAGGTCACAAGTTAGACCAAAGTGGTGATCGGCTGCTAACAAGTTAGGCCAAAGTGTGGATAGGCAGGTCACAAGTTAGACTACAGTGATGATAGTCAGGTTGCATTTTAGACCAAAGTGATGATTGACAGGTCATAAGTTCAAGTCATGCCAGTGCCAACTCAGCCTTCCATTCTCTTCCCGAAGGTAAGCAGATTGAGATTCATGGGCAAGTAATACCAATATTTAATATTTACAGTGCTTAGTGTGGTATAAAGTGTGTTATACAAAAATTAGTTAGATTCTTTCTCCACCACTGAAGGTGTAAAGAAATGTGAAGTTCTCACTTACAGGACCTTTTTGACAATATTTTGTCTTTTATGTATCGTTCATGATCCATCATTCTAGGCTCTCTAGATTTGATGCTTGGTCACAAATCACTACCATCGGAATCAAATATTGATCCAATCTTGAGGGAGCATTATTCAGTTTCTTGATGTTATTTTCTGATTCCCTCAATTGATTACAGGGTCTCCTGATAGGGTCATAATAATTATCAGAAAATAGGCACATACACTACATTGAACTAAGGCGATACGGCGCAGTGAGATGTGGGCTAAAGTGCGCTGAGTGTGAATGCCAGCATACCTAATAGTCCTGGCCCCTTGATATACCTCCTTACAAACATAGTTGTCCAGAGATTTTCATTTTTGATCTGGGTTTTGTATCATTAGAGAAGTAATTATGCTTGTGTAGACATTGCTATTCCGGAATGAATTTTTATAGGCGACATGTTTAAAAATGACGGATGTGTTGCAGTAATGATATAATATTTCAGGAACTATGAGAACTATATTCTTCATTTTGGTGTCAAAACATAGGTTTTGAGGGTCAAGTAGTCTTATAGAGACAGAAAATAACTCCTTAGAGCAACCCTTCAAACATTTTCCGAAATGGCTGCTCTTAATGATGTGTTTGAGCCGTCATATTAGTAATTTATTTTAATATTGTTTTTGTTTCAGGGTTCCAGATGATTCAAATTTGTAAACATGAGCGAAGCAGATGGTAGCAGAGAACCTTTAACTCCTGACAGAGTGTTGCTAGCCTCAAAATCTGAGGATACCTTCGACAAAAAAAAGTGTCATATGCCAAACTAATATGAAATAAAAGCTAACATCAACTGCGGCTGGCCAGAAGAAAGCTTGAGATGCTGCAGAAATACGGTTAGACAAAGATTGAAACTTATGGGTGAAGAGGATCAAATAGTTTATCATTGTAACAAGTGCTACAACTCATATACAAAATCCTGGAAAAAAATTGTCAAGAAATGACAGAAACCAGTGAATCACAACTAGAGTCCGAGTCTTCTGAGAAAGGACGACAAGCAAACTCAATGCCCATCCACTTAGAACATCGATGGCTACCCCTTATCCACCTCTGACAACTGACCAGAAAGCAGAGGATCTTCAGTGTGTTATCTGTGGTTTAGCTAGAACAAGGGCCAAGCGGGACTGATGAAAGAACAAATTGCAGAGTATCTGAGTCTCAAAGGGCAAACATGTTTTTATCAGCAGCAAGTTTCTTCCAAGAGGAAGTTTTCAGCCGAGTAGCTGATTTATACAGCAAGGTGAATGCATTTGCAGCAGATTTGTATGCTCACCCAAACTACATGAATGCATACATTTGAAAATATGAATATACAATGAGCTCCCAACAGCAACGTAACTAACAGTCTTCAGGTAAGTTTTCACTCCTTAATGAAGTTTTAAATCCTCTTTTGAGTGCTGGCTACAGGTTCACACTCAGTGAGATCAGAGAAATAATGGTTAACATTGATGAAACTATATTGATCCATAATAATGAGAATGTACAATGACAGCGTTTGTTTTTGTCAGTCTAACAAAAAGAATAAGTCGCTTATGCTGTTTGCAGCTGATTGAAGCTGATTTGACTCCTGAAGTTCTTGCTGCCAAAATAAGATCACAAGATACAGTAATATCAGCAGGAACCATTTTAAGAAACGTCCTGAAAGATTTAGATTTTGGACTTAATGACAACTTTTGTGATGCCACAGAGCTCTGCAAATCATGGGAGTCAACAAGAATGCCTGATGCTGTCTTAACATTTTTTAAATCATTGTTTAATATCAGCAAGCAAAACTGTTCCAAACTAAAGTTCTTGAGTTCCGAACAATAGCCTACAACATTGATGATGGCTTTCGAGATATAAGCTAAGAACTGTAAGACAATTCCATGAATCGACAAGCTTATGCTGTGCAAATGTGCTGTCTTTTCCAATTCATGTTTTATGAATTACATCACGGCAAAAAGAAAACTCTGCTACACATAATGACTGCCCACGCAATCTATAACAAGTGCAAAATTAGAGAACTAATCACTTCAATGAATGGTATTGGTGTATCAAACAACAAGTTATGACATAGTACAGAGCAGGAACTTGTTAGGAGCTAATTCTGTAAAAACCTGTGAATCTGACAGCACACCACTTCACCAGGAAAGAATTTGCAATTGCTGCTCCAGATAATTTTGATTTTAAAGACCGCTCTTCTTTGTCTGGAACATTCAGCACACATGATACTGTTGTGGTGCTTTTTCAAGACTGTACCAATGAAGTAGCTGCTAAAAAGCAAGCTGTGTCAGCTTTAGACATAAGCAAACAAATCTGCAAACTTATTACCCAACTTCCTTGCCAACGTGTGCAAAATCACTACAAGCCATCAACATGTCCCAGTGTACCAGAAAGTTTCAAAGTGGCTGAGGACATGGATCTTCTTCTAACTGCTGCTGCAGTCCGCAAAACTGATTTAACTGAATTTCGGTGCAGACTGAAGAAAATCCAATTCCCCATCAGCGGGAATTCATGCTCTGATCTCCTAGAATACTGTCCCACTGAAGAAGGTTGGGGTTTTACCAGTAATTCCATCTCCAGTCACAAAGTACACAACAGTATACACAGCTCTAAAAGAAAATTCCAAAATGTGCATGCTCAGCTTGAAGACCAGCCTATCCTGCCAATTTTCTGTAATGAAGGTGTTTCATGTATTGTAGCTGACATTTTTATGATCAATCCAATAGAATTTGATGATATTTATCAAATGATGGGCGTTTTCCACATGACAAAAGTTGCGTTGCGGTGTGCAGGAAGTTATCACAGTCGATTTGGCATAGACAACGCACTTACTGCAGCTAAAATCTTTGTAAGCAAAACTGTCCCGTCAGTATTGAGCGGAACTCATTATGTTAGCTCATTACAAGGTATGCTTATCATATCTGAGGCTATAGAAACATTGGATTGGAATACTTTCTGGAACAAGAATGACAAATTAGGTTTTGCATATCTTATCTCAGAAGTGAACAAGGCACAGGGTGTGTGTACTTCATTCAAAAGACGTAAAGCAAAGCCAGGCAATGTTCCATACACTCAGTTCAAAATCAGAAAGCCTGAAAACCAAGTTCAGAGAGTTTGTCAAAGAATGAAGAAAAATCTGAACTTTACAAATACTGGGGAAATGTTTTAAGTGAAAAACTTGGTATCTGCTGATCGGGCAAGTGATCGGGAGCTGCATGTGAAGACTGGATAGTCATTGATCACTGTGTTTCGCGAATTCAATTGCATAAACTAACTGAGATATGGGTC
Organism: Lissotriton helveticus; assembly: GCF_964261635.1. Taxonomy (NCBI): domain Eukaryota; kingdom Metazoa; phylum Chordata; class Amphibia; order Caudata; family Salamandridae; genus Lissotriton; species Lissotriton helveticus. Next base: position 526,577,792 of record NC_136070.1, read on the forward strand.
CTTGTATTTGGAAAGAGTGAAAAAGTTAGAGGTGGAAAAAACATACCTCTACAGAAAATTAATCAAAGACATTTTGTGGTGAAAGACAGAGAGAGAAGGTTCAATGCTGGGGCTCCAGCTATGAAACTGGAACAGACGATCCAGATATCACAGAAAAGCTTCAAAGAAATTGTTGGTCAGACATGTAAAAGTGAATATGTTGCTAAATGGCAGCTAGCTTACCATGTGACTGCCTTCTTCATTTCATGCAGCAATAAGGAAACCTCTTTGAAATGACTGAGCTTATGCAACTACGCAACTTTGAGACCAAACAATATGTGGATAAGGATATAAAGACACCTCTACTAGTTGTCCTGGAACATGGTTCGAAAATATACACAGAACTGAAGCAGGAGAGATTTGTATTGAAAGAGAAAACGCTGTTTGACATAATCACTAAGGGTAAACTTCCACGCTTTAATTGCCATAGTAAGAGTTTCGTCTAACCGACCTCTACAAAACAGCTTACAATAAACCAACATTCACAAGCACATTGAGAGATGAATGTAGCAAAAGAAAGAGGTGAATTTATCAAGGACATTCTGTCGCATGATTTTCTTCAAACAAATGGATTATTTGATGGAGATGCTGCAACCAAAACAGTGAAGCACAAACTTGTACAAGACCTCAAATAAAAACTTTCACCTGAAGAATTTCAATTCGAAAAGTGCTGTTGTTGTAAGCTATATGTCAAAATTGTGAATGGTCAAGTTTTCATCCATGCAAAACTTCAGAGACGTCATTCAGACTGTTCTACATATATCAAAGTCAGTGTGCACCTTGCAAGAACTGTACATTGTCTTTGACAGTTATCTTGAGCTATCTGTCAAAGAATGTGAGAGAATCAGACTAATGCCTACAAGTGGAACAATTGACCCTGTCGGCATCAAAAATTAAATACCTATACCTGTGCAACTTGATAAATTCAGGACATCAACATCGAACAAGATGAACTTGACGATGTTAACTCGCCAAAACATTTCTGAGGCTTCAGTGAACACTGAATTTCCAATTATTGCAAGTTGAGTGATTGTCAATGAGGAGATGGTACCTTAAGAGATATATTCAAAAGATACTTGCCATATTGTTCAAGAACTTAACAGCAAATTGGAGAAATCGGACCTTCGTACTGTGCCACATGTTGAGTGGCCTGTTTGAAATGGTTCCATTCGAGATACTGTAGTGTCAAATGACACAGATATTATTATTGTGTTACTTAGATTTGTTGCAATGTTCATAAGTCAAGGATTGTCAGAATTATGGATATGTTATGAAACCGGTGAGAAAAGACACTTAATCCCACTTTATATTCTGTACAAGAAACTTGACTGAGAGATACCCAGTGTTCCTATCAAGGCACATATTCTTACAGATCATGACACAATGAGCAACATTGGAACAAAGCTTGGAGCATTAAATGCTGAACCTGTGAAGTTTTTAAAAGGATTTGCTGAGACAGAAGAAGAATGTGACTTTAAAGACATAAAAAAATATTGTGTGTGTGTGTGTGAAAATGAGTTCTGACTGTCACCAATTTGACATTCTTCGGTACAGTGAGTTCTCGAGATCAGTCCCGCTAAGTGACCTTCCACCAAGGTCATATTCAATGCATGGACACATTAAAAGAGCGCTCTATTTGATCAGAAGATGTGTAAATGTTTTGCATCATGCATATGTAGAGAAAGATCAGTGTGAATTTGGTTGGGACTAGTAAAGCCTTAACTTTTTTCATGAAGCTGAGTTCAACTTCCAACATTCTCAGTTCCCTGGTCATGGAATTCCACAACTTCAGGACCAGGAATGAGAACAATCTACCTCCCATCTTGATCTCTTGATCCTCCACGTCTTTATGAGGCAGTCATAAGATGACCTGAGGGACCTCTTTGGTACATATGAGAGATGAGCTGCCTGAGAATGGTTGGACCCCTGTCATTCATTGCTTTATGAGCCAGGCAGAGGGATTTTAATGTAATCCTGGATTCGATGGGCAGCCAATGAAGAAGTTTCAAATACGTTTTAATTGATTCCTGTCTAGGTATCGTTAAGAGTAGCCTGGCCGCCGCATTCTGCACCTCTAATAACCTGTAACAACATATTTTGGTGATCCCAGGTACAGGGAGTTGCCTTAATCAAGACGTGAGACCACAAGAGCCTGGACCAGGATTCCTCGTGCATGTTCTGGGATAAGTCCTATGATTTTACAGATAATTCGGAGTATACCAAAGCAGGTTGCTGCTAGTTTGTTTACCTGGATTTCCATAGAAAGAGTATTATCCAGCCACATGCCCAGATTCTTTATTGATGGTTTGGGGACGGTAGGTGTTCCCCAGTCTTCTAGCCAGTTAATCATGGCCCTGGAACAGTGAGTGTTACAGAAGATTATCAGTTCTGTTTTATCACCTTTTAGTTTTAGGCTACAACCGGCCATCCAATTAGCCACCTTTTCCATACAAACTACTAGTTGGAGGTGGTTTGAGTTTAGCCCCTCCGACACCGCCAGTTGTCTATCATCCTCATACGACATGATCGACAGCCTAAAGTCCTGGACCATTTTTGGCAAATGGGCGAATATATATATGTTAAACAGCGTAGGGCTGAGAGACGAGCCCTGTGGGACTCTGCATGGGACTGGCAGTGTATCTGATAGGCAGGTGCATTCCATAATCTGAAATGATCAATCACTCAGAAAGGAGATACGCCATTGGAGGGCTTTGCCCTGGATGCCGACCTCCCTCAGCCTATGTATCAGTGTATAGTGGTCTGTAGTATCAGAAGCGTCACTTAAATCCAGAAGCAAGATTGCTACTGAGCCCCCTTGATCTAATATCCTTTTAAGCTCTGCAGTGACCACTAGAATAGCTGATTCTGTACTGTGTTGTGGTTGGAAACTTATTTGAGTCTTTTGTAGAATGCTATTCTATTCCAAAAACTGTGAGAGTATGTGATTAACATGTTTTTAGCTAATTTTCCTGAGATGGGTAGCAACGAAATAGGTTGAAAGTTCCCCAATACTGCTGGATCTACGTGGGGCTTTTTCAGCAAGGGCCTCACAATTGCATGTTTTCACTTATTCTGTACTATCCTTTTGAGAGATAATGTGAGAAGCTCTGCTGTGGTGGAGAAGATAGAGTCAACACCCTGAAAGTTTAAAGTTTAGAGTTTAAAGGTATAAAGTTTTCAAACTTATTTGCTATGGCAAGATTCTTTCTTCGCTCATGACAGTAACAACAGGAACTGTATAGATGAGTTCTGCTTAAAATGCTCAATGAATTTTATTCTTATTTTATTTGTTGCTTTAACCCGTCACTGATCACTGAGCCATCTCAATATGATATCCACCAGAGGGGTAGCTCAAAGAACTGCGTGTTTGCCGCTAGACCAAGGTGGTGATCATCAGGTCACAAGTTAGACCAAAGTGGTGATCGGCTGCTAACAAGTTAGGCCAAAGTGTGGATAGGCAGGTCACAAGTTAGACTACAGTGATGATAGTCAGGTTGCATTTTAGACCAAAGTGATGATTGACAGGTCATAAGTTCAAGTCATGCCAGTGCCAACTCAGCCTTCCATTCTCTTCCCGAAGGTAAGCAGATTGAGATTCATGGGCAGGTAATACCAATATTTAATATTTACAGTGCTTAGTGTGGTATAAAGTGTGTTATACAAAAATTAGTTAGATTCTTTCTCCACCACTGAAGGTGTAAAGAAATGTGAAGTTCTCACTTACAGGACCTTTTTGACAATATTTTGTCTTTTATGTATCGTTCATGATCCATCATTCTAGGCTCTCTAGATTTGATGCTTGGTCACAAATCACTACCATCGGGATCAAATATTGATCCAATCTTGAGGGAGCATTATTCAGTTTCTTGATGTTATTTTCTGATTCCCTCAATTGATTACAGGGTCTCCTGATAGGGTCATAATAATTATCAGAAAATAGGCACATACACTACATTGAACTAAGGCGATACGGCGCAGTGAGATGTGGGCTAAAGTGCGCTGAGTGTGAATGCCAGCATACCTAATAGTCCTGGCCCCTTGATATACCTCCTTACAAACATAGTTGTCCAGAGATTTTCATTTTTGATCTGGGTTTTGTATCATTAGAGAAGTAATTATGCTTGTGTAGACATTGCTATTCCGGAATGAATTTTTATAGGCGACATTTTTAAAAATGACGGATGTGTTGCAGTAATGATATAATATTTCAGGAACTATGAGAACTATATTCTTCATTTTGGTGTCAAAACATAGGTTTTGAGGGTCAAGTAGTCTTATAGAGACAGAAAATAACTCCTTAGAGTAACCCTTCAAACATTTTCCGAAATGGCTGCTCTTAATGATGTGTTTGAGCCGTCATATTAGTAATTTATTTTAATATTGTTTTTGTTTCAGGGTTCCAGATGATTCAAATTTGTAAACATGAGCGAAGCAGATGGTAGCAGAGAACCTTTAACTCCTGACAGAGTGTTGCTAGCCTCAAAATCTGAGGATACCTTCGACAAAAAAAAGTGTCATATGCCAAACTAATATGAAATAAAAGCTAACATCAACTGCGGCTGGCCAGAAGAAAGCTTGAGATGCTGCAGAAATACGGTTAGACAAAGATTGAAACTTATGGGTGAAGAGGATCAAATAGTTTATCATTGTAACAAGTGCTACAACTCATATACAAAATCCTGGAAAGAAATTGTCAAGAAATGACAGAAACCAGTGAATCACAACTAGAGTCCGAGTCTTCTGAGAAAGGACGACAAGCAAACTCAATGCCCATCCACTTAGAACATCGATGGCTGCCCCTTATCCACCTCTGACAACTGATCAGAAAGCAGAGGATCTTCAGTGTGTTATCTGTGGTTTAGCTAGAACAAGGGCCAAGCGGGACTGATGAAAGAACAAATTGCAGAGTATCTGAGTCTCAAAGGGCAAACATGTTTTTATCAGCAGCAAGTTTCTTCCAAGAGGAAGTTTTCAGCCGAGTAGCTGATCTATACAGCAAGGTGAATGCATTTGCAGCAGATTTGTATGCTCACCCAAACTACATGAATGCATACATTTGAAAATATGAATATACAATGAGCTCCCAACAGCAACGTAACTAACAGTCTTCAGGTAAGTTTTCACTCCTTAATGAAGTTTTAAATCCTCTTTTGAGTGCTGGCTACAGGTTCACACTCAGTGAGATCAGGGAAATAATGGTTAACATTGATGAAACTATATTGATCCATAATAATGAGAATGTACAATGACAGAGTTTGTTTTTGTCAGTCTAACAAAAAGAATAAGTCGCTTATGCTGTTTGCAGCTGATTGCAGCTGATTTGACTCCTGAAGTTCTTGCTGCCAAAATAAGATCACAAGATACAGTAATATCAGCAGGAACCATTTTAAGAAACGTCCTGAAAGATTTAGATTTTGGACTTAATGACAACTTTTGTGATGCCACAGAGCTCTGCAAATCATGGGAGTCAACAAGAATGCCTGATGCTGTCTTAACATTTTTTTAAATCATTGTTTAATATCAGCAAGCAAAACTGTTCCAAACTAAAGTTCTTGAGTTCCGAACAATAGCCTACAACATTGATGATGGCTTTCGAGATATAAGCTAAGAACTGTAAGACAATTCCATGAATCGACAAGCTTATGCTGTGCAAATGTGCTGTCTTTTCCAATTCATGTTTTATGAATTACATCACGGCAAAAAGAAAACTCTGCTACACATAATGACTGCCCACGCAATCTATAACAAGTGCAAAATTAGAGAACTAATCACTTCAATGAATGGTATTGGTGTATCAAACAACAAGTTATAATGACATAGTACAGAGCAGGAACTTGTTAGGAGCTAATTCTGTAAAAACCTGTGAATCTGACAGCACACCACTTCACCAGGAAAGAATTTGCAATTGCTGCTCCAGATAATTTTGATTTTAAAGACCGCTCTTCTTTGTCTGGAACATTCAGCACACATGATACTGTTGTGGTGCTTTTTCAAGACTGTACCAATGAAGTAGCTGCTAAAAAGCAAGCTGTGTCAGCTGTAGACATAAGCAAACAAATCTGCAAACTTATTACCCAACTTCCTTGCCAACGTGTGCAAAATCACTACAAGCCATCAACATGTCCCAGTGTACCAGAAAGTTTCAAAGTGGCTGAGGACATGGATCTTCTTCTAACTGCTGCTGCAGTCCACAAAACTGATTTAACTGAATTTCGGTGCAGACTGAAGAAAATCCGATTCCCCCATGGGCGGGAATTCATGCTCTGATCTCCTAGAATACTGTCCCACTGAAGAAGGTTGGGGTTTTACCAGTAATTCCATCTCCAGTCACAAAGTACACAACAGTATACACAGCTCTAAAAGAAAATTCCAAAATGTGCATGCTCAGCTTGAAGACCAGCCTATCCTGCCAATTTTCTGTAATGAAGGTGTTTCATGTATTGTAGCTGACATTTTTATGATCAATCCAATAGAATTTGATGATATTTATCAAATGATGGGCGTTTTCCACATGACAAACGTTGCGTTGCGGTGTGCAGGAAGTTATCACAGTCGATTTGGCATAGACAACGCACTTACTGCAGCTAAAATCTTTGTAAGCAAAACTGTCCCGTCAGTATTGAACGGAACTCATTATGTTAGCTCATTACAAGGTATGATTATCATATCTGAGGCTATAGAAACATTGGATTGGAATACTTTCTGGAACAAGAATGACAAATTAGGTTTTGCATATCTTATCTCAGAAGTGAACAAGGCACAGGGTGTGTGTACTTCATTCAAAAGACGTAAAGCAAAGCCAGGCAATGTTCCATACACTCAGTTCAAAATCAGAAAACCTGAAAACCAAGTTCAGAGAGTTTGTCAAAGAATGAAGAAAAATCTGAACTTTACAAGTACTGGGGAAATGTTTTAAGTGAAAAACTTGGTACCTGCTGATCGAGCAAGTGATCGGGAGCTGCATGTGAAGACTGGATAGTCATTGATTACTGTGTTTCGCGAATTCAATTGCATAAACTAACTGAGATATGGGTCCTTGTATTTGGAAAGAGTGAAAAAGTTAGAGGTGGAAAAAACATACCTCTACAGAAAATTAATCAAAGACATTTTGTGGTGAAAGACAGAGAGAGAAGGTTCAATGCTGGGGCTCCAGCTATGAAACTGGAACAGACGATCCAGATATCACAGAAAAGCTTCAAAGAAATTGTTGGTCAGACATGTAAAAGTGAATATGTTGCTAAATGGCAGCTAGCTTACCATGTGGCTGCCTTCTTCATTTCATGCAGCAATAAGGAAACCTCTTTGAAATGACTGAGCTTATGCAACTACGCAACTTTGTGACCAAACAATATGTGGATAAGGATATAAAGACACCTCTACTAGTTGTCCTGGAACATGGTTCGAAAATATACGCAGAACTGAAGCAGGAGAGATTTGTATTGAAAGAGAAAACGCTGTTTGACATAATCACTAAGGGTAAACTTCCACGCTTTAAGTGCCATAGTAAGAGTTTCGTCTAACCGACCACTACAAAACAGCTTACAATAAACCAACATTCACAAGCACATTGAGAGATGAATGTAGCAAAAGAAAGAGGTGAATTTATCAAGGACATTCTGTCGCATGATCTTCTTCAAACAAATGGATTATTTGATGGAGATGCTGCAACCAAAACAGTGAAGCACAAACTTGTACAAGACCTCAAATAAAAACTTTCACCTGAAGAATTTCAATTCGAAAAGTGCTGTTGTTGTAAGCTATATGTCAAAATTGTGAATGGTCAAGTTTTCATCCATGCAAAACTTCAGAGACGTCATTCAGACTGTTCTACATATATCAAAGTCAGTGTGCACCTTGCAAGAACTGTACATTGTCTTTGACAGTTATCTTGAGCTATCTATCAAAGAATGTGAGAGAATCAGACTAATGCCTACAAGTGGAACAATTGACCCTGTCTGCATCAAAAATTAAACACCTATACCTGTGCAACTTGATAAATTCAGGACATCAACATCGAACAAGATGAACTTGACGATGTTAACTCGCCAAAACATTTCTGAGGCTTCAGTGAACACTGAATTTCCAATTATTGCAAGTTGAGTGATTGTCAATGAGGAGATGGTACCTTAAGAGATATATTCAAAAGATACTTGTCATATTGTTCAAGAACTTAACAGCAAATTGGAGAAATCGGACCTTCGTACTGTGCCACATGTTGAGTGGCCTGTTTGAAATGGTTCCATTCGAGATACTGTAGTGTCAAATGACACAGATATTATTATTGTGTTACTTAGATTAGTTGCAATGTTCATAAGTCAAGGATTGTCAGAATTATGGATATGTTATGAAACCGGTGAGAAAAGACACTTAATCCCACTTTATATTCTGTACAAGAAACTTGACTGAGAGATACCCAGTGTTCCTATCAAGGCACATATTCTTACAGATCATGACACAATGAGCAACATTGGAACAAAGCTTGGAGCATTAAATGCTGAACCTGTGAAGTTTTTAAAAGGATTTGCTGAGACAGAAGAAGAATGTGACTTTAAAGACATAAAAAAATATTGTGTGTGTGTGTGTGGAAAATGAGTTCTGACTGTCACCAATTTGACATTCTTCGGTACAGTGAGTTCTCGAGATCAGTCCCGCTAAGTGACCTTCCACCAAGGTCATATTCAATGCATGGACACATTAAAAGAGCGCTCTATTTGATCAGAAGATGTGTAAATGTTTTGCATCATGCATATGTAGAGAAAGATCAGTGTGAATTTGGTTGGGAAGATTTTGATGGGGAGCTAAAACCTTGAAATTTCTAAAGCCTCTGCCCACAGAACTTACACATACGTGTACTTGCAAACCCTGTGCTACAAAAGGTGTCCCTGTTGATATTCTCTTCTCAAATGTTCAACATTCTAAAATGTACCACAAGCAATTGCTGAAACAAATAAATAAAGTGAACTATGAAAATGTGTCTAAAACAGGAGTGATAAACATTTTTTTCATATTCATATCATAAACATTGTTTGGTGTATACATAAACCATTATTATATGTTAATTTATACATATGTCTCTTCTTCCTCTATTATAGCCACCATTTTGCAAAATGGAGGAAGGGTTGCTCTAAGGAGTTATTTTCTGTCTCTATAAGACGACGTGCCACCCAAACCCTGCATTTTGACACCAAAATGAAGTATGTAGATCTCATGGTTCCTGAAATATTATATCATCACTGCAACACATCTGCCATTTTAAAAAATGTTGCTCAGAAAAATTCGGCCCAGATCAGCAATGTCTACCCCAGCTAAATTACTTCTCTAATGATCCAAGAACACAAATCAAAAATAAAAATCTCTGGGCAACAGTTTTTTATGGAGGTATATCAAGGGTCTGGGATAATAATATGGAACCTGTGAATTGATGGCTGAAGTCTGTCTACAATATATTTACATAGATAAGACCCCTTCAGTGATTGAAAAAAATAATCTTCATTAACATATGTTAATCAAGTATAAAACATACAGCACACAAACACAAATAGCATAAATATTAGCACAGTAAAAAGAAAACACAAGCATGCAAAAAAAGCTACTTTAGGTCATGAACACACACACCTGCATGGCATGCGTCCTTATGTTCAACAATGATTATGCAGTGGAGATTATATACAATTGTACAAGCGTAATAAAATAATATGTAAAAAAGAATGACAAGACCTAGATTGTAAGTGACTAGAGTATATTCAGTGTAAATTAACCAGTGAAGGTAAAAATGTGTATTCAATTCATAGATTGGAGAAATAAGTACAAACTTGTTCAACTATGAAGTAAATGGACAAAGTCAGTTCAAAGAAATAGTAAAACACTAGTCATTATCATTTCTATTTGAACAATGTTATGCAGCCGTAGGCATGGCCATGAAACACTGTCACCTCACCTCCAGAGGTGTGCACAAGTATGCATTTATAAGTGGGCAGGGTGTGATTGGATTGACCTATATGTGTGTAAGTTGGTTTTGTCTGTGTGGTTGCGGGTCGTGATCTTGTTATGCTACAGTGGACTTGGTGAAGTATATCATGGATGAATAACACAAAGAAAATGGTGATAAGAGGATGCTAGGAAAATATATTATTGAAGAGGCAGGGGGTGGTTGCCCATGCATGTAGGAGGGTGGAGATGGAGCTATGTTTAGGTGGAAGTGTTGTTGAAGATGGCCAGAGATGTGGTTTGATCATGTCTCCTTCATCTACAATAGTGTGCCCCAAAGAGCAGCAGCTCTTGGAGTGCAAGGCAACAGTAATGCAGAGGAGGAGGTAGCTTCATACTAGGCATCACAGGAACTCCAACACCTACAGGAAAGGCACAAGCTCCAAAAGTCAGACAGTTTTCAGGGCAATTAAAAGTCCCAATCACAGCTAACATCTGTCTGCTGAAAGTCATGTGGCAGCCCCGCAACAACTCTGCAGGAACAAGGCAACCGTCTCAGTTATACACATCTACATAATGTTGGCCTTGATAGCTTACAACTAGGTTTGAACCAACGTTAAACGTCCTCCATATACTCTAATGTAGTCATGAAATTAGCTCTTAATGGGGGGGAAAGCCTTCATTTACCTCATTTGACATGACCATGTGCAGCCCCCTCTTACCCTGTTCCTTCAGTTAAAGTTCTCCAGCATATTTTGCAGCAGGGAACTGTTCTCCCTGCTGTCACTCAAAGCTGCCAGTCCTGAGTGACAGAAGAGAAATAAAAATGCATTAAAATAATTCCTGTATACTGTCTGACATTTGTACACTAATATAGGATAAAACTGCTATGAGCCAGGTCCATCGCCCAGTAGTGTACCAGCATACAACAATAAACCTCCAGCACCAAATGAACTGGTATAAAATAACTGAAGAGGCCTGTGTTACCACCCGAGCTGCCTGCGCATTCTGCAACAGGCTTAGGTCCTTGGGTGTGAACATGATCCCCTAGGCACCTCCCACCACATCCCTCCTATAGTGACACTATTACTTTATGGGTTGCTTGACACCTGGTGTATATACGGCTGATATTGATTTGGGAATGCTTATTATATTGGAATTCCCAGGAATGTGGAGGCTCACCACCAATATGTACTTTCCCTCTTGTGATTCTGTTGTGCACAAGATCTCGTGAGATCTTGGCTTTCAGTGCTACCAGATGTCATGTGATACGGGGGCACGGCCTATTTCTAGTGCGTCCCCCTTTGCCACAGCACTTGGCTTCAGATCCTCCTATGGAAATAATGATCATTGCTTGGCTGGCCCCGAACATTCCTCTCACAGTTCTGGGCTGGGAGGTCTTCGCTTGTTATGTTATGTTATGTTATGTTATGTTATTTCCACTTGTAACGCGCACGGCTACTCATGAGTGTCCCGGAGCGGGACTCGAGAGGAACAAGAAGAAATTAACAAACAAAGAGATGTGTCTTGAGTTTTTTTTTTTAAATGGCGGGGTCCTGAATCGACCGTAGGAAGGGGGGGAGGGCATTCCAGGCTAGGCTGGCCTTCACGGCGAGGCAACTGCCTCCCATCCTCTGAAGTCGGAAACGAGGCACCCGGGCAAGGCACTGAGTGGCCGAGCAAAGGGCACGAGCCGGGCGGTAAAAGGAGAAGCGCTTCTGGAGATAGAGGGGGCCAAGGCCATGAAGGGCTCGATGGGCCAAAACCAAAGATTTAAATCTAACTCTATCTGCAACAGGAAGCCAATGGAGAGAACAAAGTTGAGAGGTCACACTAGTCCTGGCTGAGAGACCCAGTAGCAATCTGGCAGCCGTGTTCTGGACTACCTGAAGTTTTTTAAGCAGGTAGCCGGGGGACCCGACAAAGAGAGCATTGGCATAGTCCAACCGGGAAAGGATAAGGGCACAGGTGACAGTTTCTCTAGCCGCTTGGGGAAGGAGCGGAAAAAAAGTGCGCAGAGTTTTGATAAGACCAAAGTAACAGCCTGCCAGTTTCTTAATGTGGGAGGAAAAGGATAGACTCTTGTCAAACCAGACTCCCAAGTTTTTAGCAGGCTATCCTGTCGCCGAGGGGAGCGGGAGGTCAGGGGGCCACAGCTGTTCGCAAAAGTCAGTGGGAACGATACCAAACAGAAAAATCTCAGATTTTTGTTCGTTACATTTAAGCTGAGCATCAGCTAGCCATTTAAAGATGGAAAATAAGCACTGTTGGGCTGCCACAACTGAGCTGGAGGTCTTGTCCCAGGTGAACAGCAGCTGTGAATCGTCAGCATTGGCCATCACCTTAGCCCCAAGCTCCTCTGCCAGATGTAAGAGCGGCGTAACATAAATGTTAAAAAGGAGCGGGCTGAGGGAGGAGTCCTGAGGCACTCCCGTGGTAACCAACTGAGTCAAAGAGGAGAAAGGGGAGAGCCAAATCTGCTTGGCTCGCCCTTCAAGGAAGGACCTGAGCCAGTCCCAGACTGCTCCACATACCCCAATCTCAGCCAGACGGGCCAAAAGAAGGGCATGAGGGACCGTATTGAACGCAGCTGATAGGTCAAGCAAAATTAGTGCTGCCCTCCTGCCTGCGTCCCGGCACTCCTGAATAGCCTCGACCACCTCCACCAGGACAGTCTCAGTGCTGTGAGAGGTGCGAAACCCCAATTGGGCAGGATGCAAGAGGCCCTCAGTCTCCACATCCTCCGTAAGTTGGCTGTAAACAACCTTCTTGCAGAACTTAGCAATGGCCGGGAGAAGGGAGATGGGACGATAGATCCCAGGAGTGAAAGGATCCAGGGAGGCTTTCTTCAGAAGCTGCAGTATCTTCGCCTGCTTCCACCTCAGAGGAACCACAGCCGTCTGGAGGGACAGGTTGACAATACAGTTCACCTCAGACGACAGGCTCTCAGCCACTGAAGCCAGAAGCCTGGCTGGGCAGGAATCCAAAGGGGAGCCCGACTTGAGCCCCCTGAGGATTTTAAGGGATTCCAGGGGAGTAACTGCTCTAAAATCTGAAAAGGAGCAGACGGGGGCAGCAGGTGGGGAAACCAGAGGACCCATGTTACCGCCATTACCCACGGAGAAGGAAGCTTGAATGGCCTGAATTTTCCCTCTAAAGCAGCGGGAAAGCGTATTACACCATGCGAGAGAAGAAGGAATAACACTCGCCTGGACCCGCGGAGAAGTAAAATTCTGAACTATGGAGAACATTTCTTTGGCATTATTCCTTGCTGAATCAATGCAGGCAGCAAAGAATTGCCCTTTGGCCACGGCGATTGCCTCATAGTAGATTTTTTGCATGGCTCTCAAATTCATCTTGTCCACAGAACAGTAGCCCCTCTGACGCCAGGCACGCTCCAAAAACTTGCAATCATGCTTGGCGCTCTTGAGAGTTGCAGTAAACCATGATTGAGACGGCGAGTCTCGGGCAGATCTAGAGGGACGAGCAGAAGCAGCAGAGGTTGCTGCCGTGGCAACCCAAGTAGAGAACTCAGACAGACACTCCTCCAGTGCTTCCGGCAAAACGGGTCTGGAGTGGTCAAGAGCCAGTTTAAATATCACAGGGTCGATCCTGCCAAGGGCAGACTCCTGATAGGGAAAAGTCCGGGGAGGGACTGCACTGGATAGTGCCCAGGAAAAGTGAGATAAAAAATGATCGGACCAGGACACAGGACAGGGATCTCCTATGAGGAGGGGGAAATTGGAACAAATAGGGTCTAAAAGATGGCCCGCTTGGTGAGTAGGAAGGCGAACATGCTGGACAAGTTGAGCCAAGTGGAAAATATCCAAAAGGTCAGCCGCATCCCTGTTATCAGGGCAGTCCAGGTGGATGTTGAGATCACCCAAAATCAGATAGTGCAAAAACCTAACTGCCCTGGTGGCAATGGCATCCCCACAGCTGTGAAGAAAGGGACCCGTGGGGCCAGGAGGTCTATAGATCAGAGAGGCCCCCAGAGTGAAGTGTGCTGAGAAGCGCACGCTGAAATCGAGCACCTCACAGTTATCCCACGCGGAGGAGTCCCCTAGCCGAAGTTCCCAAATATCTTTAAAAGCGACGGCCACGCCGCCTCCTCTGCCCTCCGCGCGGTCAGCTCTAAGAATCTTGTAGCCAGGAGGAATGGCAAATGCGACAATAGGGTCAGAGGAAGCATCAAGCCATGTCTCTGTGAGGAACAAAATATCTAGGGAATTCTCCGCCAGAAGATCATGGACATCGACGTGATGCTTCCTAAGGGAGCGGGCATTAATCAAAGCAGCCCTAATGAGAACTACCTTAGCCCTCTGAGCTTGTCCTGGATAATTCTTTTGGCTTCTGACCTCCTCCTGTCACTCCAGTAAGAAGCTCCTACCCCACATTATGTTTGGCTGTTAAGTCTTTGGAAGCCTGATCCTGAACATTAATGGACACACTTTCTGGATGGTATTATGGCAAGCAGTAGTCACATTTTGTTTGCTTCATGAAGTCAGATCAGTGCACTGTACCTATGAGGAATAGACATTTGTTTGAATACATGCTTTGTTTATTTGGCTTCTAACACTGTTTGTGTTGCTATCCTGTAAACCTTTGTTTGTTTTCTGATCTAACTGCAGGACTACCTTCCTCATTGTTTTTACCTCATACTTATTTTACCTTAAAAATATACAAGACTTTGTCAATGGAATTCCCTCCCCTGGTTTCTCAGAAAAGGAATTACTACTAGACTCTACTAGACTTTGTTTTTTGGTGGTTCTGTGTGTATCTACTATGATGTCTAATAGGAGGCATTTTGATTTCATGTCTTTCAGTCTGCAGGAATGATGATGTTTGACCATATTCTTGATTGATGAGTGCATTTGTGGGGTTGCATGAGAAGGTATTGGAGGGGGGTGCTTTGTGGCATGCTTGTTGCTTACGTGGTGTTCTGTGGTTGTGTTTTATAGGGACGTGTGTCCGGATTACCGGTTTATCAAGTGGGTGACAGGACCATCCCCCATAGTGTTGGTCGAACTTCAGCTTGAATTAACTCCTTCTTCCTATCCCATTTTCCCCTTAAGGGGCTTATATCATAATATCTAACAGCCCATTAGGATATATATAGGTGTGAGAGGATGGACTATCTCCTTTTCCACTAATCCTGGGCTACAGGTGAGTGGGACCGCGACAGTCTGCCACATGCTGCTGGTCAATGGAGGGCTTTAATTTAGTCCACCACTGCAGGTCCCAATAAGCTACATGCTGTGACAGATTCTTGACAACTCACAATAACAATCAGACATGGGATCACGTTAACAAAGTCCATCTCAGCAGATCTCTCCACCATCTCTCCCTCCAACCTATGCCTTTTCCGGACCATAAACTTTAAACATACCTCAGAGTTGATGGCCAGTGCAGCAGTCTATGATTATAGAAAATACTGTGAAGGGACCTGCAGAACTGCTTAAAGCTGCTGGCTTACTAAAAACCATAAACTGTGCGTCTCTCTCAAACTTCTTTATTCATCACACTATTAAGCACTGTATTCCATAACATGATAACTGCACCTCTGTGGTCATCACACACAATATGCACACACTTCCCAGATAGGGTTAAAACAACTACAACACACTTCGAACCGCACGCAATATACTGTTTATTGCTCTACTGTTAGAGAGGAAAGTTCTTTCAGACATGAGTAGCTGAATCATGACATTTCTGAGCTAAATTAATAAATGTGCACCAACTACACATTTTAGAAAAAATTGACAAAACAAGAGAATCTTAATGACTGCACTGTAAACTAATGCAGAAAAGGTGTAGTCTAGCTGATAACTTCATATAAATAATATAGATTGTCATCTGACATTGTTTTTCCTCGTCTCCCCGTTATGTGTCTCTTTCTCTCCCCCTTCAATGGAACAATGACGACTCCCCCTGGGCGGATACCAATCTGTTTGTACCTACAGCAGAGAGCGAGCAACCTTGGCCGATGCCCGACGGAGCTATCCTATGCAGCTATAGAGGAGTCTGGCCCCTTGGCCGTCACCTACCCAGCCGGTCATCTGACATTGTTTTCCTCTTCTCCCCGTTCGTGTCTCCTTCACTCCCCCTCCCTCTGTGATTCTTTGAGTCAAACGGTTGTAACTATGTAACCTGTAACTCACTGATTCAACTGACATAACTATGGATCCTGTAACTTGTTGATCCTCATGTAAAGTGCTATGATACCTCCGGGTCAAGCCAGCGCTATATAAAACTTTGCAAATAAATAAATAAATAAAAATAAATAAATAAATGTGTTAATCGATAAGGCACTATATTTTATTAATGTGTGGTACAACTGTGCAAAATGGGGATTTCTCACGATATGAGATTTACCACTAGTCATTCTGTATTATCATTTATGTGTGAATAACAAATGAGAATTGATCAAATATTAATGTTTAAATCTGATTATGATGAAAACCTATCATTTATGTGTGTAAACGTGTGCACCGAAATGACAAAAGAAAAGTAGGTGTTACACATTCTTAATTAATGAGGCTCACAGAAACTTTATTAGATTGTATCTCGCACGTGTACTGATAATATGCATATAGAATGCGATTTAAAAATTAATTGTAAAATATATTTCTACGTTACTACATTCAAAAAGTTGTAATTTGTCATATTGACATGTGTCCTTTGTAACCATACTAAAGGTTTTCAAGTGCATAAGATTTATACTAGAATCATGACATCTTGATATTTCTTATGAATGTATGTTAACCATTCTAAGTACTTCACGTTATATCAGCACAATGAAACGTAGGCCTAACTGCATATGAAGTTTCTTGACTCGCTGAATATATTACTCGTACGACTATTCCTCAGTATAACCAATAATGTGAAACTGTATTTTCTTCCCTGAGTTCTCATGCACTGTACAAGACACCCTGCTACATTTTATGATACCATTTTTGACACAGTGAGGACCAGCTGCCTCAGAAACTATCCTTCTGAACTTACTTATGTGCTCTTGCTAAAGGATCATTTTTCCAATGTTTCACGTAGTGGATTTCTTGAGGCCCAAGTAAGAGTACCACCTATGTGAGAAGTTGGCCTGATGTGCAGTGCTCACTATTCTAGTGATCACTATATATCAGTCCAAACAACCCTTATTGATGATTGGTTGTAAGTCAACCTTATAGACCAGCTATCCTAGTAGCATGGATACGAGCAGTCTAAGGCTAAGACTCTAGAGGGCGTGTTAAGCCAGCTGTTTTACCATCACATTACCCCTTGAACACCCAGTGAAAGGACACCACACAAGTGTTATGAAAATAAACAGTGTATTTATTAGAATCACAACAACCCTGTACTCTTTATGAGGACAGGGTGCTAGGCACACAACAAAACTCTTACGAAAATACTTAAGTTAGCACGTTATACACAAATGCCCGAGGGGCACGAAAAACCATATACTTTAAAAGTGGAATGCGAAATTACTAGCAGGTAAGTACAGTACTAATAGGCTTTGGACTCGCTAGGACTTGACTATAGAATCGTTAGATTACTTCTAGGAGACCTAGGGGACTCGGGTGCAGAGTGTGCACTCTCACGCGGGATGCGGGACAAAGTCTATGGGAGCTAGTAAAGGCAAAGTTAGTGTTCACGGGCGAACCCGACCTGGTAGGAAGAAAACGACAGTGGATCCTGACCCTAGGATAGTGAGGCTATGCTGGGACACCGAAGTGCCGAAGTTACCTAGCCCAGGGGCTGCAGCTGCATAGGTCTGAAAAGACGTCGGGAATCTCGTTGCCGGACCAGGAGCCTGGAAGAAGGAAGTTGCTGGCAGGCGACCAGTGAAGGAAAGTTCGATGGATCCAGGAAGAAGAAAACCTGAAAGCAGAGGGGACCAAGTTCTTGAATCACTAGCCAGTGATTAAGTGGGCACCAGGATGGCACCGGGCGAAGTCACCTCGACTAGGTGAGTGGGCGACGCTGGCTCTGCAGATCTCACGGACCAGGAGGCGTTGTCGGCGACCAGGATGGAGAGGCGAGCTGTCCCACGATGGATGAAGCTGTCGGCGTCGAAGTTACCCAGGATTGGGCAACAAGCCTTGGCTAATTCAAGCCCACGCGGTGGACTCAAAATGGCGTCTTGAGTGGACCAGGAGGGTCCGGAGTGCTCCTCTTCTGGAAGGGAGCAAGGGCCAGTCTGGAGCAACCAGACTAGCAGCAGTGATGTCGTCGGGCGTCGTTCAGAAGGCCACAAGCCAGCGGGCTAGTAGCCAAACAACGCGGTGAGCAGCAAAAAGCAGAAGGGCCCCACGCAGATCGTGGAGATGCTGGGAGGCTGCACTTCGGTGCTGGAGCTGCTCAGGGTCGGGGCTTCTCGGACCCCAAAGCACTCACCAGGAAATTACTCGGCGGGCTTGCTGTGCAGAAGTCGTGCAGTCTTGAAGATGGCCGGTCCCTCGAGGTCTCGTCACACCCACGAATCTCAGCGTGACTGATGATGTAGGTAGAGGTCAGAGGTGCCAGGGAAGCCGGTTCTCGTCGAGCTGGGCAGTCTTGATCCGGAGGAGAGACGCGCAGCAGACCGCAGTGTTCTTAAGATGGTGCCTGCGGATGCAGGGTGACTACTCCTTAGTCACAAGGGAGAAATCTTAGGAAGAAGTCTTGAGTTCCTTTCGTGGAAAGTAGTTTCAGGATTCAAAGATGATCTGATTTGGAAGGGGGCCAGTTCCTACCTTTATCCTGTAAAAAGGGGCTGGCACGCGACTAAGTCCTGCCCTAGGGGTGGGACTAGGAGGGGGGTGGTTACACCCACTTCCTTGGCGGGCTTTTCCCCAGCACAGGGTCTGGAGTGACCCTGGAACTGGTTCCAGCCAGCCTATGCACAGTGAGCACCGGGGTGCCACGTGCAGTCACCTTCCTCTAAAGCCCTGCCTACCTACAATACACAAAACCCTGTCTGGGACGGTGCTGGCACCGCCCCTGGCAGGAAACCCTTTGTCCTTATCTCCTGCTCTGGGAGGACTCCCAGCAGCAGGAGGGCAGACTTGTGTCTCGGTGGCAGCATCCATTTGGTGGAGCTGAGGCTCTGTTTGACTTTAACCGGGGTTAGGGGTTACATACATGTCGTGTCCCTCTAGAAGGGTGGAATGCTAACCCCGTCGCCAGAATTGGCGAGGGGTTAGTATTCCAATTCGTATGACACCTTACTCGACATGTTTTGATAAAGCGATACCAGAGTTGGCATATAACCGCGAGGATTATAATGCACTTAAGAGTATATGGTATGCGATATCATGGAAACGGCTAAGGGATGGATCCCGAAAGCCGCAGACAGGCTCAGCTCATGCCAGAGCACCATCTCACACGATTCCAAGCACTCTGCCTTCAGGATTGTTAAGGCCTGCCATAGGAGTGACTGATAGGAGATCTGTGTGTCCATTTTTAGGGTTAGATATAGGTATACTATATCTAAAGCAAAGGGTGATTACACCACCTTGCCCCAGCTGTCAAGCAGCCAGTTGTGTCAGATTTGGATGGCCAGCCAGGGGTGGCATAATACATGCTGCAGCCCCTGGTAGGCCCTGGGTACACCTCTGCCCTGGGTACCCAAGGTACACTGTACAGGGACTGATAAGGTGACTCAGTATCCAATTTAGATATGTACCTAAGGTACATGGAATCCATTTTACAGAGAGAGCAGTAGGCCTGGGGTCCTGAATAAGCATGGGCGGATTTTGCGGATTGGCAATCCGCGAACTTGCGTATTTACGGATTCGCAATCCGCGAAGATCCGCGAACTCTAGCGGACTTGCGGATTTTTCCGTTTTTTGTGTTGGCGCGTGTTCGCGCCGATTTTGGGACAAGTTCGCAATTGCGAACTTACTTTTCGGCTTGCAACGGCCGCGACTATGTTGTTTCTACGTCTGGTTTATCATCACAGGTTCACAGCACCCTCTGTTTCACCACTGCCACCCTCTGGGACACCCATGCCACCCTCTAGTACATCCTCACAGGCACCTATTAGGTTTATTTATTACTGTAGATTATGGTGGTTGAAAAAAGCTAGCACACCTGCCCTTCTTCAACTGCCATCAATTAATTTGTGTTTCATTAATGTGTCAGTAATTTTGAAAGTTCCAGTCTGGCTGGCACCTGCTTCCTTCCTTATCTGTAATTTGCTTTTTGTTGCAGTGAAATTTTTTTTTTACAGGACCTTTATGGTGCTATTCTATGAGCCTGCTGTTTGGGTCATAGCAGGGTCATAGAATTGTTGCAAACTCTGGAGGGGCCCATCAGGAAGCACTACCTTGAATGTTACTAATGTTAAGTTTGAACTTTTGCACCTGCTCATTGCTTTCATTTTAGCTAAAATCGTTTTTTTTGCAATTTCGCGCGTTATTTGGGGCGCGAATCCGTGCGAGATCGATTTCGGAAGCCGCGAATACGTGCGAATACAAAATTGTTTTTGTTGCGACGTGTATGTTCGCGTGATCTTGCGCGT
Source organism: Lissotriton helveticus (assembly GCF_964261635.1). Taxonomy (NCBI): domain Eukaryota; kingdom Metazoa; phylum Chordata; class Amphibia; order Caudata; family Salamandridae; genus Lissotriton; species Lissotriton helveticus. The sequence continues at coordinate 526,598,259 of NC_136070.1, forward strand.
GTTCGCGAGGCGCTTCTAGCTATTCGTTTGCCAAGTTACCCTATCGGTCGTACACGGGCGCGGCCATCTTGTTGGCGTGACGTAATTCCGTTTCCGCCCGCTATGTGTAATCTCGCAAAGTGTGCTGCTCGCGAGTACAAGTTCGCGCGTACTCGCAAGGAAAATCTCGCGCGAACTTACCCACGCGGTCGTGAACGGGCGCGGCCATCTTGTTTCTCATTCATTGCTATGGTTCTGGGCATGCTTTCTCTATCCTCTCTCAATCTCTGCCATCCTTTGCTTGTTTGAAGTTTTTTTGATCTAATTTTACTTATTATCTAACCCTCTATTTTTCTAGCTCTATATTTTTGTGTTTTCTGCAGCTTTTAGTTACTTTTAAACTACTTTTTTAAACTCTTTTATTTTCTTCTTCACTATTCTATTTCTTCTTTATCATTTAAGTTTATTTCTGCCCAGACCATGGTAAAGGGAGCCGGGAAGCACCCTGAGAAGGGGAAGGGTCCCGCACCCCGTGCCCGGCTCCCGTGCGGGCGTTTAAGGGGGGAGCAAGTGGTCCCGAGGGAGATCTTTAGCGCGGAGGAAGTGGCGGCACTGATCTTCCATGTCCAGCGCCGCCTCCCCAAGACGATCCTGGGAGGCGGCAAGATCGCGACCGGCTATGGCATCCGGGAGCGCCGCCAGCGGTGGGAGAAGGTGTGCCGGGCCATGTACAAGATCTCTGGGGTCCGGCGCACATATAACCAGGCCACCCACCGCTGGACCGATGTCATGGACCGGGAGCGGGACTTGCTGGACGCGCTCGGCGTAGAGGTCCCCGGGCTTGGTGAGTAGTAGTAGTAGTACATTTACTACTCTGTTTTATCCTGCTCTGTTATTTGCAAATCTTTGTTCTTTACCAAGAGCAATAATGCTGCCGATTACATTGAGGTAAATTATATTTCAAAATCTTCTATGCATTTCATTTTCAGGTGCACTGCTCTCCTTCTCAGTAGCCTTGCTTGCTACTATGCTTCTTTGTTTTGTATGTTGTGTTCAGAAGCATTTCATTGGCCTGAGAAATTATGTATCAGTGTACTGTAAAGAAAAGAACTGCGTAATGCTAGACAGTAAGGGTCATATTTTCAATTACCGGCGCATCCCTGCAAAGTAGCAGGGATGCGGCAGTAATTGTGTGCCATGCCACCACCACCCATTGGCCCAAAACGTCACAGAAGCCTTACGCATCTGTGCCGTAAAGGCAGCGCATTGCTGGAGTTGCGTGCCAACGATGGCGCAGCTCCAGCAATGCTCTGGGGTACCCTATCTCCCCAATGCTGCATCAAGCCGTACGTCGGCTTCAAGCGCGCAGGGTTTGAGTCATGCATCATTGTCATAAAAATGACTGATTGACATCTTGTAGATTTCCCTCAGCCACTTTTAGGATTCGTTCCTGCGCAGGTACGCCCTCCCTTGCGCCGGAACGCCCCCTGATGGCGCAGGGCTTTACAACGTGATGCATCGCCCATATGCCCATATGTGTTTTTTTTTTAATATATACGCCGCACCAACACCATGGCGAGTCTTTTGTTCTGCCGCTGCGTCAGAAAAGGCACGCAACAATGGAGGAAAATCAGCCGCAACTTCCGCAAGGGACTTATAAATCAGCCCCAACAGACTGAAGTCCAGTGTCCTTCCTTTAGACAGTCACATGGCTATCAGAAGAAATAGTGGCGGTGGTGGCGGGTGGATTGATAGTTTGAGTATTCACTGATCTGCAAGCAGGATGGACTTTGTCTGTCACGTGTTGTGCACTACTGCCTGCAGTGCCAGGCCTAGGCAAACCTCTTTAGTAGTCTGTTTATTGAGTTACATAGGAACTTTCTAAGTCAACGTTCCGCAAATCAGGCAATACGAATAACGTAGTATACCACATGAGATAGATCCCGTGGAATAGTTGTCTATCTATTTGCTATTTTTCCAAAATATGTTGTTATTGTTCTTTTGAAATGTTTGATTTGGTTGAAAAATCTCATCCATGTTTTATGGTTTTTCTTTCTTTCATGTTGTACATCAGCTCCCCCCAAGGGCAAGAGGACACAGGAGGAGGGTGCTGAGGATGCAGGCCAGGATCGGGCAGGCGAGGGCTCCTTTGCTGGCCCCAGTAAGTTTACATTTTACTAAACAGTACCTATTTTTTCCTAGCGTTCCTCATTCGATTTTTTCTAAATCGTCTTTGATCTTCTTGTAGACTGGATATAAATTCTTATCCTGCCTCGAATATGATGACTCCCTGTGGTATTACTAGACTATTCTTATTAGTCTGTCTGTGTAGCTAACTAAGATTGGACATTTGGCAATTCCATTGGACTCCCATTATATTCAGCAATACCTCTATGCACTGTCTCCTTACTGACTAGATAGTGTGGCAGAGTCATTCAGCTCCCGAAGTCACCGATTATAGATCCCCAATGATCTCTAGATTATCGTACGCAGGACAAGAGAGTAGTACGGAGTCACAGCACAGTCAAGAAGTGTCAGAGGCACTCATGCTTGCAAAAATTCCAAAACCTTTAGCTCATCCACTCTAGTCTAGAGGAACAAAAACCACAGAGTCTATTTAAGTGTAAAAGCTTTATTAAAAGTAAACACATTTATTGAAATCTACTTTGTCATAAAACTATTTAACTGTAAACGGAAAAGTGGTTAGTGCTGACGATTAATTGGACACATTTCTTGTGGTCGAGCCGAACTCTCACCTACTTTGAACTTGATCCTGGTCGTGTTCTTAGGACTCAGGAGTCAAGCTTCTGTCTGTTAGGAGAAAAAGTGGTGCGTGTTAAAAATCAAAAGCAAGCATTCATCAGTTGTGCATAAAAGTGCAGCAAGACAACAGCCTTCCCTGGAAAATGGGACATTTTTACTATGGAGTAGACAGTCACAAATTATTACATTGTATTCTGTTTTTTTAACATTTCTCCTAGACCAAATATTATATAGTAGTGAGTGGTGTATTCTAACTTTCTTAAATGTACTTTGTAGGTGTAACATCTGGTGACGGGGCCAGCGCGGAGGTGGCTGATGTGTTGGACTTGGACTCGGAGGCCTCTGGGGAGGATGCGGCGGTAGAAGAGCTGGTGGCCGTTCCTGTGGGGGATCAAACGGTGGTGGCGGAAACAGGTAAGCTATATATTCCTTACTTATTGAGATTGAAGACTGCATAGTGTGCTTTCTGCACGGGTGTATTACAATTACAAATCAACCAGGTAGTAGCCTCCTCGAAATGTACTTCGACTTAGCTGTGAAGTTTTTGGTGAGAAGAATCCCAATAAGTTCTTAGACGAACGTGATGGATGGGATGAACGAAAAGCGAAAGAAGGGTGTAAGTAAGTGGGACGCGAACTTGTATGATGGCTGGCAAAGAAGAACGATATGTGTTTGCTTGGACCCAGAGGTGGCTGGGAAGGAAAGAATATGGTATGGTGCATGGCTGGGTCAATGATGAAGCAAGGATGGGTGGAAGGACAGCAGCCTGGGTGGGTGAAACAGAAACTGTATGTGTGCGTATACTTTGAATGAATGGATGCCTGGAGCATGGTATTCTCTGACTCTTACATAGCAAATGTGTATCTAGAGAGAGTAGATGGTCGCCAGGTGAAGTAAGTGTTACCTTGAAGAGCATGTACCACCGCACCCGCACGTCCGTCCCAGTGCAGGGAAGGCAAGGAAAAGAAATTGTAAATGTGTCCAATACTTCCATGAATAGTAGCAGTACTTTGTATTGCGTTTGCATTCACAGCATATATCTGGTTATTACGGTGGACACTCCGTACCTCTCTTAATAACTTTAGTTTACTTGTAGTACGTCATTCATGTGTGGGTGTATCACTGTGTTCACTCAATATTAAGCAAAGCACCTAAAGTCATCTCATCTGTCATTAAATACGTCCCATGTGAAGTGATAGATAATCAAATTAGTTAGCTTCTTCAGTTTCCTTTTCTAGTACTCATTTGCACTGTAGGGTGAAAGGTAAATTAATTAAGCAGTAGCCCTTGTAACAGAGTATTCTCAGTGCCACCCGTAATAGAAAAGTAATAGCTTCACCACCTGCATGTACTGGACCGGTACAGTAACGCAAGTCTGTCTCCATCATCATGGTGTGCAACTTTTTTTCTCGGGTGCAACTTCACTGTGCTGTGTCTGTCCATGTCATTCTGCCGGCTTGCATAAGATAACGTACCCATTTCCCTAAACAAGAGAGAAGAAGAAGAATAAGACTGGTGTACTGTCATAGTCGACTGTAATGGAAGTCCATAGTGGTCGTAGAATTAGTTCATTAAACTACCACTACTGTTAGAGCAAGGATGCAGAAGTGGGAGGGTTACATAGATACTGTCCTCAATAGTTATGTACTGTGCTTTCAATTTGCTACTTGTACTCTGTGACCCAACTTTCGGCTCAATCACTTTGTGTTATTAATAAGGAGCATTGGTTACAGACTATGTCTTTCTTTCTTCATATAGTTGCTCCTTCTTCCAAATCAACAACAAGGAGGGAGCAGGCTAGATTGGCCCGGCAACGGAGGCTGGAGGCCACAGTCGCCGAGTATCGGCGGCTGGTGGCCCTGGAGGAGGAGGAGGACACGCAGTCGAGCGGGGCAACATCTTCGACTGCATCCTCCTCCGTGACTAAACCAGCGGGACCGAGCCGGGCTAAGAAAGCCGACCGCCACCGCCAAGCACCGGAAACACCAGCTGCCCCCCACAGGAGCTGCAAGGAACGCCAACACCGCCTACGAGTCCGCATGTCCAACCTGGAGCAGGAGGTCCTGAGGTATAAGACCTTGGTTAAGGGCCTCCGCTCCGAGCTTGCCACCCTCCGCAAGGAGTATGATGCCCATGCCGCATCATGCACCAGCACCAGCACCCTCCAGTAGTGGAGTGTCCCTTGCCCTTTTTTTATAGACTTTTGGGGGGTGGGATTTGGGAGTTGGGATCGTTTTGGGACGTTTCAGAGACAATCGTTGGGGTTAGGGTGGGTGAGGGAGATTATTTTGTTAGGGATAAATAAATATATTTTTCAACTACTTTATCTGACCATACCTGTTTTTTACTGCTTTTCAGTCTGGTGGGTGGGGGGCGGGGGTGTAACAGTAACTTTGTTTTCCTGAACAGTCGTAGGACTTTAGTAGTACAACCGTCAAACTCTTGTCTACTCCGAAATAATACTCCATTATACTACCTCCCACCAAACGCTTATCTTACCTGTAATTTGTGTTAGAAATTAGGGCTAGGCCCAGGGCTGGCTCCAGGTGAAATGGGGATTAACGTTGTCATTCCTGGGCGGGTGACATTTCCTCATTGCGGTGTTACTAGTGGTGTGACACAGTGGCAGTTGCATGCCTATGGAAAAAAAGAAAACGAAACCTTGTTTGTACTCCTTACTGTAGCATTACAACGGTTACGGTACGATCGAGAAAATAGCAGGTGACAGTACACTAGAACAGTGCCATAATGTAGCCTAACAAATGGTAAAGTATTGCAAGTATAACTAGTACTTGCGTTGAATTTATTTGACATTGGCTACTACTACTAGAAGATATAGTACTGAAGCTGAGTAAGTCTAGAAGATATCCTCGTATTCCTTCACCAGCCTGTTGCTGCTATCACCTTATCCTCCCCAGCAAGTGTGTGGAATTATTGATGTCATTTTAGTCAGACATCAAGCAAAACAACACAGCCCGGGGGAAGAGGGTTAGGGTTTGTAAAATGGATGGGAATGGGGGTTTCTTTTTGGGTAGGTTTTGTTGAGAGAAGAAAAAAAAAGCAGAGCATGGACAAACAATAATTGAAGATACAGAGTTTACAGACAATCTTTGGTTACAAAGTAAAGGTAAGCACATGCAGTCACACTCATAGAATAAAAGACAACAATGGATACTGTATCTGTATTGCGTATGTTGTTGGAGTTGTCCTGTTGAAATTGGTAAGTAAGTTGCATGCAGCAAACAATTCCTCTTATTGGCGGCACTCCTCCATTCCAGCTGACGCTTCGTCCATCAATGTGGTGGTGACCACTGACAGAAGAGACACCCTGTCCACTGCCTGCCTGGCGGATGTTGACTGAAACCCGGCCTGTAATTATTGAACGGAAAACAGGAAGTGCTATTACAATACCACTGATAAATAAATAAAAGGTATGTACGCTGTGTGGTTCAAAAAGTCACACTTTGATGATGCCTAGCAGAAAAATGGTTACAAAACGTACTTTGAAAGTAACAGTAGACCCAAATACAGACCGTGGATTGTATTCAAACCACTTGCCTGCAAGCAAAAGTATCCATAGCCAGCATCGCTCCAACAGTGCTCTACAACAACAGAACCGCGTTGCAATAGAACCCCCCTAAACACATGCAATCCTGCTGCTAGGGCTAACCCTAACGAACCCTAACTTACAAAGTGCCAAAACTGGTGTTTCCTTATGGATTTTGTCCAACTAACTTCTAGCCGGTATTAGACCTTCCCAGGAATGCCCCAGGCAAGACCCGCCAACCCACCCGCAAAAAAACACCCGACACAACACCACCAAACAGCGAAAAAGCTAAATCTCATACTTACAATGTCTCTCGGCCTTCGGTCCAAACGCGGCGCTGTGCAGCTAGGTCGTCATCATCATCATCAATCATCATAACTCCTGTTTTCCACCACGGATTTCCTGAAAAGCAAATGCAATCAAGATTAGACTGTCGCAGCAGTGCTTCGACAGAGACCCCGGCCGCAACCCACCCACGAACAGCAGGAAGCCCCCCAAAACGCTACATTGAGCAAGATGTCTGAAGAAATGGCAAAAAAAAGGCTGTTCCTTATGGATTTTGTCCAAAACACTTGTATCCGGTATTAGACCTTCCCAGGAAAGCCCCAGGCAAGACCCGCCGGCGCCAACCCACCCGCAAAAAAACACGCGACACAACACCACCAAACAGCGAAAAAGCTAAATCTCATACTTACAATGTCTCTCGGCCTTCGGTCCAAACGCGGCGCTGTGCAGCTAGGTCGTCATCATCATCAATCATCATAACTCCTGTTTTCCACCACGGATTTCCTGAAAAGCAAATGCAATCAAGATTAGACTGTCGCAGCAGTGCTTCGACAGAGACCCCGGCCGCAACCCACCCACGAACAGCAGGAAGCCCCCCAAAAGCTACATTGAGCAAGATGTCTGAAGAAATGGCAAAAAAAAGGCTGTTCCTTATGGATTTTGTCCAAAATACTTGTATCCGGTATTAGACCTTCCCAGGAATGCCCCAGGCAAGACCCGCCGGCGCCAACCCACCCGCAAAAAAACACCCGACAACACCCCCAAACAGCGAAAAAGCTAAATCTCATACTTACAATATCTCTCGGCCTTCGGTCCAAAGTAACGCGCTGTGCAGCTAGGTCATCATCAATCATCATAACTCCTGTTTTCCACCACGGATTTCCTGAAAAGCAAATGCAATCAAGATTAGACTGTCGCAGCAGTGCTTCGACAGACACCAAAAATTACACACAAACCCCCGGAACCCCGCCAAAGAGCACCTCAAAGGCAAGCAAGTCAGCAAAAACGGCAAGAAATTTTCACCTCATATTTGGTCCAAAACACTTTTGTCCATTATTAGAGCTTCACAGCAATGGGCCCAAAACCGTCAACTCACCCGCAAAGAAGTACAACACCCCCACAAGTGCTGAGTCTTTCTTCATTGTGCGTAATCCAGCACTCTGCTTGGAGGGAAATCGCAGTCTGGAGGAGGAGGATAGAGGAGCATGTTCTTCAGAACTTGTGAACCTGAGGAATGTAGACTGCGGCACCTTCAAATCAATAAGCAAACAAGTGAAGACAGTTCTGATGATGGTCTTCTTTTTGGGATTAGGTGATTAAAGTTTGAATTAAATTAACTGTGCAAAACAAAGAAAGAGAGACACAAAGCACACAGGAATAAAAGTGAATAAGGACGAAAAAGAAAGTTCTTGATTGATTGTCTCATTTTCAGGGCTCGGTGTCAGGGAATAAGAACAAGATTTCGTCATCATACTCTGCGAATTCAGGCTGGATGAGGTCAGTGGCACCGAACAGAGAAAAAATCCCCTCATCTACGTTGCTGTCCTCATCGTCTTCATGTGGCGTGCTTTCTCGCACTTTGTAATCTGGTGGTATGAGGTGCTGATTCATCTTGATCATTGTCAGCCGCTCCACATTTTTGGGCGATAGGCGGCTCCGTTTGGCAGTTACAATGCCACCAGCAGCACTGAAAACACGTTCAGAAGACACACTTGCGAGTGGGCAAGACAAATAGTTTATAGCCAGGTTGTAGAGCTGTGGCCACAATTGTTTTTTGCCATGCCAATACTGCAATGGCTCCTCATTAAGAAAGACCACTGTTGAGTCATTCAGATAGTCCTGCACCATCGACTCAAGGTCATCAACTGTTCCTCCACTTTGCTTACTTTTTGCTGTGCCTGTGACATTTTTTAGAGAACCATACCCCATCAAACTTAGCCAATCCTCCTCCCCAGCCACTGTTAGTGTTGTCATTGTGTGTGGTGCAGATGATCCAGTTGCCGGTGTCTTTAACGGCTGAGAGGTCACTTGTGCCCCAGCCACAGGTGCAGAAGTGGATTCTTGTGACTGCGGATGGCCTGCTGATGCTGATGCTGATGTACTGGCTTCTCCTTCAATAACCTGCCGTTCTTTTTCAAACCTCTTGGCTGACCAGGCTAACCAATGTTTGTACTTTTGAACATCTGCATCAGCGAAAGGAAAGAATGCGTTGTCTGCCAGCGCCTTTTTGTAGCGTGGATCCAGAATAGTAGCACAAATGTAATGCTGATCTGAGTTGATGTTTTTAAGACGTTCATCACCACGTAGGCGATGTAATAATTTCTCAGACAAAATGAAATGGTTTTTTTTTTTTTCATCTTTTTCAAACTCAGAAGAAACCGCCATCAGTTGGTGCTCCAGTATGCACAACAATGGGATAGCTTTTCCCAAATTACAGTCCTCCTGGCTGACTGCACGCGTGAAGAACTCAAAAGGACGAAGCATGTCTGTCAGGCTTTTAACTATGGCCCATTGCGCCTTACTCATCCGCAGGTCCTCCTTCTGAGATGTAGCCTCTGTCAAGAAATAGTGATCGAGTACCGTATACTGCTCATGCAGACGCTCAAGCATGTAGAAGGTTGAGTTCCAACGTGTTGCCACCTCCTGGATGAGTGCTTTCACTGGCATTCCACGTTGAAGTAGCAGTCTCCGCAGATGCTTCCGGGCCTTAAAAGAATGGCTGAAATGGTTGCACATTTTGCGGCAGGTGGCCATTACCTCGAACGCTGGACTCTCTTTATCACTCAAGAATTTTTGAACTACCAGGTTGATACAGTGCGCCAAACACGGCACTCTAACATGGTGACCCTGTGACATGGCCTTAACTACATTGGCGCCATTATCCGTGGAAACATAACCAATCTTGCGTTTTAGGGGGGATAGCATTGACAACACCTTTTTGTCAAACTCTTCCAAAAGGTTTTCTGCTGTGTGACTTTTCTCCAAGGCAAACATGGCTAGTGTTGCATGTTTCCGAGCAGCTTTGAAAACTTGGTCCGGGTCAACACCTGCGTTTAGCTTTGCTATAACACCTGAAAAAGAGACCCAGTGTGCAGTGATGCACATGTAATCATCGCCTGGGCCACTGGTCCACATGTCTGTTGTCAGATGTATTGTGTGAACAGCACTCTTCTGCAAAGCTGCCCCAATCGCCTGCAGCACATCTTCATGTAGTGCTGGAACCGCAACTCTGGCAAAATAGAACCGGCTCGGAACCTTCCATTTAGGGCAGAGCGTTGCAACTAATTCAAGAAAACCTACCGCTTCTACAAAAGAAAAAGGTAGAAGGTCCACAGCTAGCATTTTAGCCAGCTTAGTGTTATACAGACGCGTCAGTGGGTGGTTGCGTTCATATGGCACGTCTGAAGTAAGCATTGTTCTAATGTTGGCCTGGACCAAGCATTTACGGGCTGATAATGACTTCGTTGACCCAATTTTGCTCGCTGGTGAACTTTTGTGCGTTGGTGTCTCACTCGCTCCAACACTCTTAGTGTGCCTCACATTGGGTGTGCTGCTGAGAGGGGTACTGGGTGTAAGGGAAGTGTTTGACACGTCTTCTTCCTGCTCGTCAACATCAGATGAAACATCAACGTTTCCTTGATTTTGGCCTTTCTTGATCGCAGCTAGGTGCGCAAACCATTGGACACCGTGCTTTCTGTCAAGATGACCACTCTGGCCGCCGGTACCATAGTTGCTACCTGGCTTACCACGACTAACTGCAAGCTTACAAAGGGTACAAATGGCAAACCTTGGATTTTTGGGACAAACAGTAAAGAAGTCCCAAACTGGGGACTTGAAGTGTCTGTGGGACCTGGAGGAGGCGGCGATACTGGTGGTGGTGGTGGTCATGAAGCTAATGCCAGATGAAGTGGAGGATCTGGATTGGCCAACTTTTGTACGTTTTCCACTTTCACCGCCACTAATTAAGGTCGAGGTTGACGCAGGTCTCTTCTTGCCAGAAAGAAATATGGAAGCGGGACGAGTTGGTGTACTACTTAACTCCAATGATTGTGGTGTTTCCACTGCCTCCTCATCGACAACATCATCATCATCATCATCACGCGCAGCAGCTCTTCGGGCTAGGGTCAAAATGTCTGTTTGCTGCATGCCCGCTGGGGCTGCAGTGACCTTTATGATGACTGGGTCGTCGTTGGCAGAGTCTTCATCAGCAGCAGTATCCGCCACTTCTTGTTGAGCCTCATCACACTCCATAAGTCTGAGACTTTGGACGAGCTTCCTTTTACGCTTAAGTACCTTTGTTGGATCATGGTGTGCCTCACTCTCAGACGGCTGTGGTGCTGGTTCCCAAGTTTGATCCGTATCATCAGAAGGAGGTGTGCTTGAAGAGGATGTAGACACCACCCTTGATCTCTTCCTTGCTAGGGTTGTGGAAGACAATGAAGGATCATCAGGAGGAGTGGCTTCCTCAAATGATACCTCGCCTTGATTGTCGATTTCCTGATGTGCCCCTACTTCGGGAGGAACAACTATTGTGGGCACTTGTTGTGACCCTCCATGCACCTCTGCATGCGCATCTCCTTGCGCTGCCTCTCCTTCCACATGTACTTGGGCTTGTACTTGCACATGTGATTGTTGTTGCCGCTGTGGTTGTTCAACACTCGTCAGATGAGCTACAACAACCTGTGTTGATTGAGGGACATTGCTGCTGCTTTCTTGCGATGAGCCAACATCACTGGTCGATGGTGATTGAAGAAGTATACTGGCTGCCTCTGCAGCACTCAAGGGCTTGGACTTAAGTTGGCGTGGTGGTGGTGGTGGCACTGAGCCCAATGGAGCGGGGGTGCTGCTGCCAGCTTGGTCCCCAGCAGATCCCGCTGCAGCTGCTGCAGGCATACTTTTTTTTTTACTCACAAAAAAAGGGGCGGGCGGCACACCAGTGTCCTTGGTAACTTGCTTCTTCTGCTCCTTACTGGCACCTTTCTTGCTAGAGGAGCTACGGGTTACTTTTTTTGGGGCCATCTTCTTCAGAGCAGGTCAGCAGGCAGCAGTTGCACGAGTTGCAGAGGGTTCTGTGTCCAGACGTGACGTCGCGTGACGTTATGCTGCACACACCGCTGCAGGACTTCTTCCTGGCACTGGTGGTTCTATTGAGTCTTCTTGTGCACCTAAAAGCAATGGAAGACAGAGGAACATCAGTTCAGTTATACACCCCAAAAAATCGACAAAACACAGAAAAATGAGCACAATCCCATGCCATCCATGATGTTTACATTGAAGACACCCCACAGAAAGACTAGGGACATGCAAGTATGCAACACTCACTACCCCTGGGCATAAGGGATGAAAAGTAGGCAAAATAAGTGCAGGCCTCAGACACTGCCTCTCCTCAAAATGGCCCCCTTACACCCCAAGCACATGTTGCTGCCTGTACCAGCCAGCACTCAAGATGGCCACCACCACCACCCACATGGCCAGTCCACATCAACAGTACACCCCCAAAAAACAGAAAAACAGCCAGAAATCACCACAATCCAATGCCATCCATGATGTTTACATCAAAGAGAGTGAGACAACACCACAGGCACACTCAGTCCATGCACCACCACCACCCCTGGGCAAGCAAAAGGCCACACCAGCAGCCCCCCAAAAACGACAAAAAAAAAATAAAATAAGCACAATCCCAGCCCATCCATGGCCTCAATGGTGTTTAAATTCAAGAAGACACCCCACAGAAAGACTAGGCCCATGCAACACTCACCACCCCTGGGCAAAGGGCCACACCAGCAGGCCCAAAAAAACGACAAAAAACAATAAAATCTGCACAATCCCAGCCCATCCATGGCCTCAATGGTGTTTAAATTCAAGAAGACACCCCTCAGAAACACTAGGCCCATGCAACACTCACTACCCCTGGGCATAAGGGATGAAAAGTAGGCAAAATAAGTGCAGGCCTCAGACACTGCCTCTCCTCAAAATGGCCCCCTTACACCCCAAGCACATGTTGCCTGTACCAGCCAGCACTCAAGATGGCCACCACCACCACCCACATGGCCAGACCACATCAACAGTACACCCCCAAAAAACAGAAAAACAGCCAGAAATCACCACAATCCAATGCCATCCATGATGTTTACATCAAAGAGAGTGAGACAACACCACAGGCACACTCAGTCCATGCACCACCACCACCCCTGGGCAAGCAAAAGGCCACACCAGCAGCCCCCCAAAAACGACAAAAAACAATAAAATAAGCACAATCCCAGCCCATCCATGGCCTCAATTATGTTTAAATTCAAGAAGACACCCCACAGAAACACTAGGCCCATGCAACACTCACTACCCCTGGGCATAAGGGATGAAAAGTAGGCAAAATAAGTGCAGGCCTCAGACACTGCCTCTCCTCAAAATGGCCCCCTTACACCCCAAGCACATGTTGCCTGTACCAGCCAGCACTCAAGATGGCCACCACCACCACCCACATGGCCAGACCACATCAACAGTACACCCCCAAAAAACAGAAAAACAGCCAGAAATCACCACAATCCAATGCCATCCATGATGTTTACATCAAAGAGAGTGAGACAACACCACAGGCACACTCAGTCCATGCACCACCACCACCCCTGGGCAAGCAAAAGGCCACACCAGCAGCCCCCCAAAAACGACAAAAAACAATAAAATAAGCACAATCCCAGCCCATCCATGGCCTCAATTATGTTTAAATTCAAGAAGACACCCCACAGAAACACTAGGCCCATGCAACACTCACTACCCCTGGGCATAAGGGATGAAAAGTAGGCAAAATAAGTGCAGGCCTCAGACACTGCCTCTCCTCAAAATGGCCCCCTTACACCCCAAGCACATGTTGCCTGTACCAGCCAGCACTCAAGATGGCCACCACCACCACCCACATGGCCAGACCACATCAACAGTACACCCCCAAAAAACAGAAAAACAGCCAGAAATCACCACAATCCAATGCCATCCATGATGTTTACATCAAAGAGAGTGAGACAACACCACAGGCACACTCAGTCCATGCACCACCACCACCCCTGGGCAAGCAAAAGGCCACACCAGCAGCCCCCCAAAAACGACAAAAAACAATAAAATAAGCACAATCCCAGCCCATCCATGGCCTCAATTATGTTTAAATTCAAGAAGACACCCCTCAGAAACACTAGGCCCATGCAACACTCACTACCCCTGGGCATAAGGGATGAAAAGTAGGCAAAATAAGTGCAGGCCTCAGACACTGCCTCTCCTCAAAATGGCCCCCTTACACCCCAAGCACATGTTGCCTGTACCAGCCAGCACTCAAGATGGCCACCACCACCACCCACATGGCCAGACCACATCAACAGTACACCCCCAAAAAACAGAAAAACAGCCAGAAATCACCACAATCCAATGCCATCCATGATGTTTACATCAAAGAGAGTGAGACAACACCACAGGCACACTCAGTCCATGCACCACCACCACCCCTGGGCAAGCAAAAGGCCACACCAGCAGCCCCCCAAAAACGACAAAAAACAATAAAATAAGCACAATCCCAGCCCATCCATGGCCTCAATTATGTTTAAATTCAAGAAGACACCCCACAGAAACACTAGGCCCATGCAACACTCACTACCCCTGGGCATAAGGGATGAAAAGTAGGCAAAATAAGTGCAGGCCTCAGACACTGCCTCTCCTCAAAATGGCCCCCTTACACCCCAAGCACATGTTGCCTGTACCAGCCAGCACTCAAGATGGCCACCACCACCACCCACATGGCCAGACCACATCAACAGTACACCCCCAAAAAACAGAAAAACAGCCAGAAATCACCACAATCCAATGCCATCCATGATGTTTACATCAAAGAGAGTGAGACAACACCACAGGCACACTCAGTCCATGCACCACCACCACCCCTGGGCAAGCAAAAGGCCACACCAGCAGCCCCCAAAAAACGACAAAAAACAATAAAATAAGCACAATCCCAGCCCATCCATGGCCTCAATTATGTTTAAATTCAAGAAGACACCCCACAGAAACACTAGGCCCATGCAACACTCACTACCCCTGGGCATAAGGGATGAAAAGTAGGCAAAATAAGTGCAGGCCTCAGACACTGCCTCTCCTCAAAATGGCCCCCTTACACCCCAAGCACATGTTGCCTGTACCAGCCAGCACTCAAGATGGCCACCACCACCACCCACATGGCCAGACCACATCAACAGTACACCCCCAAAAAACAGAAAAACAGCCAGAAATCACCACAATCCAATGCCATCCATGATGTTTACATCAAAGAGAGTGAGACAACACCACAGGCACACTCAGTCCATGCACCACCACCACCCCTGGGCAAGCAAAAGGCCACACCAGCAGCCCCCCAAAAACGACAAAAAACAATAAAATAAGCACAATCCCAGCCCATCCATGGCCTCAATTATGTTTAAATTCAAGAAGACACCCCACAGAAAGACTAGGCCCATGCAACACTCACCACCCCTGGGCAAAGGGCCACACCAGCAGGCCCAAAAAAACGACAAAAAACAATAAAATCTGCACAATCCCAGCCCATCCATGGCCTCAATGGTGTTTAAATTCAACAAAACAGTTGTATCATGCACCCATAACCAACCCTGGTCCTACTGGATACTGTGGCTACCCACAATATAATTTATTTAATTTTCTGAAAAAGTTCCAAAATTGTACTTGCAGCAACTGTAATGCCCCAAACAAACTTACTTGTGAAAGTTGATTTCTAATCCAAAAGTGATCCAAAGACAGTCAAAAAGGCCTCAAATCCAAATATCCAGCAGCACCCACAAAAAGTAATCCTTCCAGCTCCAGATCCAAATGAAAGTGACCAGGAGATGGACAAAGCACTGGGAGGAGCCTGCTGGACAGGAACAGGAAGTTGGAGACTGTGGGGCACTTCCTTCCTCCCCCCCCCCCCCAAATGGACTCCTTGCAAAAAAAAAGGCCATGCAAATGTCAACCTGAGGAGTGATTCTGATAAAAATCATAATTTTCTGAAGGTTTATCCTGTTTGCTGGTGATTTTCTTGTGCGAAATTGCAAAATCTCTATTTCGCAAGTGCGAGATTGTTCCTTTCCGCCGCAACTACATGTTCGCAATTGCGAACTCTCGCGAGGTGTGCTGTGCAAGGTGGCAAGCCGCGAGTACGTATTCGCGGGCGACAAACTCCCGCGGGAACACGCAGCAAGATCTAAAATGGCGCGTCACTCGCAAAGAAAAACAACTCGGCAAACGCTAAAATGACGGAAAGTGAACGCCGTGCACCACGCCGCGCGCCGCAACCAAGCAAAAAATCCGCCGCGAGCGGATTCACGGATTTTCGACAAATTCGCGAGCGTTCGCGGATTGCGGATTTGCCGAAAATCCGAAAAATCCGCGAGCGGAGCGGATTTTACGCCCATGCTTAGTCCTGAATAGCAGGGCCCCAGGTCAACTAAGTCAGAAAACCAGCAAAACACCAGGCAAAAAGTTGGGGGCAACCATAGTCAGGGATCTACCTTCCTACATAACCCCCCCCCAAACGAAAGGAGATAAGGCTAGCCTTGCCAGGTAAGCCTATATTGCCTGAGTGGCCATATAAGGAAGTACCAGCACTGGCATGGTTACCCCCTATCTCATGGTCCACTAAGCAATCCCTCACCCTAAGGGTATCTGAGGGTCTCCACCATAGGGAATCTCTACCTGTGGTGTGTTTTGGCAAAGGAAAAGGCTGGTGCTGAAATGGAGTACTGAAGTGAGGCTCCACTAATTTTGGGCTCAGCTTCCTCCAATCATTTTCCACCATAGAGGCCTTTCTTTCCAAGACTGAGTTGTTTTGGGCTCTCAGGGTCAACCTCTGGCTACCTACAGCTGGAGGTTGGGTCCCTCTGTTTGGCTTACTGGAGGGACAGGTCAGGTCTGGGGCCCTCAGGTCCCAAGTTTGGCTGTGCCCAACAGTGTCCATCTGTGGGAGGTCCCTAACTAATTTTAAGGGGGATCCCTCAGGAGTATGTTTTATTTTCACTGGGCTAGGACTACTAGCTTCAGTGCCCTTAATCTGCTGATTGGGAAATTCTTTTGGACAGGGGGCCCCTTGGGGTCCACCACTGGCCTCCCTGACCTCTACAGCCCTGGGCTGACTGAGGCAGGGTAGAGAGGGGCAGGTTACCTGCTTCAGACTGGGTCCCACCTTGGAAGGGTCCACTGACATCAGGGGTTCTGCCAGGCTAGGCCTGACTACCTCTGTGGCAGTTTCTTCACAAGGGGTCAGATCAGTTCCCTGAGGAGGCTGATCTTTTCCTAAAGTCTGGT
Source organism: Lissotriton helveticus (assembly GCF_964261635.1). Classification (NCBI taxonomy): domain Eukaryota; kingdom Metazoa; phylum Chordata; class Amphibia; order Caudata; family Salamandridae; genus Lissotriton; species Lissotriton helveticus. The sequence goes on from NC_136070.1 coordinate 526,615,159, forward strand.
GGGAGGGAGATTTCTCTTCCTCCTCAATGCTCTCTGTCTGAGTGGAGTGATCCATAGTTTCAGGCTTCACAACACTATCATCTGTCTGAGTTTGATCTGTGGCCATCACAACTCTCCCAACCTTTTCAGGAGGGGGCTCAGTTTGGGTGTGGGCTGTTACCATGACAGCCTTGACAACCTGTTCTGGGAAGGGAGTTGTCTGAGATTGGGTTGTGACTGGCACAACCCTCCTGACCTGTTCAGGGAGGACATCTTGGACTGGGGCTGTGACTAACACTGCCCCACTAACCTTACCATGGGGGTTTACCATTTTAGAATGGGTTTCTTGCTCTACCTCAGCCCAGGCTGAGGTCTCTAAATCATTCACCAGTAGGCAATCTACAGGCAAGTTGGTTGACACTGCCACTCTCTTGGGGCCAGTGACACTTCCCCAGCTGAGATTTACTACTGCCATGGGATGAGTTTTCTTCACTCCATCAATGTTTACCACCTGGTATGTGGCACCAGGTAAAAGTTGCCTTGAGGGGACTAGACTCTCAGTCACCATGGTGATGCTAGCCCCTGTATCTCTATAGGCCTCAACTTTCATTCCATTGATGAGGGGCTCCTGTCTGTACTTGCCCAAAGTGTTGGGACAAGTTGTGAAGTTGGCAAACCCCATGCCAGTCTCACAGACAAGAGTATCTAAGTTTGGGGACCTGGTTAGGCCAGAGTCCCCAGGAACTCCCAAAGTAAATGCACCCAAATTCTTGGGGGCACTCCCACCACCTGGGGGATTACTACTAGTAGTAACAGGAGGTTTGGGAATGTTACTTGGGGGTATGTTTTCCTTATTGTTATTCTTTGGGCAACTGCTGTCAGTTTTTAAATGACCCACCTGTTTACAGGGATAACAATAAGGTTTCTTCTGGTTGTTGGAAGGATTCTGGGACCCACCCCCCTCAGAGGATTTTTGGGGCCCTGATGTGGTTTGATCTGTAGATTTATTCCCACCCTTCTCTTGAGGCTTGGTTGATTCCTTTTTCTGGTCACCACCTTGGTTCTTGGGCCTAATCCTGGTTCTGACCCATTTGTCTGCCCTCTTACCCAATTCTTGTGGAGAGGTCAGATCAGAGTCTACCAGGTGCTGGTGTAATAACTGGTTCTGACAATTATTTAAGATTTGCTCTCTCATAATTAGATTATACAATCCTTTGAAATCAGTAACCTTACTACCCAGTAGCCAGCCTTCCAAAGCCTTAGTGGCACAATCAACAAAGTCAGACCAGTCCTGAGACTGAGTTTTCTGGGTGTCTCTGAACAGCAACCTGTACTGCTCAGTGGTTAAACCAAACCCATCAACCAGTGTATTCTTCAGGACCTGGTAATTGTTAGCATCCTCTACTCTTGTAGTGAGGAGTTTATCTCTACCTTTACCATCAAAGGAGAGCCACAGTATAGCTGCCCACTGACTCTGGGGAATGCACTGCACAGTGCAGGCCCTCTCCAGAGCAGCCATCCATTTCTGGATGTCATCCCCTTGCTTAAAGGGGGGCACTATTTTAGTCAGGTGTTTAGTATCTAAACCCTTCTCTTTTTCTCTTGGGAGATTGCTGCCACCAGTGGGAGCTAACCCACTCATCTGCTGCTCTCTTGCCAGGGCAAGCTTCTCTTTGGCCAGGGCAATTTCTTCCCTTTCAATCCTCAGTTCAGCTTGTCTCATCCTAGCTTCATGCTCCCTTCTCTGAGGGGAAGTAAATCTCCTCTGTGGAGGATTCCTTCTCCCCTGAGAAGAGGCATTAGAGTGCAGAGATCTATTGGAGTCCCTAGAAAGAGATCTATCTCTCCTAACTCCAAGGTTAGGCCCACTTCGGGTTAGTACTGGGGGTCCCCCAGATCCTAGCCCAAGTAAGTCTAAGTTGGCCCTGGTTAGCCTTCTGACTACCTCAAGACCTTTGTCTACCTCATCCCCAGAGAGTTCCTCCTGATCCTCCTCCTCCTCAACTGCAGTAGCAGTGTTGGGGAGGTCTGGATCCCCAGAGGTTCCCTCTAAGGCTGGCATGTTCTCATGTAACTGAGAAAGCTTTCTGGCATCATATGTCTCTAAGAGACCTATCAGAAAGGGAATGGTGGGGTTAGACCCCTGCTTCAGTTTTCTGGAGACACAGATCTTTCTCATCTCCTGGAAACTGAGAGCTGCATATCTTGAAGTGACCTGTGGAGGGTCAACACTGACCAGGGGAGTCTCAGTAGATTCTCCCTGGGTAGACATGCTTTTCTAGTGAGGTGTAAGTGGTGCACTTACCTACACTATATGTTTGCCTACTGATCCCTTGCTAGAGTTGTAGTTTAGGGTGTGCTAGGCCCTAGGAGCTACAACAGCTGGTTCAGTAGAACTCAGAGTATTCTAAGCTAAGTTATATGTACCTTTAGTACTTATGTGATCTTTCACAAGATATTCTTAGGGCATGTGTGGTAAAACAACAGCAAGCTCAAATCCCAACCGCTGCTCACCAATGTGAGAAGTTGGCCTGATGTGCAGTGCTCACTATTCTAGTGATCACTATATATCAGTCCAAACAACCCTTATTGATGATTGGTTGTAAGTCAACCTTATAGACCAGCTATCCTAGTAGCATGGATACGAGCAGTCTAAGGCTAAGACTCTAGAGGGCGTGTTAAGCCAGCTGTTTTACCATCACATTACCCCTTGAACACCCAGTGAAAGGACACCACACAAGTGTTATGAAAATAAACAGTGTATTTATTAGAATCACAACAACCCTGTACTCTTTATGAGGACAGGGTGCTAGGCACACAACAAAACTCTTACGAAAATACTTAAGTTAGCACGTTATACACAAATGCCCGAGGGGCACGAAAAACCATATACTTTAAAAGTGGAATGCGAAATTACTAGCAGGTAAGTACAGTACTAATAGGCTTTGGACTCGCTAGGACTTGACTATAGAATCGTTAGATTACTTCTAGGAGACCTAGGGGACTCGGGTGCAGAGTGTGCACTCTCACGCGGGATGCGGGACAAAGTCTATGGGAGCTAGTAAAGGCAAAGTTAGTGTTCACGGGCGAACCCGACCTGGTAGGAAGAAAACGACAGTGGATCCTGACCCTAGGATAGTGAGGCTATGCTGGGACACCGAAGTGCCGAAGTTACCTAGCCCAGGGGCTGCAGCTGCATAGGTCTGAAAAGACGTCGGGAATCTCGTTGCCGGACCAGGAGCCTGGAAGAAGGAAGTTGCTGGCAGGCGACCAGTGAAGGAAAGTTCGATGGATCCAAGCCTGGATCAAGGAAGAAGAAAACCTGAAAGCAGAGGGGACCAAGTTCTTGAATCACTAGCCAGTGATTAAGTGGGCACCAGGATGGCACCGGGCGAAGTCACCTCGACTAGGTGAGTGGGCGACGCTGGCTCTGCAGATCTCACGGACCAGGAGGCGTTGTCGGTGACCAGGATGGAGAGGCGAGCTGTCCCACGATGGATGAAGCTGTCGGCGTCGAAGTTACCCAGGATTGGGCAACAAGCCTTGGCTAATTCAAGCCCACGCGGTGGACTCAAAATGGCGTCTTGAGTGGACCAGGAGGGTCCGGAGTGCTCCTCTTCTGGAAGGGAGCAAGGGCCAGTCTGGAGCAACCAGACTAGCAGCAGTGATGTCGTCGGGCGTCGTTCAGAAGGCCACAAGCCAGCGGGCTAGTAGCCAAACAACGCGGTGAGCAGCAAAAAGCAGAAGGGCCCCACGCAGATCGTGGAGATGCTGGGAGGCTGCACTTCGGTGCTGGAGCTGCTCAGGGTCGGGGCTTCTCGGACCCCAAAGCACTCACCAGGAAATTACTCGGCGGGCTTGCTGTGCAGAAGTCGTGCAGTCTTGAAGATGGCCGGTCCCTCGAGGTCTCGTCACACCCACGAATCTCAGCGTGACTGATGATGTAGGTAGAGGTCAGAGGTGCCAGGGAAGCCGGTTCTCGTCGAGCTGGGCAGTCTTGATCCGGAGGAGAGACGCGCAGCAGACCGCAGTGTTCTTAAGATGGTGCCTGCGGATGCAGGGTGACTACTCCTTAGTCACAAGGGAGAAATCTTAGGAAGAAGTCTTGAGTTCCTTTCGTGGAAAGTAGTTTCAGGATTCAAAGATGATCTGATTTGGAAGGGGGCCAGTTCCTACCTTTATCCTGTAAAAAGGGGCTGGCACGCGACTAAGTCCTGCCCTAGGGGTGGGACTAGGAGGGGGGTGGTTACACCCACTTCCTTGGCGGGCTTTTCCCCAGCACAGGGTCTGGAGTGACCCTGGAACTGGTTCCAGCCAGCCTATGCACAGTGAGCACCGGGGTGCCACGTGCAGTCACCTTCCTCTAAAGCCCTGCCTACCTACAATACACAAAACCCTGTCTGGGACGGTGCTGGCACCGCCCCTGGCAGGAAACCCTTTGTCCTTATCTCCTGCTCTGGGAGGACTCCCAGCAGCAGGAGGGCAGACTTGTGTCTCGGTGGCAGCATCCATTTGGTGGAGCTGAGGCTCTGTTTGACTTTAACCGGGGTTAGGGGTTACATACATGTCGTATCCCTCTAGAAGGGTGGAATGCTAACCCCGTCGCCAGAATTGGCGAGGGGTTAGTATTCCAATTCGTATGACACCTTACTCGACATGTTTTGATAAAGCGATACCAGAGTTGGCATATAACCGCGAGGATTATAATGCACTTAAGAGTATATGGTATGCGATATCATGGAAACGGCTAAGGGATGGATCCCGAAAGCCGCAGACAGGCTCAGCTCATGCCAGAGCACCATCTCACACGATTCCAAGCACTCTGCCTTCAGGATTGTTAAGGCCTGCCATAGGAGTGACTGATAGGAGATCTGTGTGTCCATTTTTAGGGTTAGATATAGGTATACTATATCTAAAGCAAAGGGTGATTACACCACCTTGCCCCAGCTGTCAAGCAGCCAGTTGTGTCAGATTTGGATGGCCAGCCAGGGGTGGCATAATACATGCTGCAGCCCCTGGTAGGCCCTGGGTACACCTATGCCCTGGGTACCCAAGGTACACTGTACAGGGACTGATAAGGTGACTCAGTATCCAATTTAGATATGTACCTAAGGTACATGGAATCCATTTTACAGAGAGAGCAGTAGGCCTGGGGTCCTGAATAGCAGGGCCCCAGGTCAACTAAGTCAGAAAACCAGCAAAACACCAGGCAAAAAGTTGGGGGCAACCATAGTCAGGGATCTACCTTCCTACAACCTATTTCTCTACAAATTGTGTCTTCTTTATGTCCCTTGACACCCATCCATTATGAACTGACCAATGGACTGAGTGGTCTCACCAAATGAGGTGATTCAAGGAGGTGTCACCCTTGAAACTTTAAGAATATAAAATAGTATGAATGAACGGACGGTGGCTCGCTGGCTCTTTCTCTCTGGATTCTTGATACTGAATTCCTTGCTTTGGCTCTTTGTGGTGATGAATGAAGTATTGGTTAGCAGTCCTAACTTGCCTGAATGCGGAGTCCCCTGGCCATCCTTATGAACTGATGCATACGCTGTCTGTGTCGAGTGGTCTCTTCCTTCTTTAGAGACTGCTTGAACAGGCATGTTTCATGTCCCTTCCTGAACGCTTGAGCTTTGGTATCTTACTTTAATAGCTTTTAGAAAATAATCAAATTGTTTTATAATCTGAAGCAAAATGTATTAATGCACTTGTCTTACTTTAAGATTTGGTATACTATACTAAATTACTATTCAATTAAACTCAGTTATCATGATTTATTTCTATCCAAATGAATGCACATTCTCAACTTGGGGTTACTAATTTATAGAGGAGCTCATATTTGAGAGATCTCAGAGGATCATGTACTAATGTTATTTGATTTGTATGGCTTTAACTAAACTCTTAGTGTGTATGATAATGGCTCGCCTATGTTTCTTCGGGAGATTTGGGTTTGCAGTAATTATCTTTTACCTTTGTAGCACTGTGCTGAGAATAATAATAATACATGGGTCTGATTTCTAGCTTGTAGTACTGTTATTTAATTCCTGGTCCTCATTGGATGACTGTTGGACCCCTTTATATCCAACTCCTCTCCACACAAAACAAGATCCATTGGAGGTCTAAGAGAGTGGTATGAGACATTGACAAGAATAAAGAAAAAGAAATTTCAAAGAAAAAGAAAATAGGTTATTTTTTTTTCCATGTGCCTGGTAACGCTAGGGCAATTCCCATAAAGGCTAGAACTACAGCAACCTAGAGGTTGTAAGCACTATAAATGTTTAACACAATGGTTTCAAGCACCATTGAGCAGAGTAAAAATCTTGTGCAGAAGTTTAGAGAGCAGTGCCTGGGATGGTATGCAGAAGCGTAGAACTGCAGTGTTAAACTTGTGTATGTGTCATGTCATAGCGAACGGCGAGAACATGCAAAGGTGTGGGAAGAACTGCTTGCTGCTTACTGGAACGGTTTATAGTAAACCTGTGGCAGTGCATGGGTTTGGGCCTGGGAGGTTTGTGTCAAAATGACCAGCTCAAAAGTTTGATAAAAAACATTTCTTCAGAGCTTTATGAAAGGGCATATGATTGTAAATAGTTATGATGTGACCTGGTGGAAGGTCTAGAGTTTTGAAGTTTGTTTTGTTAAAATCTGATGAATTTCTCTATTGCCATAGTATCAAGCCTTGAATTTAATTCTACAGCTTGACTGACAGGCACACAGGTTCTATCGGTCGAAGGGAACTCCATTTTCTTGCAGTGAGTGACGTAGAGGGCCCTTACCAAAACTGTCTTGGCAACACGTATATGGTTTAACCTGGGCAATACTTGGCTTGTGTCATCACATCAGTTTTTTTGTATTGATGAAGCAAAACTTTTTTCTAATTGTATTTATTGTTTTTAGAGCACTATTGAAGCCTGGATGATCCTTTAGAGTGTTTTCAAGTGGTAGGACACTGGGAGTTAAGGGGCAATCCACAGATAAAGGAATACATGGAATAGGTGGTCTTCAGATTAGTTAATGCTAGATGAGGTATAGACCAAAGGCTTGTCAAAAGTGATGTGTCTTTAAGGACTTCCTGGATTTTAGATAGGTGCCTTCCGTGTGCTGAGATAAAGGAACTGAGTTCCAGAAGAAGGGGTCTTTAGAACTGAATCTCAAATCATTCATATTGGACCTCTTGAGAGTTTATGGTATGTGATATATGAGCTTCAGGGCAAGGATAAAGTGGACTGCTTAACTTTACGTTTGTTAAAGTGTGTGTATTCTCTTCCTAGTAAGGATTCAATATATTGCTTTGCCGCAATCGATACTGGAAATCACAATAGCCAGAACGAAAGGTCAAATTTGAAGAAGTGCAACAGTGTTAAACTCCAAGAACAAGTAATATGTGTAAAATAAATGGTGCTATTATTCACCTGTGAAATCATTGACATTTTAGCATCAATGACAGCACCCAGCTTGTCTTAACATTTTTAGAATGTATTGATGGGGGGCCTTGAACTGAGGATAGTCCGATGACAGAGAGCCCTACCTCAGAAAGTCTTCTTTCCCTGGATATGCCTGAGCTTTGCTAACATGGTCAATGCATTGATCGTCTTGGATTTTTGTAGCTTTATCATTTAAAAGATTGTTCACCCTGTACTTGTAGTTTTCATTCCCACAAGATAGGAACAACTACATTGGTATGTTCAAGAGTTTCGCTTCCTGGCCTATCCTTTTTAGAAGTTTGTTGGAGGCAGCACTTGTGAGTTCTTCCCAACACACTTTTGCTTTCTGGTTGGAGATGTTTCCTTGTGTTCCATATATCATAGGCATTTTCTACCATGGTTTAAGCTCTTGGCAGGGAATTTCAACTGGCCTTTGATAATTGGTTGGAGTGTTCTCCAACCCTTTCTGAATGAGAATCATGTTGTGGCGCTTTCTTGGAACCCTAAGAATGTTTCTTGTCATGTGGCGATGCTGTCTACTTTGACCTGCACTGTTCTTGATTCATGCACCACAGTGATGGCTCCATATTTCTACGCAAAAATAACTGGGCGTGAGTGTTTGATTGGTTCAGATGCTCCGTCCATCACCACCCCCTTTTGTACTGCTTTGTTCCCCATAAGTTGGCAGGGTATGCTCAGACGTGAGTCCCTTGCTCACTTTGCCACTAGATTCAAGCAAGCCTGGCTGAAGACGGCTGTAATGCCAGAAACCGGTCCTAGGAAGCTTGAATCTGGTCCAGGGAAGGCATGGCTTGGCAGTTCGGGCTGGACTGTTCCCATGAGGCACAGGGTCAGACTTATTTGCATATGGCCATGTCTGAACTGGGGTGGCAGAATGGGCTAAAGAACGGAGATGGATTAAACCCAGATCTGTTGACTGGGTGTGAGTGTTTGATTGGTTCAGAAGCTCCGTCCATCACCACCCCCTTTTGTACCGCTCCATATTTCTATGGGCACTTCACCATTCATCTAACTGTGATCTCAGCTCTTTTACTTATGTCCTTGATGCTGACCTTCCTGTATTATCCAGTGGAGAGGTGCTGATTGTTGAAGTTCTTGGTACCATTGTTGTGCTGCAGGCCAAATGATAGTTCTATATCAACAATGAATCACAAAGTATGGTGAAAGTAGACCGAACTGAAAGGCACAAGCCATAGATAGAGACCAGTCCCACAGGCAAGTTACCAACACCAAGCAACATGATCTGTAGTTTTGAGCTCCTAAAGCAGATGAACCAAAGCGGTGTTATAAATATGATGGACCCAGAGGTGATTGCAGGCCATGTGGTCCCAGATCAACTAGCAGTGAAACCTGCAGTGCTTTCGGCTAAGAGCAGCATTACAGAATCGATTGTCTCATCAAGGCACATTGACCCTCGCATTTAATATGGTAGGCATTTCAAACAAATGTAAGAAGGGCCTGTGTGCCTTACCATGACACATATGCTTATATTATGAGTGGCTGTGTGTTGTTTGTGATATTCATTGCAGATGATAAATAATGTTACCGTGAGATATGGTATTTATCGGGTGTGATAAATAGTACCTATTATATTGTGCATACAACATGAAAATGTTCATGCCTCTGTATTTATAGTGCACTTTTACCTTACTATAAATATCCTGGGATGCTGGTATTAATGCACCTGGAATTTACCTTGTGCATTAAAATAAGACAAACTCATAATTGAGATAAGTTCAGAAACAGTATGTGTAAATATTTAGTGGAGTAATCGTAATTTATAAAGCCACTGCTGATGAGGTCCACACTGTGCTCAAGTAGTGATAACAAGGTTCATATCGAACCAGGTGCCCATGCCCCATTAGGCTGAGAGGGTTTTAGCCCTCCCCCTATGTAGTAGATGAAGTAGCCCGGGCTGTAGAGCACACAGGCAGTTCGTCAGTTGTTGTGAGCTGGGGCTGGCAAGGGCTGATGACTCAGAACTTGGCCTCATCCAAAGTACTTCACAGGTCCTCAAACGACCATTTATCAGTTCACGGGTCTTCGGGTGCTACCGACCCCCCTATACCCACTCTTGTTATGCACTGTTGCAGCCAAAATGGGAGAAAGGATGAAAGGCTACCATTTACATTAAAATGTGGGCAAGCAGCACCTTAATATAAAGTCCTCAGCCATTGGCTTGGTTTGCTTGTAAGCTCCAAAACAGAAACTGAGCCCACTATCTGGTATATAATTTAGCATTTAAAATTGTGCCAAAGACTCATATTTCAAAAAGTATATTTATTTAACTTGTAAGCATTTTAATTAAGTACAGTAAAATGAGTTTCTGCATTGACTGACATTTATCAAAATGTACAAGTAGCAAACATAAACTTTGCAACATTGATGCCTGCGATGAGGATGCTATTAGCAGGGCCACTGGAATCATGCAATTTAAGCATTTTTCGAATAATTTTGCTTTGCTGCATATGCCACATAATCTTTAGTCTGCTTCATAATCTGTAGATATTGACAAAAACCATGGTTTCTATCTTAAACAGATCAAAGTTTGCTAAAAACATGGCGATATGTGTTCCTGCGCTCTGGAAGGCCCTACGCAAAGGTTGAATGGTCATATTTCAGTTGCTTAATGCTGTATTTAGATGTTACATTTGTATTAATTAGGTGAAATCTTTCAGAGGCAGTGTAACCATGTGTAAAAATGTCAAAATAACGAGGTAATACTATCACAAAATGTGCAGCATTACTGTGCATCATTTGCCTTTTCGTTACGCACAATTTAGTCAACACTGCTGCATAATTTGTTCCTACTCTGCCACGTAATTCCAGTGGCCCTGACTGGTAGGGAACCAAGAGGTTAGTCAGTTGTCATGTGAACCTCACTTAGATTTTTATAACATATGGAACAACATTAAAGTCTATTAAAATGTATAAAAGTGAGGTTTTTGTAGAGAGCACATCCTAACTCGATTTTTTTGAGGTGGTCTCAAAAGGGACAACAGAAAACATGGAGGGACAGTGAAATAAGATTATTGCCTATGGTAAACAGAGTTTGTCTAGCAGGTAAACTGTGTTTGAATCAATCAATCAATCAATCAATTAATTAATCAGAATTTATATAGTGTTGCTAATCAACCAATAGGGTATCCTGGTGCTTGCAGGTACTAAAAGCTCATTCGAACATTCTGGTCTTGAGAGCCCTTTAAAATTCTGGAAGAGAGATGATGGTCCAGAGCTGCATGGGGAGCCTGTTCCAGGTCTTTGCTGCGATTTAGGAAAAGGAGCGTCTTTTACTTCTGCTTCAGTCGATGTAGGACGTGTGGGCAAGTGATAGGGATGTGGGGCATAATCTTCTCAACAGTAGGTGGAAGTTCAAGTGGTGGTTAATGCAGGCAGGTTCTTGGTTGTGCAGACAGTCAATCAATAGGAGTATCAGAGGGAATCAAGGTAAGGCCGCCCCCCACTCAACCAAGTAACAACACAACAGAGCCATACCGAATAGAGACACCTACATAAAAGGACCCACAGCAAGGGTTTGATACACAATAATTCTTCTAAATCCCAAGGGTGTGTAAACTGACACCAAGCCCTGAGGTCCAGGTGTATTTTCAATTAAAAACATTACTACAGGTAAAATCACACTCAAACAACAGAAAAACTGAGCAAAGAGAGAGTGCCTCATGGTAGCACCACCCGAGGTAGTTCCTGGATAACAAGTACCAGTTTACCCGCTTCTCATCATCGGCCCTCTCTCTTTGTAGTGTGTGAAAAAGAAAGCAAAAGTGTGTTGAATTCCTAAATAACAATCGTGCAGTGCAGCAATAGTGAATGTGACCAAAATATACACTATTCAATGGCTGAAAATGTGTATGTGCACCACGAACCCCAAGGAGAACCAGTGCATCCGGTTCCCAATGTTTAAAAACTGGTGAGGCTTGCTGGCTATCCAACTTTATTCCACTGCTGCAAGCCTCCCCGGCTAAAAATGGTTAATACTGCACCATAATCATTTTCTTAATGCCAACATGTTTCGTTGCTCAGAAAGTTCCAGCAACTTCGTCAGGGCAAAATGGGGTTCACTTCCCTTTATATTCACACTCATTCACATGTTGGCATTCACAATGACTAGCTCTGCAGCCAATCCAGTCAGAACAATCAACAACTCATTGAATATAGATATTTTCCCAAAGGAACTCTAGGGCCAGATGTATGTAATTTTATTGTACCGATTCTAAAATACAGAGTCATACCGAATCGATATTTCAGAATCGGAAAATGAGATGTAGCAAAAAAAATCGGTAAAAATTACCGATTCGGAATCACTCGGTATTTGAAATCGGTATTTACCGAATCGGTATATACAGACTCGGTAAAATCCATACATTCCAACGGGCCCATGGCCCATAGGAATGAATGGGTATTACCGAATCGGTAAATACCGATTCGGTAAATACCGAATCGGTAAATACCGAATCGGAAATTTGAAATTGACAAACATGTGAGCCTGTGAACCAATCAGGGACTCCAACCACACCCAAACCCAAAAGTACTGGGGAATCAACCAATCAGAATCAAGCACCCCTCCCCAGTACCTGGGACTGGCCACGCCCATGCAGGTGCAGAAACCAACAGTCAGGAGAGCAGGAGGACAGACTGAGGAGCAGGCTTCCCTGAGCTCACCTGCACAGCACTATGGAGAGTCAGGATGCACAGAGGGATGCTGCTGAGCGCAAAAGAAAGATAAAATTCAGCCCTGAGGAACTGCAGGTGCTTGTTGCAGAGGTTGTCAGACATTACAGCAAGATCTTTGGGAAACAATCACTGCATGTTGCTGAGTCCATCAAGCGCACAACCTGGATTGAGATACAAGGCAAGGTAAATGCCATTGGTGTCACCCACCGTGAAATAGACGATCTGAAAAAACGGTGGTATGATCTCCGCATCATCACCAAGAAGAAACTAGCTGCCCACCGCAAGGAAGCTGCAGCAACAGGGGGAGGAAGAAACCGAACACCACGACTCACCGACATAGAGGAGCTGGTGGAATCCACCCTTGAGCCTGAATCCATCCACGGCATCAGGGACGCTGACAGCTCTGCAAGAGCTGCAAAGAAACAAGGTAAGATGCCAGTACATTGTCATTAACCCACATACCTATTCCCCTTACACACTCTGTGTGCCTACATCATACTCCAGACCAGGTTTTACCAATGTCCTGCAATGCATAATGGGAAATGTAGTCATAGGTAGATACCTCTATGCAGTCAGCATGCCATGCAGCAAGGGATGCTGAAGACTACTAGCATAAGCAAATGAGGGACAGGCAAATGTGCTATAGTAGTGTGTTTAATCAAGAGACACAGGTGAACCACTCCACTGATACAATGTCCATATCTGTCCACAGGGGAGTCATCAAGCAGCGCAGCAAAGGATAGGGAGAAGAGGAGGGAAGAAGCTGGACCCAGCACAGGACACGGAGGGAAGGACAAAGAGCAGGCAGCCAAGTCACCTGAGGAGCCAACACCACCACAGCCACAGTCCCCTCTGTTATTTGGGAGTCAGGAGTCAGGAGCGGCTGCACAGTCCCCCACCCCCACAACTCCGTCCCCAGTGCTGGAAAGGGCAAGGCGCCTTGATGTGCCTCCTCCCCGCATACTGGAAACATCAGAGGAGCAAGAGGATGAGGGTGACACGGCCATCAACCCACAGGATTCCGCTGACGCTGAGCAGCTGCCCACTCCCAGAGCTGTGCGGGCCAGTGTCCGAGGACGAAGGCCACAGGAGGCAGATGAAGTGCGTCAAGATCAGGGGGTCTTCTGCGGACTGGAGGCCACCATGGTCAAAGTTCAGCGCCTGCAGGCGAAAGCAATGATGGGGGTTCAGAAGCAGGCACGCACCACCAACAACAAGCTGGATGAAATAGGCAGGGGCATTGGAGACATTTCAGAGAGTATGCAGTCAATGGCATCTGGCATTTCCGACATCACACAGTGCATGACTGTCCTGTGCGACAAGTTGGACAGGGACCATTTGGAGAGACGCAAGGCTCGTGTAGATGTGCGGCAGCAGACAAAAGCCCTGAACCGATTTGCAACTGCAACCACCCTGCTGTGCAGACGGTCAGTGGCAATGCAGGATGCCATTGTGCAGTGCTGCACCAATTTATCAGTGGGAATGGCCAGAGTGACCTCTGCTATGGAGCTCATGCTCGCACAACAGACTGCCACTCGAGGCGACACATGTGTGGGTGAAAGTGAGGAGTCCACCAGCAGGAGTGGCGCAAGCACTCCTGTACAAGAAATACGTAGGAGCGGCAGGTGTCATGCTACTGACACAGGCCACACCGAGAACATTCACACCCAGCCACAGCAGTCCCACCCTGTTGTCCGTGGCCGTAAACATTGACTATGCCCTCCACCCAAGGAACAGGTCACGGTGGTGTTAACCGTGACAACACAGTCATGGACATTTATATATCGTGTTCAAAAAGTGTGATATCATTGCACTTGCGTAGTGAAAATTAAACTACGTGTGTCATGACCTTTGCCTGTCTGTGTCTCATTACTCACTCAGAAATATTGCTGTGTGACCTCTGCCCGTCTCAGTCTCCCATCTGTCGCTGCTGCTGCTACTGTACCATGGGGCTCTGCCAGTTCTGTGTCATCATCAATGTCCTCATGATGTGTGATCTCCACCTCTGTGCCTTCCTTGGTGGCGAGATTGTGTAACATTGCACAGGTCGCAATGATTTTGCAGCACAGGATTGGGGTGTACTGGCGTGCCCCTCCACACTTGTGGAGGCAGCGAAACCTGCTCTTTAGGAGTCCAAATGTGCGCTCCACAACGTTGCGTGTAGATCTGTGAGCCACATTGTACCGCCTTTCACTCCTGGTGGATGGGTTGAGGTAGGGGGTGAGCACAAAGGACCGCAGGGCATATGCACTGTCGCCTAGGGGGAGAAAGATTAACATTACTTGCATGTACATGATACATTAATCTGCTGTGAGTATCAGGGTGTGTCAAATGCATTTACCTAGCAGGTATCCGTTTCCAAATTCTCCGGCAACTAGGCGTGTGTATATTCCACTATTCTGGAATATGTACGAATCATGGGTACTTCCAGGGAACTTCGCAACGATGTCTGTGATGATGTTGCCAGCATTGCATATGACCTGTACATTGATGGAGTGCGTTGACTTGCGGTTTCTGTATATGCGTTCTGTGGCTGCAGGTGGACAGAGTGGTACGTGGGTTCCATCAATGCAGCCTATCACGTGAGGGAAGTGTGCCAGTTGATAGAAATCAGTCTTGGTTTTTGAAAGTTCCGCAGGTGTATCAGGAAATGAAATGTAATGCTCCATCCTCTGCATCATGGCGTCAAGGAACCTCCTGAAGAAGCGGGACAGGCAGCTCTGGGACACACCACCCACTGCAGCTATCACACTCTGGTAGCTCCCGGAGGCAAGCAGGTGTAAGCTACACAGCACCTACACATGGGGTGGGATGGCGTGGGCCCTGTGTGTTGGGTGCTCCAGGAGTGGGTGCAGGTCCCTGATCAAGTCCTGGATGGTTTGGGGATGTAGCCTGTACCTCTGGAGTATTTCAGGCTCTGTCAGTTGGAACAGTGTTATCCTCTGCCTGTACACTTGTTCCTCCCTTTGCCATTCCCTCTCTTCTGCTGCCTGTAGTCGTTGCCGCCTTGCAATGACGTAGAAAGCCGCCATTATGGTTCCACAGTTGCATTTTGGGACTCTTTTTATGGCCTTCACCTGATTACCACCTGCATTCAATCCATGGTAAATACCGACTCATAAATACCGAATTTCCGTGTATTCGGTATTTTTTGGCTTTCCTACATCTCCTTGTCCATTTTTTACCGTTTCTTATTTACCGACTCGGTAAATATGAATTCGGTAAATTCCGCCTCGGTAAGAATACCGACTCTTATTTACCGAGTCGGAATTATACCGACTCATATTTACCGATTCGGTATATTTTCGGCTCCTACATCTCATTTCATTTATACCGGTCGTAACGGACGAAATTACCGAATTACGGCCGTTACCGACTGGTATTTGGCTACCTACATCTGGCCCTAAATGATTTACACAAAATCCTCCCTAAACCAAACAGACTTTGAGCCAAGCGATTCTTCTAACCACTGGCCAATAACAGAGTGTTTTTAGGCAAGAAGATAGAACGATTGAAAGATCTGCCTCAAAAGGTATACCTACATTTAACAAGCATTTGCAATGCAATAGGTCTCGCATTAGGAAAGTTTGAGCTATTGGTATTGTAAATGGCAAAGTTTTTATATATGTTTTTTTTTTTAAATAGCTAAATTAATAGCTTTGTCATTTACAATGCCAATAGTTATAACTTTCGCAAATGTGATACCTATAGCATTTGTAATGCAATATGTTTTGTATTTACATGACTTAGATGTATTGATATTACAAATAACAATGGCGTTAAATTTTTTTTAAATAACTAATACTTAAATAGAAGTTATTGTCACACCGTTCTCCCTCCACTCACCCAGTGGTCACATGAGCACACCGCTCACTCTGCACTCAGTGATCACTGTGCACTCACAATGTACTTGCGCTGTTCACCATGTACATCAACCTGCAGTCATACAAGCACACTACTCACCCTGCACTCATGTGACACTTCACTCACCTGTCCCCCTCACTGCTCACTCTGCAATGTCACTCAAACAAGCCCATCACCAACCATACATTTATTCGTCCCACTCTGCACTTACATCCTCACCCAAATTCATATGGGGCCATATGCATCACCACATTTTCCCATAGACACAGAATGGGCAAACCCCTTTGATGCATGTGGCACTAAGTCACCTCACTCCCCCTGCAGTCACTCCTCTCACCTTTGAGTCGCACTATTGCATGGCTCACCGTGCACTCACATGGGCACTCCTGCCACCCACACAGACCAGAGGGTTAATGTGCTTGCAACAAAGAACATGTATCATTGAAATGAAAGAACTGAGTGTGAGTAAACAATGAGTAGCCCTATAAAAAAATTAAATGTTTGTCAGAAAGGGGCTATTGAGCGATGAGGTGCATTGTTTGCGAGTGGTAGTGAGGGAATTTGTGGAGGGAATGGGGAGGGGGCGGCAAAATAAAATGTTGCACTGTGTGTAACCAGTGCTAGGGCCAGCCCTGGCTGGGAGTCTTAGCCCCCCTCCCACCCGAAGTTTGGGTCTAGCTGTACCCTGGGTCTCAGCAACCACTATTTGATATGAACCACCAGCAAATACCAAGCACAATGTTCTCAATCCACCCAGTCACTGGTCAATAGTAGAATCCAAGCAATTAATGGATGTCTCGATGACTAAAGAGCGACGAGGCGAGCTAGATAGTAAAAATGTACTACATCGATGGTGTATCACAACAGAAAATTCAAGCAGAATTCATGTGTTCTCTTTTTAGCAATCTGCTGCCGGTTCTAAAACTCCATTTATAATCTTACATTAATAACTGCATTACTTTGTATTATTGTATTTTTATGACTATTATTATTATATGTCGTATTATATATTTTGTATAATTCTATTTTATATTATTCTTTTTGAAAATTAATAAAAACAATTTGAAAAAATAAATAATAACTGCCTTTATTGGTTTTGCCATAAATGTAATTTCTTTTTAACTATGCGAGGCTAGTAGGTGGTGCCACAGTTGTAAATATAAGCTGTTAATGGGGGGGGGTTAAATATTTGAAATTAAGATTCCAAAACGTTTATTCCAACATAGCGAATGCTTGTATGAGTTTGTCAATGGCTGTGTCAATCCTGTACACTTTCAACAATGTTCTGAAAGCTGCAGGGGCGCGTTCTACAACTTTCTTCTGGTCAAGTGCAAGAGCTTGCTCGGGGATTTTAGTCAAAAGGTCCAATACTGGAGTCACTGTCCCCTCTTCACCGACATAGATTTGCCAGACAATTATTAATTCACTCCCGAGTAGCTGTGGATTGGTTACAACCATGTGATCTGCAGACGATCCTTCTGGCAGCCGGTTAAGGACAGGATACCGTTCCTTGAAACGACGAAAAGTGTTTTTACGACGCATACAGCATTCAGAGAATGCCGAGAAAGCACGAAAGAAAAGCAATAGGTTTTTCTTCTCTTCTATTGCGGATACAAATGTCCTTAGCTCGGAATCACCTTCAGAGTCAAGAATTAGGATGTTTAAATCTGTAACAACAGCCGTAGTGTCATTTTGGAGATTGCAAAGGAGCTCAAACTCGAGGGTAAAAGACAGGCAGCCGCAATTCCCTGCTAGCGTGTACTTGTGCAAGGTTTGGCTGTCGTTTCTTTCTGCTGATTTCCTCGAGTATTCTGTGAATTCAGTGCCTGTCAGCTCTTTGAGGTAGGCCAGCTCCAACTCCAACACTTCAAGCTCTCCCTCCAGATCTGTTGCATTTTGAAGCTCTCCCTCCAGATCGGCTGCATTTTGATTCGTTTTAAGCGGAGTCATCGGAAGGTGTTCACCCTCGTGATGCGTGAATTTCTCTTGGCTGCGGAACTTTTCTGTTAGCTGGTGGATTTCATCCTCCAAGGACCGGATTTCATCCTCATACTGGCGCAACATTCCAATGGTCAACTCTAAAGCGCAAATATTTCAGAGCCTGTACTTAACTCGTGGGCTTTCACGTACAATGGCGCTGCTTTCAAAAAGTGAGGGAAACACAACAGTCATCATAGATAAAGACAAGGGACTACGCGAAAAACAAGGTTTTCAATCCCGGGCGGAAGTCAGGCAGGCCGGGGGCGGGACGTGAAGACACACCGGAAGCCCGGGCGGGCTCCCGTGAGGTGAGAGAGCCTCGCACGCACAGAAGGAAGAGACCGCCGCCGCCTGCAACGAGCCCTCGCCTGAAGACAAGTACCGGTGAGTGGGGGCCTTTACTGAGCTGCGAGGGCGGGGGGCATGTGTGTGTGCGTGGGGCGGCGGGGGGCTCTGTATGTGTGTGAGCCTGCGTGTGTGTATGTGTCTTGGAGTCTGTGTGTATGCGTGCGTGTGTGTATGCGTGTGTGATGACTGCGGGGGGGAGGGAGAGAGTGTGTGCGAGCGAGTGTCTCTGTGTGTGTATGCGCATGCATGCATGTGTGTATGTGTGGGGATGTGCACGGCGCGGGAATTCTTGTGAATGTGGACGGAGCCGACGTGCGCGTGCAAGCAGCTGAATCCAGCCGGGGAGAAGCGCGTGCACCTTCTCGTCCGTCCTTCCCTCCAGACAGGTGACTATACGTCTCCGTCCCTGGAAGGCATCCTTTGGATGCTTATTCCAGGGCGAGACCTAAAAAATATATATCCTGCTTTCCTTCCAAAACAGATTCTAGTGTGGCTGAAGCACAGAAGCAGCAGGGATTTCCACATGGGATGATTATAAAACAAGTTGATCAAAAAAACTGGAGTACCGCCACACCTATTACTTGAACTCTCCCCTGTCTTTGGTACTGTTCACCATCACAAGCTTATACACAGACTCGACAACGTCAGAGTGCAGGGCGCATAACTGAAGCAGATTGTATCTTTCCTATCAGACAGATCATCATCTCACGGCTGCCTTCATGTCAGCTCCATTAATTCACAACTAATGAACCAAACAACTTTACCCCCTCTTTAAAACTTACCGTAACTCTATATTGCACCAAATCTGCTCCTTCAATGTCAAGTGTTGCTGTTAAGCAGATAATAAACAAATCCTACTTAAGTATGAAAACTCATCTGACTTGGTTCATATTCAGTCGGACAATATATCAAAGTCAAATAATGAATGAAATCTAGCCACAGCAAAATAATAACGTCACAAGTAGAAATATCCATATGCAGTAAATGTTCCCAACACCATCCATCAACAATGTGGCTTCAGCAAGTAGGCCCGCCACCAAACAACTGAACCTAAGTGAGGAATCAAGAGATAAATATGGACTCCTGCCTGTCATTCGGAATACAATTGTGGTTGTCTAATACATTTTAGCTATAGTTTGGCACTTCTTTCCCTCGTATTGGCTATAAAGATATCTACGCCTCCATTGCATATAGCTCGTCTTCGCCCCACTGACTGAAGAGTTAGCCACCTCCCCCCCCCCTCCCCAACCCCCTCCCTCGGCCCCCGAAAGTCGGGTTTAGTTGCACCTCTGTTCCAAACCAAATATAAAATGGGAAATTTGTCACGTATCTGGAAAATATTTCGCTCTAGACTAGAGCTATTCAGACCAGGCCACGCATTTGGCGTACAGTACGCTGCGGTTTTTGCGCAAATGTAACACGATGCTGAGCCTGATGTTAGGCTACAGACACAAAGAGGTAATTCATTGTACATCAAGCAGAGCACTGAATGCACCACAGCAGATGCGTCCACCATTATATGTCACGAGTCCCTACTGTTGCTAATGGCAGTGTCAGCAGTGGTTATATCTGTTAAGTAAATGCAGGCAGCATACGAAATAGCTCTGATGGGTACAATAACATTACTCGTTAAATGTTAATGGCAACATACTGTTCTGTATGTATCCATTAGCATTATTTTACCCTTCCTTTTTCCATCACTCTGGCTTCTCCCATTTCCTTTCTCCTTAGTTACCGGCGGCCTCCTGTTTACGAGCCATGAACATTTGATTTCTGCAGAGGTTTTTGAGCAGGAAAAAGACACAAAGGCAATTTTTAGAAGCCTGGCTCCAATATTTGCATCAGTTTCAGGTTTCTGCGTGGCACTTTGTCTCGCACATGAACACGATGGTCTGTGAAAACGGACGTTCGCAAAGGCCTGTGGGCAATTCAGTCTTGCACCATTTTTACAAACGTACAGAACGCGTGGGCCTTGGCGGAAAGAGCCAAGTCATAAATCTGCTTAAGTGACCTAATAAAAGAGAGGACGGATGCTCGGCAGTGGGAAGTTTTACCCAAAGGTCTAATTTAGGCCTCATTAATAGCATATTCATTTGGGATGAAACGTGGCGTGATAGGGAGGCCGGACGCCTTTTGTTCGCTCATGTTTGAACCATTGTTAAGTGGAACTGCTTCTGTGCTTAGCAACACAATGCCTCGTTGTGATTTGCCTAAGCATGGTGCCACATGTATTGCCTACAAACAAGTAGATTTGTTGCATGTTTTGCTGGAATTTAAGGATTTTAATTACTGTGTCTACTCAGCAAAGCTGTTTTGTCACCATAAGGACAGCAATGACCAAAAAATACGTTAGGACGTTTTGCAGTATTAGCCACATAAAAATAACTCGAAATGCCGAGTTGTAGAACATAGAAATACACTGTTACAGAGCTAAAAGTACTAATGTCAGCATATCCATCAATAAATCTTTTCAGTACACAGCACTTATTTTGGGAGTTTAGTTTGCAGTTGTGCACCAGTTGTAACTATTTTGCTAGCATAAAATAATATTCAAAAGAGCAATAACATTGAATTCAGACTACATTTAAATTGGTTTACAATATTCGGAATTGAGAAAATAATAATTACCAAAGAACTGACATCTGTGTTTTAAGCTCAATTTACTGCGCAGGGCACTTGGTAACAGGTCTGTGAATACTTAAACTGATCTCCTTGAGTCAGCTCTCCTCCCAGGACACCACCTCTATCTTGAAATCCAGCCACTCGGGAAATACCACAGACCAATGCCCGCACCACATCTTCAACCTCGGAAGCCAAAGAGTAGGCCAGGAACCCACCACCCTGCACAACACCTCAATAACCACCACAACATTTCCTAACGCCTCGAAGCATGCCAAAGTCAGACCACTTCTCAACAAACCCTTCGTCGACCCCAGCAAGCTCCAAAACTACAGGCCGATCTCCTTGCTGTCATTCCCTGCTAAGTTACTGGAAAAGACCATCAACAGGCAACTCACAACATACCTGGAGCAGAACCCGTTACTCAACTCCTCCCAATCCGGCTCCCACAACAATCACAGCACCAATGACATCCAAACCTTCCTCGACTGAGGAGAATCAGCGGCCCTGGTCCTCCTCAACCTCTCAACAGCCTTCGACACCGTATACTATCACATGATGATCAAAAGGTTTCACCACATCGACATCCAAGGGGACGCACTCAAATGGATCACCTCTTTCCTCATCGAAACAACACAGAGGATCCGACATCCTTTTACTTCCTAACCCAAGGACATTGTCTGTGGTGTCCCCAGGGCTCATCCCTCAGCCCTACGCTCTTCAATGTATACATGACCCTACAGGCCATCATCATCATATCCCACGGTCTCAATATAATATCCTACAGTTCAACACATACCCTTTCTTTTTCTGGGATATATCATTTTGTTCTGAACTTAATACCACCACTCACTAGCACCTTCCGTCTGTCTCTGTCTACCCACTGTTTTCTGTAAATATTTCACACAGAGGGCCTGAGATGTACGTAAAAAGTCAAACGACCCTTAACCATCTCACGCATGCTGTGTTTCATGCGATGCTCGTATGGACATATGTCAGTAAGTTGCCCCATGTGGCTGTGTCCCTCTCATGTCAATGTCTGCTTTCTTCAGTGCTAGTGTATTCTCCAACCACCCTGCTCACCACTCTGAGGTAGGTATTGGGTACAGTGGCACAGTATGATTTGACTGGCTACTAAATCACGTTGGTAGTTAAACAGCCTGTCACTGTATGCATAGGTATACTATCAGGCATGGTAAACACAGCATAGTGTACTTTAGATACCTGTAGATGGAATATCCAAAGGGAGCACCACTCCTGCCTATGTTTTTGATGGGCTTTTACAATTACCACCCCATTGTAATCATAAAATTCTTGCATATGATCATCTTACCATGTGAAACCTATTTGTAGGATGTCAAATATTTGCTTCCTCATGTGTGGAGTACTTAGCTTTTTAAAGTCCACAAGATTGAGGGTTATTTAACTCAAACAAATCTAATGGAGCACAGTGTCCAGCAAAATGGAAATTATGTCTGCAGTTGTCATGTAGTTATATCTCATGTTGTCAGATCAATATTTTTAGTTAGCCACATACTGATTTCTATGAAGATTGAGGACCACATATGGTAAGCAGAATTTTACTTATATTTAATTTACATATTTACGTATCCATTTATTATGTCGCTAAAATGTAAGCTGATATCTGACTGCAACAGCAACCAGTATTTGGAAGTATCTGGACAAATTGTGATTTATTTAAACCCCTTGTTATATTTAAAGTATAGAGCTAATGGTAATATTGAGAGAGCAAATAGGAGGGTGAAAGAGAGCAGCACAGTTGTAAATCACTGTTTGATTTTCTGCCATTCATGAATATTTCTGAGGATGAATCAGCATTTCATGACATCTCCCAATCCATTTATTGATCTCTTACAAATGCTCAACAAAGATATTATAACATAATATGTTCTTCTGTCTAATACCCCTATTTCTGACACAATCCCAAATCCTGATCTTCAGTTGGCTCTCTCCTTGTTTCTCGCTGCTGCATCGCCCATTTTGTTGTTTGCACTTGTTGGTGTCTAGATAGTTCACATGTTAAGGAGCAGCTTTTGAAGTTCCCTGTCAAGGAATTACTGACTGCCATGTTGGTCTTCATCAAGATTAGGCTGACCTCAGTTTGTTGCTTTGTCAATCCTGTTTTCTACATTCATTACACTTACTTTCATTATCAACCATTTAAGGAGGCTGCAGGCTGTATCATTAATATAAAAGCCTTTTGTTGCAATGGCATCACTGATACTTGATAATGTTCTTGATGTTAAGATCTGCAATTAAAGAACTGCTGTTCAATATCCACCTTTTATCTTTAATGTAAATCTGATGTTCTCACCGCCATGTTGGAAATTCTCCATCATTTAATGTATCAATCATATACTCAAGGTGGAAGAGGAAATGTAAACATGATTCCCCTTGACCAGGGTGACAAACATGTCTTCATCGATCTCATGGACGGTGGTCTTTTTTCCTCTGATAGGGGTAGACCCCTTACTAAAGGGAGTGTTGAAGGAGGGCAATATGGTGATTGGCGAGTGGTTGGAGGGGCAGTACTGGTGTACAGAATATTTCCTTACGGCATGACTCATGATTGCAGCTTGTGTCAAATACCCTTCCTGCGTGGACATGTTTAATGTGCAGTTAAATATATGATTTACGAAACCCAAGGAATCTTTGAGAGATTATCCAGGCCACTTGTGCCATCTGTGGGTAGTGTTTCAGCAACATAAATGTGGTGTAGCCTACCTGAATAGGTAAGAAGGAAAGGTTAGGCATCTTGTGCCAGATAAGGCTAATGGTTAAAAAAAAAGGCAATGCTTTTGAAATTGCACCTGGTTTTGGAGTTTTTTGGCTTTATCACCTTACGTCACCAATTTGTTTATTGAATGGGCCATTTTGGCACATACAATGTATTATAGTTTGTAGGGTACATTGGTAGGCCGTGAGCGTGCTTCGCCAGTTCTAGGAGAAAATATTCTTGATTAAAGAAGTGAAAGCCCAATCTTCAATTGCAAATACCATGTTTTTGCCTTGTAAGACAGCCTTGTATTATTGCGAGAGGTTGTCTTTTTAGCTACTTTTATCTGTAGGGAATGTTTTTAACCACTTCCGCTTGCCTTGTCTGCATATTTGTTTCCGCTCTTGTAGTTGTTCAATAAACAATGGACAAGTGAGAGTTGGTTTTGGACTGTGCAAGAGTCACAATGTCATTCTTACCTGTTATGTTATCTTAGGTTGTTTTGTTATGTCATGTCATGTGAGTTTAGGTTAGCTTATGTTAGACTATGCTAGTTTAGGTTAGGTTGGGTTAGATTAAGTTAGTTTATTGGTATTTGTACAACAAATAATCTGCAGTTGAAATGACCTTGTAACGATTTTCCAGATCGAAAGACTCACTCGACGATAATAAAAAAAAGAATCCAACCCAAAAAAAAATCTCAGTTGACCCTAGACAGAGTGGATTTCTAGTCAACAGATTATACACAAAACCTGATCAATTTTAAAAGAACAACTATTTTCTTAAACACTCTCCGGTCTATTTTCTACCACATTAAATACATATTTTAAGTACCTTGCTACTTCTGTTCGAACAATGATTACATTCATTTGATTAAAACATAGGAAAACTTGCAGTTTAACACTAACAATGTTGTAAATGTGTGCATCGGTCCATCCTACACTAACATACTGTGTAGATCTCCTCTTTCCCTCTTCCAGGCTTGTAGTGCAAAGAAGAATACACACTCTGTATCGCCTATGTAATCAGGACAAGAATATGTTGAAAACAAAGTTGCTTTTTTACTATCCTCGCCCCAATTCAGCTAATTTCTTATGCACCATGAAATTCAATCTCGCTCGTCTGTGGCAGTCCTTTCATGTGCAAGTTGTTTGTAGATGACATAAAAATCCTTAATAGTGCATATGAGGGATTTTCATTCGTGCTGCTTAAAAATTAACTAAATTAAGCATAACAGGTAAATTATAAGCCCTCAACATTCTCCTAAAGTGAAGTAGTGGATGCCCTCTTAAGCGTCCTGTCTTCTGTACATTTTTAAATACTCAATATTCATTTTTTAAAAAGGTAAATGTTTCCATTGCAGCAAAATGTCTTCATATCAGGGTACTATAAATACTAAAAATTATTTCAGTTTCTTCAACGATGCCAAAAAGTTTAAATCTTGCCTAAATCAATATAGTTTAAACTTTTTTCTGTTTCACATGAACTTTTAACTGCTAGCAAGAATTCTTGAGATTACTCTTATCATAGACAACTATAAAACATATCTATCTGTTCAATAAATAAATGCCTAAAAAAATATTTCCAAGACCACTTCCCTAGGAGTATGTTTTTGTTTGGTTGCCACAACTCAAAAAAGAAAAAACTGTAATTCATTTCCCATTTACTTAATCTACAGTTCATGGCAAAAGTGCTCATAGTACAAAAAAAGGCATAAACTTTGCTCAGATGAAAGATTCATGCTTTCTGTATTCATTCGAAATTCACTGCCTTTCATGGCTTTTTTTGGTTTTTGCCTTCAGCCAGATGGCATACTTTTGTGGCAACAGGAAGATGGACTGTTTATCAGACCAGCGTGAATATATTCATATTGTACATTGACAAACATGCCTGGTTGCTGCTAACTACAGCAGCAGCACTAAACACAACTTCATATAGTACACCTACAGATCTGAAGCTGAGAATATTAAAATACTTTTTTTAATTCAGTATTTGAGGGGGTCCTACTTAGGACCCCCTACTTAAGGGTCGTTTTTGAATTCCCTCAATATGGTGTAAGAAGTAAGGAGGTGATTTAGAGTTTGGCGAATGGTACTCCATCCATCATGGTGGCGGAGGACATTATATCTGCCACCCTGACAAATTACAGTCAACCAAGTTTAGAGATCTACACTGGCCAAACAATGTTCTCTGTACCTTGATAATTACCGTTGTCCTGCAGGCCTCTGTCAAGGTAATATATAGTATTGCAGCATTTATATATCACCGACTACCCCTTTGTGAGGCACTCAAATGCTTAAGTAAATGACCAGCATGCTACACCGTGTGGGGTGCATGGTTGGAAGGGTATTGGCTTTGTTTTGTGATCCAGTGTAAGAAATGTTTCCATGTCCTGATGGATGACTACCGAGGTGCGGTTATTATGTTTGGGAATGCAGTGCATGTTGTGGATGATGAGGTGTCAGAGACAGACTCACAGTTTATAGTTTTCAGTATGAGGGAAGATTTAAACAGCTCGGAAGGCCCTTTATGGCATTTCTTATGATTCTGGCCTGCTTAGCTGATTACTGCACTGGGTTGTCCAATCTGAAATTGTGCGTATAGTTGTGGTTCTGAGCTACAAAACGTTTCTTGTTGAAAAACTAGAAAACTAATGACCGCCAAACCCAGGGAGTTTATTCCCTTGGTGTGATGGTCATAATTACATTTTTTTCTGTCTCTAAAACCCAGCATTGATGTTCTGAAAAATAGACATCACTCCTTCTGCCCTTCTTCCAGCTGCCCCTACTCTGTTGGGCCATTGAAGGAAGCTGACGTTCTTCCCAACTCCAAATACAAAGGGCAGACCATCAGTTTGGCAGAGTGGTTACTACATCACATTTGAGTACTGTATCCATCAAACTGTAAATAACTCCCCAAGTACACTTCCTTGTGACTGTTTGCTGTTATCTCCAGTCACATTTCCAGCTCTTCTAATCTAACACAACAGAACTCCCCTCTGTCATCCACCAATATGTGTCCTTGACACGGGCTGAGGGGATCAAGTGCTGTGTCCCACACCTAAATAAAAAGGTGCCTTTGAGTGTTAGTTGTGTGCCTCCTTCTTAGACATGCAATAATGCTCTTAGGTTGCAAATGCAATCAGAATTAATAGCAGCATGGCTGTATCCACCACTTCTCAAGAGTTGGATTACAACTACCTTTCTTTCTCATAAGGAAAGGAGAAACAACCAACTCTTGTGGTTGGTTGGGCATTGAAAGAAGTTTGGAAACGTTTAAAACTTTCGCTCCAGAGCTTCAAGGGGACTGTCCCTGAAAAGTATCCGCCCAGCCGTTCCATGCTGTCTGATTGAATTTCAGGATTGTTCTTCATAGAGTTGAATTTTTGACAGAAAGACTACAAAGTTTCTTTTCCAATTAGGACTTTGAAACTTTTTCGAACTAATCTACTTCCAGGCCAAGCGGGGAAAATCTACTTGATGTATGAGATAGGCGCTCCATCGCAGTTGGCGTCAGATCATGCCTACATCCCAGTCTACATGACCATTGACCACAAATGGTGCTTTGATCTTCTTGGTGCTATTGTCTACTACATTTTTAAAAGTTCATAATTCTGGTTCTCCTTATAGTATTTTTGTTGTTTTGGTGTCATTTTTCTTATTACAATTGTATCTATTTTTTATATATTGGACTGGGATTTTTATTTTGCTGTGTTTTGACTTTTTAACTGTTTGGGTACTTCTGAATGCTTTACCCATTTTCTCTAAGTTAAGACTGTCTGCTTTGTGCCATTGGCAGCAGAAGTTGAGCTCAGGTTTAAAATATTGAAACTTATGACAGGACTTAGCAGGTTAGTGGCTCTATCACTTGCAGTGAACTACTAGCAACCTCAATTAATAATTCATTTTGAAAAGCACTTATTTAAAAATCCCTTAGGATGGACCTTGTCCAGTAGTCCAGTCTCTTGGGAGTAGGTCTGTAGTAATAGTAAGTCAAGTGCCTCTTTGTTTCATTTACAGTGCAGTCCCTGGTTACCAATGTGTTGATGCTATTTTTCTTAGCATTTCTCCTTTGTCCTGGCATATCCTGTCTTGGTAAAGCAGCCTGTCAGAGACTTTGCATCTGTGTGCATCTGAAGCAGCAGGAGCTACACAACCCATCTGAAACTATCTGCAGGTGGATGATCATATTTGCTGGCAGGGCTAACTGGATGAGGTTGTATGGAATGCCACACTGCATGAACCTCGGGGAGTGAAGGGCTGTAGGTACAGGGAGAGGAAAGGGCTTCTGGAACATCAGGGAGAGAATGGTTAGAGGAACCTCATGGAGGGAAGAGCTGAAGTTAGGGGAGGGAAGGATTGACGGAATCTCAGGGAGGTAATGGCTGCAATTTCAAGGGGATGGAATAGCTGAAGTAACATCAAGGAGGGAAAGGCTGCCGGAACCTTGAGGGATGGAAGGGCTGTAGATACTTCAGAGAGTGAAGGGCTTCAGGAACCGTTAGGGATGTACTGCAGGTGAATAGATGGTGACCTGGGATACAAGAACCTTATTGGAGGGATAAACTGCAGAAGGATGGAGGAAGGAAAGTGCTGCAGGAACCTGGAGAAACTAACAGTGATAGGACCTTGGAGTGAGGACACCACACAAGAACATGGAGGAAACAAGCCTTGCAAGAACTTTGCTGAAACATGAGGGAGTGTGTGCTGGAGGAGCCTGTGTGAAAGGTGCATTGGAAAAATCAGGAAATCTAATAAAAATATTTTTTAAAAAAAGGAAAAATCAGGAAGAAGGAGAGTGCTGCACAAATATGGAAGCAGGGGACAAAGGAGAAGCAGAAGGCTTGTGAAAGGGAGTGGTGCAGGAGCCTGAATGATGCACAGGGATTGTAACAAGAGGCTGGGATGAAGGCAAGAGTGCTGCAGAACAGACTTGAGGGCTCTATTGCTTCTTATATTTGAGCTGAGTCTGTAGGACAAAGTAAATGGTGGGAGTGCATTTAAATTGCTGGTTAGGACTTGAGAGAAGTGCTGCCAAGTGGGTACTGCAGTGAGTGACTGCACCATGATAGTTTAGTGCTAGAACCATTCCTCCTTAGGGATTTAGTATTGCTGGGGGTATTCCTGTTCCAACTATGGGAAATTACTCAGCTTGTCATTTATTGTAAATGCGGCCTGATGATGAGGGTAGTCTAAAGTGTACTACTGTTGGTAGTACAACATCTGCTGAATGGAAGTACTTTAGAGTGCCACTGCTTCGCAAAATCTTCAAGTGGATCCCCACCAAGTCCAGGAAAATGGTCACCTATGTGCTCATCAGCAGCAGACTCGACTACGGCAATGCACTCTATGCCAGCACCACCCAGAAACTCCAAAAGAAACTGCAGAATGCCCAGATTGCCTCCACCAGACTCATCCTGAGCATCCCATACCACAACCACATCAACAGCCACCTGAGAGATCTACACTGGCTACCTGTCAACAAAAGAATCACCTTCAAGCTCCTCATACACGCCTAAAAAGCCCTCCACAAACGTTGGACCTACATACCTCAACCACTGCCTATCCTTCTACACTCCCACCAACACCTTCGCTCTGCCCAACTGGCCCTGGCCTCCATCCCAAGGATCCAAACGGCCACAAATGGAGGAAGATCTGTCTCCTAACTCGCTGTGAAGACCTGGAACTCCCAGCCTCTGCACCTCAGGCAATCACCATTGCTGCCACAATTCAGAAAGGGCCTCAAGACCAGGCTTTGCGACAGAACTGCAGAACCACCCTCCCTCCGCACCCCACCAACTTAGCGCCTTTAAACAATCTTGGGTGAGTAGTCCCGCTTATAAATTCACAGAGAAATTCACTAATAAACTAAAGGGGGCATAAAACATGCCAATGGCACTCCTAGGTGTACTAAAAATATGGAAGTGTCCCACATAATCAGACTGAGAACTTAGCAGCCCTGTTATGACCTATTCCATACCAGTACTCATAATTTTGAAAGTCTCCTGGATGCCCTACTGCTACTGATATGCTAAACAAAGAGATGGCTAGTCAGGTACGATTTATTTTCTTATTTTTTACACAAACACCTAGCCAGAAAGAACTAAGTGGTCGGTATTTTGTTTTTGATTTATTTTCTTTAGTTTCAAAAAGACTTTTTATGTTTCTTTTTTGTATATCATGGAAAAAGACAGTCGTCAAACAATAAAGAATGCATTCAAAAGACAGTGTGCACAATATATACAAGTGATCAATATATACATCATCAATACAAACAATTGCAAAGAAACCAGAAATTGAATAACATTGAACACATCAAATGAATACGATGCCTAAAAAAGTTTTTTGATAAGATAGGCACCAGTCCTTCAGATTTTATAACAAAAGACCAGCGGACAACACATTTCATGGAAACTGCCTGCTAGTCTTATTGAGCCAGTGAATAGATATTGATATAGTTGCACAACTAGGGACCAGGGGTGTGGTTTTCTTTAAGTCTCTAGTGGCACT
Organism: Lissotriton helveticus; assembly: GCF_964261635.1. NCBI lineage: Eukaryota > Metazoa > Chordata > Amphibia > Caudata > Salamandridae > Lissotriton > Lissotriton helveticus. Next base: position 526,645,335 of record NC_136070.1, read on the forward strand.
CTTCCTCTTTATCCCTGGCTTGTAATTTGAAACTCACTGAGTATCTCGGCAACACAGATTCACACGCGGCTGTAAATATCTCCCCTGCAGACACTCCGGGTGGTGCATGAACCGACCTCTTCAGTCCAGATTAATATCATGGAGGTCACAGAATGACTAAGGAGTACCCCGTGAGGCTGTTGCCCACACACATGTCGACCTTGAATATTACATTCAGTTACGGTTATATCCAGTCCGTGTCCTGAGGAGAACCCTCAATCACTTTGTGGTTCGAAACGCGTTGACTCCGAGCCAGGGATAAAGAGGAAGAGTGCCACTAGAGACTTAAACAAAACCACACCCCTGGTCCCTAGTTGTGCAACTATATCAATATCTATTCACTGGCTCAATAAGACTAGCAGGCAGTTTCCATGAAATGTGTTGTCCGCTGGTCTTTTGTTATAAAATCTGAAGGACTGGTGCCTATCTTATCAAAAAACTTTTTTAGGCATCGTATTCATTTGATGTGTTCAATGTTATTCAATTTCTGGTTTCTTTGCAATTGTTTGTATTGATGATGTATATATTGATCACTTGTATATATTGTGCACACTGTCTTTTGAATGCATTCTTTATTGTTTGACGACTGTCTTTTTCCATGATATACAAAAAAGAAACATAAAAAGTCTTTTTGAAACTAAAGAAAATAAATCAAAAACAAAATACCGACCACTTAGTTCTTTCTGGCTAGGTGTTTGTGTAAAAAATAAGAAAATAAATCGTACCTGACTAGCCATCTCTTTGTTTAGCATATTGTAGTGGTCCAAGCTAGTCAGAGACTGGACCCAAACCTTTCCCGGTTTTATTTATTTATTTATTTATTCAACTTGTATAGCGCAATTATCACCGATAGGTCTCTAAGCGCTTATGGTGTAAACAGCCGAATCAGTACAAAGGAGAAGATCACCCAAATCATGCCAAACCCCAAGCTTCTCGGAACAGAATCGTTTTTAACTTACGCCTAAAAGGCAGTAAGTTTGGTTCTTTCCTCAAGCAGAGCGGTAGTTTATTCCAAGCTGCCGGTAGAGTAGTAGAAAGAGCACGCCCACCATAGGTGGTCGTGCGGTAGCGAGGACAAACTAGAAAAGACTCCTCAGATGAGCGCAGTGTTCTTTTGGGGAGGTAGTGTCTCAGCTTATCTTTGATATATCTAGGAGCATTGCCATAAACTGCCTTATGCGCAATGCACATGCCCTTAAATAAAATCCTTTGCCTAATTGGAAGCCAATGTAGTTGGCATAGGAGAGGGGAAGCATGTTCTCTTCTAGCCTTTCCAAAGATCAACCTCGCAGCATCATTCATTACAATTTGTAATCTTGAGAGTTGCTGCTGAGGGAGTCCAACATAAAGGGAGTTTCCATAATCGAGGCGCCCTAAGATTGTTGCGGACACTACCGTTCTCAAGGTAGAGAAAGACAACATCTGCGAGATTTTCCGCAGTTGCCTAAGAAGGCCGACGCATGTACCCACCACCGACGACACCTGATTCTTCATTGACAGTTTCCCGTCAATGTGGATGCCCAGGCTTTTCACCACCGCAGCTGGTACCGGAGTCCTCCCCAGCTCCTTAGGCCAGAGGCAATCGTTCCAAGGGTTTCCCGAGATGGTTATGGGCAACACCTCAGTCTTCTCTGGGTTAATTTTTAAGGAGTTGGAGGACATCCAGTTGCTTGTGAACTTTAAGATGTTATGTAATCTATCCTGGGCTCCAGATGTATCTTCAATTTGTATAATGATCTGGGTGTCGTCGGCGTAGTTGTAGACTTGGCAATCCATATGGTTAAGAGCATGAATCAGAGGCTGGAGATATATATTAAAGAGGAGCGGTGAGAGAGCTGACCCCTGCGGAACTCCGCAGGTTAAGGCTGCTGCAGTGGAGACCAAGTCCGACAACTGGACCCTCTGCGATCTTCCCTGCAGGAAAGAGGTCAGCCAACCTAACACAGTCCCCCCAATGCCCAGATCTCTCAGCCGCTTCAACAACAGTTTATGACACACCGTGTCAAACGCGGCCGAGAGATCTAAGAGCACCAGGGCTCCAGGGATCTTCTTGTCAGCTCTACATCGTAGTTCATCCAAAATGGAAACCATCACCAGCTCAGTGCTGTGGTGCTTACGAAAACCAGCTTGATTTTGCTCTAGCAAGTCCCAGGTCTCCAGATGTTGTGACAGGAGTGCTAGGACGTGCTGCTCGATTACTTTAGCTAAGAAGGGAAGTTGGGACATGGGCCTATAATTCTTTAAAATTTTTACATCAGCCCCTGGCTTTTTTAAAAGCGGAATCAGCCGAGCTTCTTTGAAGGACGTCGGCACCTGTCCAGTTTCCAACGACTTGTTTAGGAGGTTCCCCTACTGCTACTGAAGCAGCACCCTGGACTCATTGGTTTACTACATCAGCTCTTTCCCTCTGTCTGGGCTCCCTCCCTGGCACTTGCCATGGCATTGCGAGGCATTTGGAACAGTGTCCCTACTGCTGCTCTTCTCAGGACACATCACTGGTCTCCTCTCCCCCATAAAATAATTCTTTTGGGCCCTGTTAAACTTGCAAGTATTAGATGCTATTGACGTGGCTGAACTGGAAAGATGCATGGCAGGCAACATGTCCCGGGAAGGGCAATGGATGGGTACTCTGTGGGAGAAGATGGGGCTGTCCTTGTGAGCAGGTGGTGGAGTGCTGGGCACCTGGCCCAAAATGTGCATTTCTGGGCTGGCAGACAAGCCTAGGGCTTAGCGTTCTATGTCTACTTCATATATGTCACTTACAGAGGCAATGGAAGACCTGCAGCTATGCTTTGCCAACAAGCTAAGAGGGCACCGCCAGATATTAAATTCCTCATCAGCACACATTCCTGGTGAGACAGTACTTGTACCATCAGCATCATTGTTGTGTTGGGCTTTCGGGGAGCCACAAGGAGGGGGAGGCAGGTTGGGGTTGCTCTTTGTAGGCTGGGCAGGTAGGTGTTGCACTCCTTGGGGACCTTGAGAAGGGGCACTGCTCCTGTTCTGCTTGGAGCCAGCTTTCACTCCTCCTGACTAGACTTGTGGAAGGATTCATTTTTAAGTCTTGCCTAACAACAGTGCATGCTCGGTCTGAGGGACTTATTGATTCCTATAGAGTGGGCTTATAACCCACCACAGCATATGTAAATGTTTTTGTACTTGTATAGCGCGCAGCTACCCTGAATGGGTTTCCCGGTGCTTGTACGAATACCGCACGGGAACCCTTCCTGGTTTTCCCCTGTGAAGTGTCCACTCCTGGGCACCCCCATGGTGAAACCAGGCATCCCTCGCGTTGTGGGGGCCGTTGTGGAGACTAAGCAAGCTATTGCCCAGAGTTGCAGCGTGGGACCCATGATCAGAATAGGCACTGAGGCGATAATATACGGTCAGAGGAATTTATAAGCCCGAGACCCGCTGAGGCGGGAATCGAACCCTGGTCCCTGGCCAGAGCTCTGCATCAAGGTCTGCCTGCTCTAACCATTGAGCCACACTTCTCCAGCATACCATTGGTAATTTTCATTTTCACTCTCATTTCTTAGCATTTAGCTTCTCCTTGGAGCATGGATCAAATACATGTGTTCTTCCACGTTTTTCGAGGACTGTACTCTTTGCTCATGTCCCTGATTAGTATGTTGCCTTACTTGTATGGCTCATACCTTTGCATTGCTTTGAAGTTTGGTTCCTCGTTTGAGTTACTTATACCTACAACTGTATACTCTACTCTGATAAAGGGCCCCTAATTCAAACTCGCAGAAAAGTGACAGTTACAGAATTGCAGGTTGTGGCTGTGTTAAGTTTTGCAAGTACGTAGTTCTCTGAGATCATAAATAGGGGTCAGCATGATGAACCCCCTGGCCCAAATTGCCTACCTCAGTAATTATATAAATCCTATCCTGAAATCTGGGCAGAAATTTTACAATGATTGTATCATCACTCAACAGATCGCTGACTCCTGGCGAGGACCAATAATCCACCCAATCTACAAAAAAGGCAATACTGCTGACCCAGGTAACTATTGCCAAATCGTAAAGTTTTCTGAAAACCCCTCACCCACCAGGGTTACCCCTTGGTGGCATGCTTCATCATAGGGTCCTTCCCGTTCTGCTGCGGAACGGGGAGTGCTGCGACCAAACGAACTACTATGCAAGAGCACTTGTTGTTGACTATAGGAGACAAGATGGTCTGTGAGGGAGGAGTGTAGAAAGGAAAGGGAACTTTAAAAATACTTGGCTAGTGGGTAATTACTATTTTATTCCGACCTCTAGTCGGTATGGCTAAAAAACAAGGGGAAATATTAGGATATAGGGAAATAATGTTCCTATCCCCTAATGGTTGACATGTTTCTAGCCTACCCCTCTCGGCTATTCTTCAGGACCTAGCGTATTTGGTTGTGTAAAGGCTAGTTCCACTCCTGCTGTTGTATACTAACCACAACATGCAAAAATGCACAGGTTGTAAAAGACATCGAGGCAGCTCATTTTATAGCTTCAACCCAGAATCAGGAAAGTTTAATTCACTTTTTCCCTTTTGTATTTTACAGAATCGATAAAGTACAACCAAATTACAGGTGGTATTAAGTATGTATGCACCTGCCTAATGAAAAAGCAATTTTGAATGCTGTGGTTAGTATTTGGTCGTACTTTATGTTTTCTCCAGAGCACAAAGTAAACTTTCCCAATAATTTAGCCTGGGTGCCTTTTTTCTGTGTTTTGAACCTCTTTTGGAGGGCGGCCCCAGTTCTTATCCTCTAACTCCCTCTGGATTTCTGTTTTCAAATCCCCTTACTTGACAACGAGGATACATATTATGCTGGCCCATTACTAAAACTGCTGGAGTCATGGGCAAATGAGCAGCAGATGGTTTCCCTCCACCAAATGGGCTTCAGAAAGGGGACTGGAACTACCACAAGTTTTCTGGCCCTGGCTATCCCCAGTGATAGAGCAATTGAAGCGAAATCCATTATGTACTTCTGCTTTGTGGACTTCAAAGCAGCATTTGATTCCATCCTCAGAAACAAATATGGCAGACACTAGTGGCAAAGAATATCCCACCACCTCTGTTGAAGAGCATCATTACTTTATAGTCTAACACCTGGCTTCAAGTCAATATCAAGGATGGACATCACTCACCTGGAAAATTAAAACACAGACTGGATTAAAATAAGACTGGCCTTTCTACTTTTTATCATCATTTTATCTGACCTTTCATTGGATCCGAAGAGGTATTTGCACTTGCGTGGCGGCAGTCTGATCAAATGCTCTCTCTATGCCCATGATACCCTCCTGATATACAAAACTAAGGTAGGGCTACAATCCCATACATTCATCAAGCATCCATTTTGCGATTCCTAATTAGCGAAAAATAAGGATTTGCTAATAAGGAATAGCAAAAGGCTATGCATGAAGAACTCGCTAAAAAAATAGTGATTTCTTAAAATTCCTTAATTGCGACTCGCAAATTGCGAGTCGCAATTAAGGAATACCTCATAGGAATAAATGGGAAGACAATCTCGATTTGCAAATCTCAATTAGAGAATTGCAAATTGCAATTTCAAGGGTGCCAGGGTGTCAAAAGGACACCCTGTTGCACCCCTGAAATCTGCATATGGGTACATCTTGCACACATACATGCCCTAAGGGCATGTTTGTGTGTAAAATGGAACTTTGAAAAATGCACTTTAGTGCATTTTTCAATGTTTTTGCAAATTACCATGAAGTTCAACTTCATGGTAATTTGCTCCCCCTATTAGCGAAATCGCTAATTTTTTAACTTTAATGCATTGCATTTAAGGAATCTCAATTTGAGATTTCTTAAATGCAATAGCAATTTAAGTAATCGCAAATTTGTGATTTCTTAAATTGCAATTTTTGCATTTGGGATGATGCATCCCAAATGCAAAAATACCGGTCGCAAAGGGGCAGATTCTGAGAATCTGCCCCTTTGCGAGCGGTTTTTAGCTTGATGCATCTGGGCCAATGTCTTTTAACTAAACTAAACAACTATGATGAATCCAGCGGACTGACCATCATCATAGAGAAAACGAGAATCATAATAATGGAAAGGTTGATAAAGAAGTTGGGGAACTGACATTTGAATGGTCTCCCAATTAAAAAATCATCTGAGTACAAGTACTTGGGGTTTATGATTGACAACCGAGGAACCTTTCTCACCCACAAACAACTCATAAAAGTAAAGGCCTCCGCTCTGCTAAATGTTTTTTTTTAAACCTCATAAAAAACTAACGGACCCTATCCTTGATCTAATAATTCCTGCCAAGTTACTCCCTATCCTAGTATATGGGTTGGAAATTATTTTTGGAACTGACTCTATCCTCTCGGAAAAACTCCTTATTAACACCTACAGATGAGTGTTCAACCTACCAAAGCATGGCTTCCCGGTCCTAATTTGGCTTAACAAACCAAATACTGGAAAGACAATGGACCTTTATAAAAACAGGCTTCAAGTTAGGAGCTGCATAGTAAGACTCATTGGAAAACCAACTATGGCTACAGATCCCAAACACAAGAAGCAATGCAAAAGTTCTAGCCTTTCTCGACTTATCGCTGCAGAATACACAGTTAGGGAGCTTGTGGTTGGCTTCAGTCACCTTCACAACCTTCTAAAGATTCGTCTCAAAAACTATGCAGCAAAAGTTGTTGCTGAAGACAAACAAAAATTGGCAAACCATGCACATGCCTGCTATATTTTCAAAAATTACGAGAAGCCATGCCTACAACCAATTTTGAGCCTATGTATAACAAAAGGTTCAAGCGAAAATGATTACAGTATATGCTAGGAGGCCTGTGTACACTATACTGTATGTTGAAAGGGTTAAGGGAGAGGATGTGGCGAAACGACTAGGGCAGTCGATCTCAAATCTTTGGAACAGGGTTTGAGTCTCGGCAATGACGTTCAACATCCTGTGATTCTCGGCAAGTCACTTAATCTCCCCTTGCCTAACAAAAATGAAAGTGTCCTTGTGTAATGCAACTGATGCTCATGTAAAGTGTGCTGATACCTGATACATTTGTGTCAAGTTTGTGTTATATAAAACTTTGGGAAAAAAATAAACAATAGGCTGTGTAAATTACAAAAAGAATGGATCATGCACTCTGGGCCTGATTAAACAAAGGCAAATTTACAAATTTTGTGTAAGTTTACACTTTTTCAGCATTCACAAAACAGTACTTTAACCCCTTGACCGTGGCGCAAATTCTGCCGCGGTGCTGGGAAATTAATGAGTGGGCGTGTTTCGGACGACCCCGGGCCCATCTCTGCACACGCCCACTGTGACATTGGACAGTCGGGGGCCGTCCAACGCACGCAACGGGTTAATGGTAAATTTAGGAGTTGTTAGACCCCGCAGTAGGGGAGAGAATTTGCACATAAAATGATAGGCATGTACTCTCCTTTTATGTGTGAAGTTCCCTGCTCCTACTGCGGAGTCTTCGCGCCTGTAAACTTACCATTAAAATGCAGTTTTGTGAATACTGAAACAGTGTAAACATATGCAAAATGTGTAAGTTTACCTTTGTGAATCAGGCCCATAGTCATCATCTGCCTGTCTTGATAAACGAGAGGGACGCATTATTGAAACCTCAGTTTAACTTGCTGGGGATCCGTTCCTGTAGACCTGCTGTTATGGCATGATTTAAAGTGAAGCACCCTTCACTCATAGTGCGATTTGTGAAATTCATGAGTATTGTAGGAAAAAAGCTTTGAGTACTGCAAAGCACAAAAAGAAGGCCTACCCGTGGCTCTGGGGACAACATTTATTATTATTATTATTATGGGTTCTTATATAGCGCTCGATTACCCGGAGGCATCTCGGCGCTTGCCTTGGGAACCCGTCTTGGCTTTTTTTCCCTGTGAGATACCCGTACAGGGCATCCCCAAGGTGAAAGCCAGGCATCCCACCGCGGGGGGCCGTAGTGGAGATTAAGCAAGCTAATGCCCAGAGCTGCAGAGTGTGAACCCGTGATTCGAGTAGGCACCGAAACGAGAATTATCAAGTCCGTGGATATTTGGGCTCAAGACCCTGCCGTGTCGGGAATTGAACCCTGGTCCCGGGTCTGACCTCTGCTTCAGGGTCTGCCTCCTCTAACCAGTGAGCCACTCTTCTCCATGCCCTAAAAATAATCATGCAACTTCAAGCAAAACGTTTGGTCAGAAAAGGATTGCACTATGCACTTGACTTCATATGATGGTTTTTGTGAAGTGTTTTATTCAACAAATCTGTGGTTTTAATGAGAATTTTATTTGATTAATGATTTTGTGGTGACAGTTTTATGTCTCAAGTGTGGTTTTATTTTTTATTTATTTATTTTTTTTAAAAAACCTTTATTGTACAGAAAGTGCTCACAAATACGGGCCTACAACCCAGCGGGCTGGCCACCACATATCCGAAGCAGAATTAACAGTACAAAAGTACCCATAGGAGAAGACAACACGAATACAGGAGACATGGGCCGAACGCCATAGAGCAACCAGCAGGGACAGGACATGTGAAGGTTGATTTTATATTATGGGAACGGGAAATACAGGATCATGGCGGGCAATGAGTCATACCAAAAGGAGGGGAGGCCGTGGCGAGCCGCGAACAGGCAATCAGAAAGAGTACAGGATAAATACGACAAGGACTAAACATATTGGTAAAAACAAGTTCAACGGAGGCACCACCGGGGGAGGCAATCGCGCCCGTCGTCAAGCGCCCACCCACCACAGCCACAACCCAACCCAACACACAGACACCAATATAGCCCGATGTACAAAGCAATACGTCACACACCCCAATAAAAGGAAAGAAACCCTCACGAAAGAGGGAGGGGAGGGAAAAAGGAAAAAAGAAAAAGGAAGGGATTTCTCCTCAAACATGTGCCCCCTGCCGAACGAAACAGGAAAACAATAGTCGGCACACAGCATACACTAGAATCAGAGACAGGAACACGTAGTGGGCCGTAATCATAATAAGACCAAAAGGCCAGTGCAACCAAAACACCCCAGGGGAACACGAGACAAGGGGGAGCCCCGAAAAAGAGAAGAACAAAGAGCCATAGAACAAAGGAAGGGGAAAAAAGGGGGGGGAAATCCCCCCAAAGAGACAGACCCCCCCACCCACCCCACAAGCCCACCCTGCACCCCTGCAGAAGGCTATGGCCTACCCCCCAGCAGCGTGCCTGTCGCCCTAAATAGAACCCGAAATATAGGAGAGCAAAGACAAGACGGAAACATAGGATAAAAAGGAGAGGGGGAAAAAGGGAAAAAAGGGGGAAAGAAAACGCATGGGAGAGGGCCATAGAGCAGGATCATCCGCACCCACCCACCGGCCCGAAAAGAAAACAGAGCCCTCGGGAAGTCGAAGAAATATAAGGATACACTCCAGGAGAACCACGAATTCACACATCATATCGCTACACGCCGATCATCCAATCAGTACAAGACTACCGTACACAGAGGCAAGTTCGTCTCAACCCTGTCCTTGTTTGTCCAAAGTTGTAGTCGTCCGATTCACGAAGAACCAGACCGCGAGGAACAGAAGGTGAAGAACAGGGAGATCAAACGGCAGTCCAGATAATATATGCGGAGTAGAACCCGGATGATCCGAAAAAGTCAGTGAACCTCACAAGCAATGCAGGCACAGTTCCAGGGACAGTTCAAGGAAAGCCGACCCAGCCGGGTCGGCACAGGAGCCAGAGTCGGCCATTCGAGGCGAAGGGAGGCAGAAAGAACCATCGAGTCCAGTCCGAACGGGACCCGGCCCCCGGAGCGGTGGCGTAGGAGACAGCACAGGACGATGAAGGGCAGCAGAACTTCGCACACCCATGGAAGCGGCAGTCGCCGGACCCACTCTTCCCAGGATAGTTCCAGCCGCACCCGGTAACGGCGAAGCCGCACCCAGTTTAGGGGGCCCGAACGGCCCGGAGAGAGGGTCCACCTCCAGGATGACAACGGGTGCGGCCACAGAAGCTCCCCAGGAGTGGAGGGCGTCCAGGATGCTCCTAAGTGTAGGAAAACCTTCACAGTATCCGGCACCCGGGCCATGCGGCGGGCCTCCAGCGCTCGTCCAGGCCCGGCAGAGACCTACAGGGTCGGCCGCCATCTTGGGAGCCCGACGGGGCCGCGGCGTCCGCCAACCCCCGTCCGGGCCGCTGCAAGGCAAATGAAGATCAGCCGACCGGCAGCAGGGCCGCTCCAGAGCAGAAAAGGGGGGGCCACCAGAAGAAGGAGGATCGCCGGCTCCCCAGTGCCGCCGGCCCCGTTCTCCGAGTCCGGGCGGAAGGAATCAAAATGGCCGGACCGGAGAACAAAGGGGAGCAAGCCAAAAGTACGGTCAGCCCCGTCTACAGAAGGTAGCGCCTCCACTCGGGGTCACCGGTCCGCCGGAATCGGCCGGCAAGTCACAGCCGGCCAACACGCACAACGGCCTCCACAACCGCGGCTGCTGCTCCATCAAGGGCCGATCATCGCGCTCCGCCCCGTCCGGGCTCCACCGAGAAGATCCAGGCCAGCCCGCTCCGGAGGCCCCAAAGCGAGCGGGAGCGCCGTTCAGGAACCACAGCACCCAGGACAACCAGAGCCAAAGGTGAGTGCCTGCAAGGTATCCGAATGCCACAGTAGAGCAAAGAGGACTTCCCGGGGCAGGATAACAGCAGGATATATGATGAAAACGGGCAGGCGAACGGAGCCGAGCTAAAACGCGGCCATCTCGGACGCGAGCTAGGCTCCTCCCCAAGTGTGGTTTTAATTAACTTAGACATTAAATAAATTGTGATTGGAATTTGATTGTATTCCTTTACTCTACGTCACTGCTTTCTACCCCACTCCACTCCACTCCACTCTACTCTACTCTACTGTATTCCACTCTACTCCACTCCATTCCACTCCAGTCCACTCCAATCTGCTCTGCTCCACTGCACTCCAGTCTATACCAATTCACTTTATGCCACTCCACTCTATGCTACTCAAAGCCACACTACACTACTCTACTCTATGCCTTTCTACACCACTTCACTGTACTCTATGCCACTCTACACTACACCAGTCAATTCCACTCTAAGCCACTCTACTCTATGACACTCCAGAATATGCAATGTACTATGCGACCCTCCACTCCACTCTACATTGAGCCACTTCACTCTACACCACATCACTCTATGCCACTCCACTCCACACCACTCTATGCCAATACACTCTATGCCACTTTGCTTTACTCTACATCACTCTACACCACTCTGCTATACTCCACTCTCCTCTATGCCACTTTCCTCAATGCCACTCTGCTCTATGCCACTCCACTCCACTCTACTCTACTCTATGCCACTCCACTCCATTCTACACTACTCCACACCACTCTAGGCAACTCCACTTTACCCCACACCACTCTTCTCTATGTCACTCTACTCGATACCACTCTACTCTGTACTACTCTATGCCTCTCCTCTCCACTCCACTCTACTCCACTCTCCTGTAAGCCACTCTCCACTATGCGACTTTCCTCTACACCACTGTGTTATATGCCACTCCAGTCTACTCTATGCCACTCTACTCCACTCAACTCAATTCTTCTCTACACTACTCCACTCTACTCAACACCAGTACACAACACTCTACACCACTCTACTCTACCCCACTCCACTCTATGCCACTCCAATCTATGACACTCCAATCTATCCCACTCTACCCTTCACCACTCCATTCCACGCTAGTCAATCCACTCCACCCTACTCTATGCCATTCTACACCACTCTAATCTGTACCACTTTACTCCATGTCCCTCTACTCTATGCCTCTCCACTCCCCTCTATGCCACTCCACTCTACGCACTCTACACCACTTCATGCCACTCTACTCTATGCCACTCTACACTATGCAAATCTAATCAATGCCATTCTGCTCTGTGCCAGTCTACTCTACGCAACTCCACTCTAGTCTACATCACTCTACACCACTCAACTCTACTCTACTCTGTGTCAATCAATTCCATGCTATTCTACGCCACTCTCCTCTAAGCCACTCTCCTCTAGGCTACTCTGCTCAATGCCACCCCGCTCTCTGCTACTCTGCTCTACTCTCTCTACTCAATGCCACTCTACGCCTCTCTACACAACTCTACTCTATGCTACTCCACTTAACTCTATGCCACTCTATGCCACCCTACACCACTTTACTTAATGCCACTCCACTCTAAGCTGCACCACTCCCCCCTACTCTCCACCACTCCACTCTACACCACTATACGCCTTTCTCTTCTACACCACTCTACGCCATGCCACTAACTTTTAGTCATGCTGAGTAGCAGCCACGCTTCTGTAAAATATGACTAAAAGACACTGGCAAAGCCGATACCTCTCACATAGGCGAGATCTATTGGCTTTGCCAATGCTTGTTTATTTTTTTTCCTTGCCATGCAGATGTATGCACTTTTTCCTCCCTCTGCAGGGCAATGGTACTCTGTTTCCCTGGGAACACTGCTGAACAGCTGATTAGCTTGCCACTAGTCATTTCAGGGAAAACATCCACATAATGTTTACCCTAAATGGCACTGCCGCATGGTGCGTTACAGTCAAACCTAAAATGGAATGTGTATGGTGAAGGGTGTCTTTGTTTGCAGTGGGCAAGCGCCTCTGAATGAGAACTTAAACAATAGACAGCCATTCTGCCAGTGGCTGTATACCAGAATATCAATCACAAAAATAACAACTGGAATGTATATAAATCATGGCATAAATATTGTTTACAGAAATATCGTTCCATTGGGTGTAGATTTTCGAATATTAACTCTGGTGACTATTTTGAACACTATTACTGTCAGGTATTCCTTAGATCACAGGATTTTGGTAAATACACTCCAAGTCTATTTCTCTAACCCTGAAGAAATAACCAAAGTGTGGTATACACTCAGCGTTGTGATTCGTCTAGAGCGCTGTGACACAGCGCTCAGCCAAGGGCTAGAGGGGTGTGCATGTTCTCCATGCAGGCTGCAAAGTGGCCTACCATGGAGAAGGGCAAAGTGTGCATGACTGGTTTCAGCGGCCCGAGGGGCCTACCAAACAGTCTTTGCATACTCAGGAGTGGGCAAAACACTACTCCCTGCCCTGCTCAGAGAGCAGAGCAGCCTTGCTCGCCCGCAAAGCAAACCTAAAATGGTAATAACTAAAAGGTATTACCATTTTATGTTTTGGTTTCTCGCACTGCGAGAAAGCAGTGGGTCAACGCTCCTCCGCAATACCGGAGGAGCCGCCCCTGGATACACTAACATGCTTGTGTACAAAAGTGGGCACCTACACTAGTGAACCTCTTGAAGCCCCGACGTTCACACCACACACTGGCACTCATTGTGTCTGCCTCTGCATAATAAGAGGACCACGACACTAAAGGCATTTCCAGAAAATGCTAGCACAAAAACAACATGCATGCCACCTGAGGTTTTCTTGGCAATGGGCAACTGGGCCTCTACAGGTAAGGGCAATTGGGCTAAGGCTTTTAGTGGCATTATGTTGTACAGTTTGTGCATGTGTGTTGGATGGTATGATGGCCATAGATGATATACATGTTAGAAGAGATCAACAGCACACTCTCTCTATGCCCAGGGACATAACTATCCTTTTGGGAAAGATCACTATTGCCTCATTCTGTCATCTCTCTTGGTCCGTTTATCCATGTCCTGTATCCCATGAATGATTTGAGGTCACCACAGGGTGCTACACATCTCGCTAGAAAGATTCAACATATCATACCACATAGCCGCATTCTTTAGAGGTGTCCAATACGAATGCCTAGAGCGGTTGACCTTGAAGCTGGGGAACCGGGTTCAAGTCTCGGCAGGGACGCTCAACATCCTGTGATTTTGGGCACATCACTTAATCTCCCCGTGCCTAACAAAATTAAAGTGTCCGTCTGTAACGCATTTCGGGCCGTATTACGCACTGTCATTGTTTACGCCAACAATGACAATGTGCCCTATTACAATGTATGCGCAGCCCCCAGGGCAGCCGTGAACTCGCGCTGCCCCCAGGACAGCGCATTCATGTGAAAACATGGAGCAGCTGCTGGCAGCCGCTCCGTGTTTTCACAGTGCAGGTGGCAACCCGCCAGTACTTTTAAAGGGGATTAGCGATCCCAATGCAGGTAGATGCAGTCAGTGACTGCACCCACCTGCAAGGGGATGTCTGGGAGGTCCATAGGACCTCCTTTCTCCCTTCAGAGGACTGCTCTCATGGGGCGCACTCACAGTGCGCCCCCTAAAAATGGTGGCACATTGTGAGTGCGCTCCCTGAGAGCTTTTTTGCCTCAGTGCCCGCGCCTTTGCAGGGGAAATTAAATCCCCTCATTTGCATAGGACATGCCCCTATGCAAATGAGGGCACGCCCCTGAAGGTAAGTGCACCAGCGCTATCGGTATTACTGAAGGGGATGCACAAGCGTTTGTGCCTCCTTCTGTAAAGTACACATTTGTAAAGCGCACAATCATCCGTAAGGGTCTCTAGGCGCTGGGGGCCATCGGGAAGATTAAGCGAGCTATTGCCCAGAGTCACATGGTGCTGGGCTACCCTGCCGCCGGAGCCGGGGATCGAACCGTGGTCCCCAGATTCCAGCGTCAGTCGCCCTGGCCGCGGCGCCACACCTCTCCCCTTAATTCCTTCTGTAATTGCAAATGCCCTATGCGCCTCTGGGGCACTTATTGTAATACTGCCCCTGAAGCTCATGTTAAGCCCTCTGATACCTTGGGGTCGAGTTCACGCTATATAAACCCCCACCCCTCTCCCGGAAAAAAAAAGTGCTCGGTTCTAATAGTAGGATTTTCTAAATGCATTTTCACGTGGCTAGCTAGCTACATTCAGTGTGAACAGACACTATCTGACACATTTAACTGGTCATTTACTGTGGTTAATTCTAATTACATGATTTGTACAAATAATTTTAATATTTAGGAGAGTGTTATATATATAGAGTTGTGTAATCTTATATTTAACATGAGTGTGTCTGATTGCGATTCTGTTGCTGTTCTCGCCGCGGTGTAAAACATAAAGCAAGGTACTTGAATTTAAAGACGCAGGAAACTGGGCCACGCGATGGGACAAGGTGACTGAACCATCCCAGGAGATAAAGCACGGACTCTGTACACATATGAACGGCCTAAATGTAAATAACCTAATAGGCGCCTTTTTTGCGTGTCTGCGGGCCTTCCTCTGTTAACGATGGTGGCACTGCAATAAAATAGATCTGTAAACAGGCCGTTCAGCCTCCAAAAGGGATCTGGCAAGGTTGCTTGTGTAATAAGAATACAAGCGAGGCCTTGCCCTGTCGACCTGTAGGCCCGCGAGGAAGTATTTTGCACAAGAATATAGCAAGGAGGTATTTTGTCAGAAGGAAAACGTGTTTTTTAGCAAACACCTCCAAATTTCCTTCCCTTATTTCACATTAGTTTCAATTCAATACCATCCTGCTGCTTATCACAAGTCCCCATCAGGAATATTTAACAAATAAATAAGACAACCTGCTGAGAAATCTGTCTCGGAGGCTCACTGTGGGAACTCAGAAAACCAGTACATCTCAGGCATAAGACAGAGGCTTTATCAGAGGCCCGCGCCGCGGAGGACGGGATCGCCAGGAGACATTATACAGCGTACATATACGAGCACTGTGGTATCAGCGCAAGATGGCGGCTTTGTCCATCTTAGCAGGCAGTCGGGGATCAAAATAATTGAATCCGGCGTATTGTGGGTCAGGGAGACAGGAAGCTTTTACCTAACCGAGTATTAATAAGGTATTAAGGACAAAGAGAGAATTAGCGGCTTCTCATGGAAGCGATTTACACAAGCGGATCATGTGCAATCAATATGGTCGGTCGAATGATGATGCGCCACGCTGTAAGCAATCCTGTCAGGCTTAATGCGCAGCGTTGGCTCAATGGAATTTGCACTGCGTTGTTTGCCCGATGGAATGTAATAGGCATTGTCTGGGTCTCGGCCTTGATTGACACATGAACCGTAGAAAAAATAAATTCCCAGACATGCACTTTGACCGTGTTAAGGGATGTTTCATAAATGTATGGCGAAGGGAAATACCGGGGGAACATTTTCTTGCATTTATCCCTACCTCAAGAACACTTTGCACATATGAGTGTATTGGCAATCGTAAGAGGGTATCTAGGGACAGCATATTATAATAATGTTATATACTGGACTAAAGGGCATGTCAATGGATATTATAGAGCTGAGCGTGATCTTCCATTCCACGCTCAACATTAAGCGTGCTATCAGAGTCAACGGTAGAGAGATGCATGAAGAGGCCTTCGAATACTGATGAGTCTCATTAGTATTCATAACCGAAAGTCTGAGCCATTGGAGCTTTGCAGAAAGGCATGCTGGGAGAATCTGCAATGAGTTGGAGCATAATCCATTAATTTAAGCTGTGGCATACCTCCATTCACTGCAGACTCGTAGTGTGTAGTTATAGCACCGCCAATGCACTGGGCGCCAAAGGCAAGGTGACAGAGGACAAGATGCACAATTTATTTGTGGATACAGAAATGATGACAGCAGCTAGATGTGTGGTCAGATCTTCCATGCATGCATCGTGCGTGTGTGTTTGCCTGTCGTCAGCGCTTTCATGTGCTCTAGTCTGCGGAAGGTGGGAATATTGAATATTTAATGAACAAATCACCTCTGCCGGTTGGATCAAAATTCTGCTAGCTACAGTACCTTTGAAACTGACCCCTTTCCTCATGGGGCCAGGTTCAGTCGACACGCATATTCTTGTAGTGGTAAAACAAGCACTGCACAGTACACTATACGACTGTGGCTCACAGCCTCGGCTTCTCACTGCCCCAGCTTCTCACTGCTTCCGCTTACAAGCATGGGTTGCGGCTCTTCCAGCTTTGATCTAGGAACCTAAATGCATTATTCATGGATAATTGATTTCCCAGCGAAATATATTTTAAATGTCTGTAAAATATGCCTTAATTCAGATATGTACTGCAAACTGAGGTCAGACCTTGAAGCCATTTAACAAAAAACATACTTGCCCAATTTCAAAATGTACAAATTCATACTTCATTCCTAAAAGAACAAATAATTTTTGCTTCAACCGTGAAATGCGTAATAATCCGAGGAAAGAATGCAAAGGTTCTAATGCTGTGCTTGTTCCTAAAACACTAAGGAACACAGTTTAGATAACTGTGAAATAAACAATGCATTTAGAATCTACTTAAAATAACAGGATAATAAAACACCAGGAATAACAAATATGTATATATATATATATATATATATATATATATATATATATATATATATATATATATATATATATATATATATATATATATATATATTATATATCTATAAATATATGTGTGTTGTTTTTTTCACTGAAAATACCAAAGGTTACAGGGTCATTATAGTTAGGCTGACATTTCACTAGTACAAAACCAGAGAAATTCAGCAGTTATAGTTGGCTGAGTTAAGTATAACTCGCACCCCGCAATGCACGCTTATGTTCCTTATGACCTCACATATTACATCACTCATGACATGGTCAGTGACAGATAACTGTATAGGTGAGTAAGTGGCTGTGTGATTGACTATTGGTGAGTCAGTAGGTGGGTGAGTAGCTCTATGGGTGACTGACAGTGTGTGAGTGGCTGTATGGGTGTATGAGTGCATATATCAGGGCTGTATTAGTGAGTGAGTTTGTGTATGAGTGGCTGTATAGGTGACTGAGTGGATGTGTGTGTAGACCAATGAATCAGTGAGTGAGTGTGTACATACTGATATGGTGGTGACAATGGTTTTGAGAATGGTAGTGTGGAAGTTGGAGTGGGTGTATGAAAGGTTATATGGGGGTGTGAGTGGGTGCATCAGAGATTAAGTGGATGATGTCATCAGTGAAGTAATTTGAGATGTCATCACTGATGTCATCAGAGATGTCACTGACCATATCATGAGTGATGTAATATGTGAGGTCTAAAGCAGTGCATTGCAGGGGCGCGAGTTATAGTTAGCTCAGCTAACTATTACTGCTGAATTTCTCTGTTTTGTACGAGTGAATTGTCAGCTTCCCTGTAACCTTTGGTTTTTTAGGTCTCGCCTGTCAATGCGCATGAGCATTGAGCGGAGCGAGACTAGGGGCTTAAACAGAGTTTAACCAGACTGGCGATTTGATGAGGTGCATGTGCGCTTTTAGCTCAATGCGCAAGCGCAATGAGTTAAAATGCGCGTGCACAGCATCAAATCGCCAGCCATCTGTTGCCCAGCTTGGTGCCGCCAGCAGCTCTTCCCTTTCCGCCCCCTGCTGCATCAAAGGCTTTCACAGCCGGCCGGCCGTGCTTTCAGTTTCCCGGCCTGGCGTGAAAGCCTTTTATTGCTTTTGCCTGCAGTAGTTCTTGTTTTTTAACTTGTTAAACCATGCCTGACTCGTTTCATTTTGCGGCCGCTTTGCCTCCCTCTCGCTCGCATCCCGCCCCCCCACCAGGCTCACGCTTCTCCAGCCTTCCTGCTTTGGCTTTCTCTGGGCTGAGCTCTCATGCTTTCAGAAGAGCTTCATCCCGCATATCAGAACGTTTTTTAAAAATCAAATCATGGCAAGTTACGTCTTTCGCTCGTTTCATTTTGCGGCCGCTTTGCCTCCCACTCGCTCGCATCCCGCCCCCCCACCAGGCTCACGCTTCTCCAGCCTTCCTGCTTTGGCACCTTGGTGCCTTGTACTTCATGCATTCTATTGTCACTTACTGCTACCATAGCAAAGCTTATGTGAATTATTTAATTTCTGTGTTACCTTGGACTTTCTTTGTACAGCACAATCAAGCGTTCGAGCAATGCCAGCACTATGTAAAACTCCATAAATATTAAATAAACAAAGAAAGTAGGATGGATGTGCCCCACTACAAAGTTTGCTAAGTGCTTTGCACATATTTGTTCATGCATGGGACTAAGACCGCAGAAGTCTAATTCACGCAGGCATGTAGGACTTTGTAACACAGTACCACAGCAACGTTACTTTACGTATTTCAAAATGCCTCTACCCCATGGTGTCCTTTTTCAGAATGGTAATGCAGCGCTTTCCAAGCAGGCACGAGGGCTTTCTGGCCCTTAGAATGTCGGGCAGTGTTTAGGGGTCGGTCCACATTGACTATGAATTTCTCTACCCACCTCACCGTTACCTCTCGCTGCCTTCCCCTCTGCGTCCTCCTCGTCCCTACATCTTCCAACCGCCCTCTCTTTCTGTTTCTCAACCCCACCCTGTTCTTTCTCTCCGTCACCCTCTCCCCTCCCTTGCCCTCTCTTACAAAGTCACCGCATGCCTGTGTGGCTCGCTCTGTCCTATCCACTCCCGCTTCTTTCTCTCCCCCTTTCCTTTTCCGTCCCTCTTCTCTCAACACAAACTGAAAGTGCCTCCCAGCAGAGCACACAGGCATCCCAGCACTTTAAGGTAAGGATGGCATTTTGAAAGTAGCAAGAACGTGTCTCGCAGGCACCCCACCCTCCTCGAAAAACACCCAGAACAGCTGCGTTAATCAGCATTTCGCAAATGATGCCACCAGAGTTCACTGCCCAGCAGTATGACACAGAGACATTACGGCTTAATTCCGAGATTACCACCTCTCTACCCACTTCACCGTTACCTCTCACTGTCTTCCCCTCTGCGTCCTCCTCATCCCTACATCTTCCAACCGCCCTCTCTTTCTGTCTCTCCACCCCACCCCGTTCTCTTCTCTCCATCACCCTCTCCCCTTCCTCGCCCTCTCTTACACAGTCACCGCATGCCTGTGTGTCTCGTTCTGTCTCACCCACTCCTGCTTCTTTCTCTGCCCCCTTTCCTTTTCTGTCCCTCTTCTCTCAACACAAACCGAAAGTGCCTGCCAGCAGAGCACACGGGCTTCCCAGCACTTTAAGGCAAGGATGGCGTTTTGAAAGTAGCAAGAACTTGTCTTGCAGGCACCCCGCCCCCTCGAAAACACTCAGAAAAGCAGCGTTAATCTGCATTTCTCCACCTGAGTTCACGGCCTAGCGGTAATGACACACAGACATTACGGCTAATTTCTGAGATTACCGCCTGCGGTAAACGAGCCTGCACGGACGGACGCATTTGCGCATTTTATGCACACTGCGCCACTGCATCTGTGGCGTGGTTTTACGTCACAAAGAAGTCTTTTTTTGCTTTGAAGCCAACTGCACCTCTCCTCTCTCTCACGGCCGCCAGGCCGTATTATTTTGCTCGCATTTCTCCTCCCCCTCCCCAGCCGAAAGCACCTCCCCTCTCTCTTACGGCCGCCAGGCCGTGTTATTGTTTCAGCCTCCCCTTTTTTTTCAGCCCCTGTTGTGCCGCCCGACTTGTTTCTGTTTGTTTTCGCACCTCCCCTCTCTCTCACGGCCGCCAGGCCGTGTCTCCCTTTATTTCGAATTACCTGATAACAACCTTCATTTTCTTTCTTTTTAGCATCACATGGCAGTCTGAAAATAGAATTCTTAATCAGTGTTGCATTCCAAATGCTATAGGTGTCACATTCGCGAAAGTTATAACTATTGGCATTGTAAATGACAAAGCTATCAATTTAGCTGTTTTAAAAACCAACAAATAAATAAAATATTTGTCATTTACAAGACCAATAGCTCCAACTTTTCTAATGCGAGACCTATTGCAATTCCAATGCTTGTTCATTGAATTACTAAGGTTTTTAAAAATTATTTTTCCAAACTATAACGTCCCTCTAACCTTTGTTTTTTTTGTGTGAATTTCTATGGTTTTTAAAGTAGTAGTTATGTTTGCAGAGTAGTGGAGGAAGGGGGTGAGGGGGCGGGGTCCCCTACCAGCTCCCAGGAATTCCGCTGTGTAGGACTTACTGGAGGAACCATGAGGGCTTCTTGGCCCCCAAGGTCCCTCTGGAGCCAAGGGGACTTCCCAGACCAGGACATTTTCAGCCCCAGGGACCCCATTTCACAGGGCTTCCCCATTTTTTATTTTTAAAGAAATAGGATTTTTCAGCCTGGGGACCCCATCACCCGCGGAAGGCCTGCAACAATTTTGTTTTAAATGGTGGAGCCAGCGTGGCCCCCCCTCCCCGAGCCGATATTGCCCCATGAACCCCATCCCCGGGTTATGGTCAGATTGTTGGGGACCGCGGGGGGAGCCTTAAAGCCCCCACAGTCCCTGCCGGTTTCCCGCCTCCTGCTTGAGCCGGCAGTGCTTTTAGACAGAGGGAGGCTGCTAACATGCAGCTCCCTCTGTCCAAAAGCAATTCTGTTCCAAGAGCATTTTTACTGGTCTTGCTTCCATGAACCGGAGCAGAGTTTGCTATGGCTAAAGAACTATGATGGATTCAACCCAGATTTGTGGCTGGGGGTGAGTGTCTGAAAAGTTGAAGCACTCCGTCCATCATCTCCTTTTGTTTACTCTGTTGTGCAGATACAGCAGGGGAACCTTACCAACCTCAGAACACTGAGTACCTCATTTAGAGTTTGGTATTTGGAAAACTGTCAAAGAGTGAAGGATATCCTGACTGATGGCTGGCTGTATATTTTGGTCCTATAATACAGTTGAGAAGTTCTGGTTGCAAGATACTGTTTCACAAGTCTGAAGTATCAAGTGGCTTGTAAATGTCATCAGAACCACCTAATGACATAGTTGTGCATAAATACACCCCAGTGAAACATCAAGAATGCCTTTGACCATAAAGCAAGCAAGGAAAATGGACACCATGATCACCATCTGGGTATTAAACATCAACAACCTTCCGGGCGGGTAGGAGCACAGTGTCACCTGCCTATGATGAATATGAGCGCACAGCGTCTCTATATAGTCTGAAATGGGTCTCTCAACTGGGGAAAACAAAATATCACAACATATAGCGTTGTCAATGGGAGAAGTTGGCCTGGCATATGATGTCCACTATTCTAGTGGGCACCTTGCACCAGTCCGATCGACCCTTATTGATGGTAGGTTGTAAAGTCAACCTTATAGAAAGTCATCCTAATGGTAGCTGTGGAGAGCAGCCTTCAGGCTAAGACTTAGAGGCGAGTTAAGCAAGTTGTTTTACCAGTTATAATCTCTTGAATGGCCAAATGAAAGCACACCACACAAGGTATATATCAAATATATATGTATTTATTCTAAACACAACCCCTCTGGACTCTTTATGAGGTCAGAGGTAAAAGTACAATACAAGTAACTTAATTAGCATACGATAAGTTGCACAGTAAACGTTATGCCCTAGGGGCCTCGCAAACCATATACTAAAATAGTGGTATAAAAACCATGTGAGGGTTAGAAAGCAGGCCTAGGGCCTGTAGAACTGCTGGGGCTACCAGGAACCACCCAAGGTAGGAACGCAGGAGGCCCACGGGGGACGCGGGCAGTGTCTAAACACAGCCGTGGATCACCATTGACTTTCTATGGGGAACAAACAAGTTACAATTTTAAAAATTAAGGGCACCTAGAGGTGAACTACGATGGAACCCTTTTAGACTTAGACACTTCGAGAGTCAAGACCCACGGGAGCACTGGAGTAATCGAGTTACCTCACCCACGGGAGCCGGGGTGCATAGGTGTCTTTTGGTGTCGGGTTTCGTCGTCAATTCCAATGGAGAGCTGCGAAGAAAGGCTGCAGGTGACCAGAGGAAAAGTGTCCGAGTGGATCCAAGGGTGGATCCGAGATGTGAAGAACCTGAAAGCAGAGGGGACAGAGTCTGGGTCACTAGCCAATGACCAGGATGGTGAAGAGAAGATGCTAGCCGATGTCGGGGAACAGCCTTTACGACGCGGCTGTTACACCACGTGCCGTTACAACGCGTTTTTTTCAACGCAAGTCATTACCACGACTTGCGCTGGAGGGCGCTGCAGGACAAGGAATTTTTTAATTTACTATCCAACACCTTCCCTACTGTACGTAGGCTGGTGTTAGAATAGTAAATTAAAAAATTCCTAAGTCCGCACCCCTCCAACGCAAGTCGTGGTAACGACTTGCGTTGAAAAAAATGCGTTGTAATGGTACGCGGTGTAAAAGCACGCGTTGTAAAGCCGTACAACCGCCGATGTCGGATGATTTCAGGTGAAAGAGGTGAAGCTTAACTCTTCAGCCACAAGGACCAGGAGGCGTCAACGACAACCAGGAGCTGGATTTGAGCTGTCCCATTAAGGATGTCGAGTGCTGCAGCGTCAGAATCCGGATTAGATCCAACAAGCCTTGGCAACAGCAACCCACGCAAGATGTCAAGATTGGCTTCAATTCAGACCAGCAAAGTCTGAGGGACTCCTACTTTGGAGAGAAGTGAGATCACGTCTGGAGCAATCAGGAAAACTCAAGAAATCAAAGATTGTTCTTTGTGGGGGCTCACTAGCCAACAGACTAGGAACTGCAAAGGAGCCTCAAGCGGAAATGCACAAAGCGGGCGCACGGGACACTCGTGCAGTGTAGGCCTCTGAGCTTCAGTGCAAAAGGTGCTCGGGGCAGGAGCTTCAAATACCCCAATGTGCAACTTCGGAAAACTTTGGGAAGTACGTGCAGTTGCAAAAATGCAGGATGTCCAGGAGTTCCGGTCCCACATCTCTCGTGTCCGCTACAGGTCTCAGCTTTGCTGGGAGCTTAGGTCAGCATCAGAGATGTCTGGTAGTCTATGTCTTGTGTCATAGTTTCTTCGGGATCCAGCAAGAGCTTCGAAAATGCAGACTGGCAAAGATGCTTTTGTTACCTGTTTGAAAAGGGTGGTCACTCCTTGACCACAAGGGAGATTTCTTCCGTCTTCCCATTGATATGGAATGTCGAAGTTCCAAGATATATGTTGCAGAGTTTCGTCCA
The DNA here is from genome assembly GCF_964261635.1 of Lissotriton helveticus. NCBI lineage: Eukaryota > Metazoa > Chordata > Amphibia > Caudata > Salamandridae > Lissotriton > Lissotriton helveticus. The sequence goes on from NC_136070.1 coordinate 526,669,167, forward strand.
GGGTAATCTAAAGTCCTAGGGACTGGTACCCTATTCTTATAGCAAGTTTAGGGGTTGGACTAACTCTAGGGTCCCACCTATGGGAGGACCTGGGGTGGGGGTGGTAACACCCCTTCCCCTTTGTCCAGTTTCATGCCAGTGCTGGGGCTGAGTGCCCCAGCAACCGGTTTGAACTGGGAAATGCATGGAGCACCTTGTGTGCCCCAGGCAGTGTCTGAAAAAAATTCTCTGAATGCAACCCACCCTGCCCCAATACACTAAAGCCTGTCTGGGGAGCAGCTAGCACCTCCCTGGACAGAAAACCTATTGTCCAGGCCTCCCCTGCCGGAGTTTCATTCAGCAGCAGGGGGGCAGACTCGTGTCTGTGGCAGCAGTATCCATTTTGTGATACTGAGGCTCTGTTTAACTTTAACCGGGTTTACCAGTATGTACATGTCTTCTCCCTCTAGAAGGGTGGAATGCTACCCTCGCCTCCAGAACTGGCGGGGGGAGGGTAGTATTCCAAAGTGTTTGACACCTTACACAACATGTTTTGATAAAGCCAAACCATAGTTAGCATTAACCACGAGGATTATAATGCACTTAAGAGTATATGGTATGGCTATATCATAGAACAGCTATAAGGAGATGGTTCCGAACGCTGCAGTGGGGCTCAGCTCATGCTAGGGCACCCTCTCACACAAAACCAAGCACTCTGCCTCCAGGATTGTCAAGGCCTGCCATAGGAGTGACTTATAGATTAATATGTGTCTATATATATATATATATATATATATATATCTATATATATATATATATATATATATATATATATATATATATATATATATATAGATATAGATATAGATATAGATATAGATAGATAGATATAGGTATACTATATCTAAGTAAGGGATGATTACACCACCTTACCCAGGCTGCAAGTGCAGACCTGTGGTGTCAGTTTGGAAGGCTAACCAGGGGTGGAATAATACATGCTTCAGCCCCTGGTAGGCCTCTGGTGCACCTATGCCCTGGGTACCTAAGATACCATATACAGGGACTCACAAAGGTGACCCAGTAGCCAATCTGGTATGTACCTAAAGTACAGGCAATCCATTTTACAGAGAACGCAGACAGACTGGGGCCCTGAATAGCAGGATCCCAGTCCAACTAAGTCAAAAACCAGCAAAACACCAGGCAGAAAGTGGGGGTAACCATGCAGTAAGATTCCACCTTTCTACAGTCAATAAAACATTTTAGTGCATACAGGTATGGATGAATAAGCAATAAGCAAAAAACAATACTTTATTAAAGCCCCAATTTTTTTTGTATAAGTTCCAATAACAGAAGGACAGGACTCTATTTTCTTTTAAATATGTAGTGAAATGTAAAATACAAACTCCTGCGCACTCTAAGTCAATTACAACATCAATGTGTCAATTGGTTAAGTTCGCACAAAAAAGAGAAGCAATTCTTGTCCAGCGACGTTTTCTTTGGAGGTTCGTGTGTCTCTCCTTTTATTTGGTCCTCAAAAATAGAAAGTTTATCTACAGCCAGCTGACACGTGTTTCGTTGTAGTACTGCACATAAACAGACACTACAACTCTTCAGGCTCGAAGGCTGAGAGATCAATGCCTAGGCCTATTTCCGGTGATAATTCCAACCCATGAATCACTTCCGGGTTGTGGCCGCCAGTAGCGCGAGGGCGATTCAGCCGAAGAATTACGTGACACACGCACCCGTGGTCACGTTTTGTGATGTTTTGGACAATATAATTTCCAGGGAATTTATATGGATTTGCGTGACAGTTTGAAGCAACAAGAATAAATAGGAGTCTTTTGGAATCTAGGATCTAAGAATTCCGGTGACAAGACATTCTCGTGATCACATTACATAAAGGTACCCTTCCGGGTTGGAATTATCACCGGAAATAGGCCTAGGCATTGATCTCTCAGCCTTCGAGCCCTGAAGAGTTGTAGTGTCTGTTTATGTGCAGTACTACAACGAAACACGTGTCGGCTGGCTGTAGATAAACTTTCTATTTTTGAGGACCAAATAAAAGGAGAGACACATGAACCTCCAAAGAAAACGTCGCTGGACAAGAATTGCTTCTCTTTTTTGTGCGAATTTAACCAATTGACACATTGATGTTGTAATTGACTTAGAGTGCGCAGGAGTTTGTATTTTATGTTGCAAGGGTGCGATTTTGTTTGCGCTCTAATTGAGGGGTTTTGTAAGGGTCTCCCCTCCCTGCTTGCACCATTACTCTAGAAAAACACGGATCACGTTTACTCTGCTTGAGCGCCTATAGAACCCGTGCACTTAAAACCCTCTCTGTTGATATCATGTAGTGAAATGTACATATGGACAATACCTAGAGGCATCTATACATGTTCAAACTAAAGCAATAGTCAGGATGTACACAGAAATATATAAGAACAATGAGTATATACACCTTCCCCCGCCGGAAAAGATAAACCAAAATACTTTACAAATCTTTCATCAAAGCACAATCTACACCATCAAACACACCATAGATCCATTCATACCACTGACTCTTTATCAAAATCATACAGTTAAAAGAGTCGCATAACGAGGGCGACGGAAAACAGGGATGGAAAAAAAGAGGAAGGCACCGAAGGGTGTCAAAATAGGTGTCTAGCACCTAGGTCAGGGATAAAGTAACTCAGTGTAACATTCAAGAGAGTTGAAGGATGAATAATAAACCAAAGTCTCTATGTAACTGCACGAATCATATACATATAGTAATAGGTTTTAAGTCATAGAGATTAATTTTATAGTGTTGTTTCATTTGTAAAACTGTATAATTTCCGTCAAGCTCAAGGCCGACGTGCTTCTCGGTGAAAGTCTAGCGACCTAGCCGTCACCTTCTTCAGGGCACAGAACAGATGCATTCCAATAAAGAATATTTGACACAACGGGGGGTAAGGAACACCAGAGCTGTTTTATCGCTGGAATTCGACAGGGTCCAGTGATCCTCTGTATGACAGCTCTCAGATGGGGGTATACAGATCTGCTTATATGCACAGCTATAGGTAGCTGAATATGCACCCAAAAAAGGGCCCAGAAGAGAAAAGTGAAGTCTCAGTCGGAGACCAACGTATGGCTAGATGGCTGGACCGGTAGCATGTACATACAGGGTCACAAAATGTTAGGTCCAGTGGGGAAGGATGGAAAGAAGTCCAACTGGGTATTAAATGGCATCAATCATTTGGGTGCAGAAGTCACCTCACTCCTGACTGGTGCACGCTACCTGATGCACTAATGATAGACAGCTACACTCCTAATATGCGTAGATGTTATGCATTTATATCCCATGTTATAAAACCCTTTCGAAAAAGCTTTTCACAAAAGTCCACAGATCAATGGAATGATGTCAAACTCTTGTGAATTATGTAAACTAATTAATGGTGTGACATCATTGCCATGAATTATGGATTATATACACATAACCAAACATTTAACTTACAGCAATTTACAGCGCGGGGACACACTGTTTTAGTGTAACCAGGCGCTCTATAAATGGCAATATTATTATTATTTTTATTATTTAATGTTATCTCAAATGCCCTCATTATGAAGAACTACGCAAACGCCCCTCTGTCAACTGCATCTTGGTCTGTCTGTGGGCCGCTTGACAAAGACACTTTCACCTACACTGACAGGCTTCCGCAGTGTCTCGATTTCAGCTCTTGCCTTGATTATTGTGGTCTGCTCTATAGATAACACTTGCTATCGATTGCTCTAGTACATTACTCTATTACAGCACATGGGCGCTTTTATTACTGGTGACCTCAATCCATACATTGATCACTTGAGCTTTTATTGAGAAGGTAATGAATAAGCTGACCACCTTCCTGGAGAGGGGCGATGACGCCACTAGCAGGCCACCCTGGCCTGAGCTCCGAGGCCCCAGGAGACAAAAGCAGCCACTCAGACCTCACTCGCTGCCTTCCTCTGGCTCCCGTTTCAGAGTCAATGTGAAAACACGGGGTGGGAGGGGAGGACATGGCAGGCCCATGCTGGGCTTGTCAGGGCCCGGAACAGATGGCACAGTGCACACAACCTTCCATTGTGCCCCTTTGAACTGAGGTGGCCTCTCCTACACCAAAGGACCAATGTATATTTTGGTGGGTTACTGTACGCGGTTATGAGGAGGGCACTGTAAGCGGCTGTCGAGTCGTCCCCGCGCGAGTTCAGCAACTGCATTAAACGCACGTGCCCATTTTAATAAAAACCGACATAAATGCATACACGCACCGAGCTGCCTTTTTCTTGTTGAACAGGCACGCTGGTGGGAAGATGGTCTCAAAACAAAGCTGTGACGCTGATTCTCCTTAGTGGTCACGTGTGGATAAAGTGGCATGTTAGTTAATATGGATAATATGTACATGTGTGTTCATATTTATCCCTCCAAAACCTTTATACAGCGCCGGGTAGGCCAAATGCCGCACAATGCTGTAGAATAAAAACACAAGCAAGAAATAAATACAAAAGAACGAGATCTAATGCAATAGTCACATCAGTAAAATACACAAAGGTTACGTCATAATTTCAATTCTGACATGATGTTTAGTAATCCCTCCTGTTTTCTCTTGTTTTCTTTTCCTTCTCTTTCCCTCCCCGAATATGTGGGTTGTTAGGCACCCTCTAATGCACCATCTTCTGGCCATGAATAAAGTGGAACACTTCGTTGCCAAACAGATGACCCCACTGGGCCTCTCACCAATTACAACCTCTCCAGTCCCCAAAACCGCACTTTCTGTCGACTCCTAACCTTAAAACAAGTAGATAGCCCAAAGCATCGTGTTCTTTGCTATCTAAGTTGGTTGGGTCCTTGGACTCAAAGGCTCATTTACTTGGAAAAAAATGGAATGGATGCCCTGCTGCAAATCCGACCTCTTCAATATCACCTTTTGTGGAAGATAAAGCGGAGTTAAATGCATTTCTATTAACCTTTTGGCAATTTCACATTTGTACTGACATCATGAAGCATTCCCTGCAACTTCTTTAACCTCTCATTCGATGGGGTGACGGCAAAGAGAAATTCCTATGGGCTCAGAAAGCTGCCTACGTGTTAAATCTGTGCACTTAAATTACACATCATTTTTTCCAGGATGCCCGATGATGGAAACATGCAAGACTACACTGTCCCAGGTCACCAGACCAGTTAAATCAACCTTGCAGTCAGTTACTTCCTAACTGTGGAGATTAAATTAGAATAAATACCGGCTAAGACCACTTCAGACAGAATCACTCTCGAATACATTTTGTACACTTGGCCAACAGTTTTCAATCAAGCGATGTCTCCACCGTAATGGAAGAGAAGCGTAGCGCCACAGCCCGTGCCAGCAGATGATAAAGCAAGCATTTACAATGCAATAGGTCTCGGGTTAATTAAGTTTGAGCTATTGGCGTTGCTAAATATTGCAACACCAACTGCAACAAAAGTCTATAAATTGTAGGCCAAAAAAAGTGTGTTTATTTTTATAGCAATGGTGGTATGCTGTGATTTAGATGAATATGTTTAAAAGTAAAGTGCGCCATACTGCGATTGCTACAATAGTTAATTGTGGATGCGTTAACAATTGATGTGTGCACTGATGGCTGGTGGTGTGTGTGCGCCTGTAGAAATTATGCACTGATGGCTGGTGGTGTGTGTGCCTGGTGGAAGTGTGCACTGCCGGCTGGTGGTGTGTGTGCCTGGTGGAAGCGTGCACTGACGGCTGGTGGGGTGTGTGCCTGGTGAAAGCGTGCACTGACGGCTGGTGGTGTGTGTCTGATGAAAGCGTGCACTGACAGCTGGTGTTGTGTGTGTGCCTGGTGAAAGCATGCACTAACGTCTGGTGGTGTGTGCCTGGTGGAAGCGGGCAGTGACGGCTGGTGGTGTTTGGGCCCGGTAAAAGCGTGCACTGACGGCTGGTTGTGTTTGGGCCCGGTAAAAGCGTGCACTGACGGCTGGTGGTGTTTGTGCCCGGTAAAAGCGTGCACTGATGGCTGGTGGTGTTTGTGCCCGGTGAAAGCATGCACTGACAACTGATGGTGTCTGTGCCTGGTGAAAGTGTGCACTGACGGTGTGGTTGTGTGTGTGGTTGCGTGTGTGTGGTTGTGTGTTTGGTTGTATGTGTGGTTGTATGTGTGGTGCATGTGTGGTTTTGTGTGTAGTTGTGGTTGTGTGTGTGGGTGTGTGTGTGTGTGGATTTGTGTGTGGTGTTGTGTGTGGTGTTGTGTGTGTACTGCAAACCCAAAGCCTGGTGAAAGTGTGCACTGACGGTGTGGTTGTGTGTGTGTTTGTGTGTGTGGTTGTGTGTTTGGTTGTATGTGTGGTTGTATGTGTGGTTGTATGTGTGGTTTTGTGTGTAGTTGTGGTTGTGTGTGTGTGGCTGTGAGTGCGGTTGTGTGTGTGTGGTTTGTGTGTGGTTGTGTGTGTGGCTGTGTGTGTGCCTGTGTGTGTGTGGCTGTGTGTGTGTGGATTTGTGTGTGGTGTTGTGTGTGGTGTTGTGCGTGTACTGCAAACCCAAAGTAACTATTGCGCAGACGCCTTGGAGACTGGAATCTTCCAGGGCGCTCCTGGCACCACAGATCCTAGCGGGCTTTCCAGCCAGTGGCATCTTCACTCAAGAGTCTCCAGTATACCATGATATGACATAGCAACTCAAACCATTCTATATAGCGGACCACAGCGTGTCTGAACATAGTATACCTTAACATTCAAAGTCATAACATCCTGCAACACAGCAAGGTATGAGTTAGATAACATGTTGTAACTGTTAAAGTGTGTTACGTGCCAGCCCTTCACTCGCATAATAAACACACTTTCCCCATAATAAAAATCAAAGCATACAAAAACCTAACCTGATCCCGGGTTTCAATATTACCACATGCATGCAAAAGTAGCTTTCACGTTTCGGTTTTATTCTTGGCAGTATGTTGAGCAAAGTTCTGTTTTTGCGATTAAACATTTTAGGCTATATGTACCAGATATAAATATACAACGCTGTCTTTCTATGAAAGTTACTCGTGCATAGAAGGGTAAACTTGGCACCTCCCTAAAGCTTGGGTCCGGCTGCAACCGTTGTTGTTTCTGCTCCCACCGAGCTCAGCGTAGCTGTAAAATCCCAGCTACAGGTTAAAGGGAGGTGGGCGGCGGAGGGGCAGGGTTAATGGAGACCCAGCATCTGTGCACTAAAGCGGAGCGGCACTAGAGAGTGAACCTCAGTGCACGCTCCACAGAAGGCGGCACACAAGCCCCTGGGGACACACACACATATGCCCTCCCCACACACCCAACACAAGTTACTCCAGCCCCGCGAGGTACCTGACTCTGTCCTTAGGGGCTTCTTTTGGCAACACCCAAGTGACTGACGGGCTTTTGGGCCATTCGCAAGCATCTACCGCTGCAAAGCTTCCAATGGGCCCCCGAGGTAGAGCGGGCTCTACCCAGGAGCGCTCAATAGAAAGTGGCGGCATACCTGCGCCAGCAGCAGGAATAGGTACAGTCAAATATTTGCTCTAAGCATGGGACAGTTACCCTCCTGTCCAGGTTGTCTTGAAGTACAGATTACTTACAAGATGTTTTATTTTGTTTAACAAGTTCTCTCCTTGAGCTGCTCATTAAAGTGTGTGCCTAACATGTCAAGCACACGGTCACAGAGAGTGACAGCTCTCACGACTTCTCACTTGCAGCAGAGTTATTAAATGACCCCGTCCGTCTGAATAGAACACTTCCACTCCAGACTGGGGCTTGCCCAAACAAACCAGTGCACTCTGGGACTTGTCGTCTAAGTCAAATTACAAGGAACGGATTGTACTTATCTACATGAAAACAATGAGCTGTGAAGAAAACACATTTCTGAGAAGTGTGTGTGTGTGTGCTGGTGCCATGGCGCCATACTTTCTCGACAGGTATGGGGCATTCAACCAGTTCACCGTTTTATATATCACTTGGGATTCAGTTGTTTGCAGCCCATAAATTATAATTTTGCTACATAGACTCTTTCGCGATCGCTATTGTAAAAAAAAAAAACCCGCGAGTGGTGCGCGCACGTGCCACTGCGAAGCATATGTCTTCAATTATCGCGCCCGTGGCGGGCACCATAATTGAAGACATATGGCCTTTGGTGCGCGTAACAGACACCAATAGGCCATGGGTGGAGCTACGCGACCGCCCATGGCCTATTGCGTGTTCTGTTAAAAAACTACACGCACCCAAAGCCCAATGAAAATGGACCATAGAAAATGAACACGCACGAGAGCGCTGTCATTTTTCCAGTTCCATTTTCAAAACCCCGAGAAAAGGACTCTGGCTGCGCGAACACTGCTGTGCAGTGTAAGCTAGGCCGAGACTTAAAAGGATAATAACACAATGTTATTATCATTTTATTTAAGCTGTCTGTCTGAACCCCTCAATAAAGTATAGGGCAGTGCTAGGCCGGGCATGTCAGGGAGGAGGAGTAGTGTGCACTTATAAGTGCGCATGTGTGCTTGGCCGGTTGAAATGTTCGCTAAAACATTATTTAAGCAGGGCTACCATACAATACAGTAACATGTATAGAGACTCAGGAGGATATTTACTAGGAAATGGTGGAGTGCTGCACTGCGAGCAGTTTTGCAATGCAGCGCCATTTAAAAAACTCAGGGATGAGCCATATTTACAATAATACAGCACACCCTTGAGTTTTCCCTTGCACTGGCACTAAAAGAAGCTGCATAGAGCCAACAGAGAATCCCCCCTGCAACACAGGCACCCATGCACTATGGTGCAAGGGTGTCTGTATTGCAGAAAATGATCGAGTATGTGCAAGAAGGGACACCTTCCTGCACATAAACAATCTTTAAAGGCTATTTGCTCTTTCTATGTGTGCTGCAGAATGCAGAACACTAGAAAGAGCAAAAACAAGGAGAAATACAAGTATTTCTCCTCGTTGTGCCAATCTAACGTCTGCTTTTGAAAGGCGTTAGTTTTTGGCACTGCTTCAAATTTATAGATCCTTGTAAATCTGGGCAGCGTAAAAAAGCAATGGGTGTTGCGGTGGAATGCCCACAGCAACACACATTGCGCGCCCCTTTCTCGCAGAAAACTGAGTGAAAGTGTACCAAATTTACAAAGCGGCATTAAGCCATGCAAAGTGGCTTAACGCCACCTTGTAAATATGGTGCAGGGCATTGCGCCACTGGAACGTCAGAAAAAGTGACGTTCCGGGGGTGCAATGCCCTTGTAAATATGACCATGAAGGCGGAAAGCTTAAAATGTCGCCCATGGAATGAGCTGTCAACGCTTTCAAGGTGCACCTTCGTATATATATTTTTGCACAGAAATGTCAAGCAAAAATATTTTGGAAACACTAAAAATAAAACCGTATAAGCATTAACAATCTCTTCTATCAGGAGGAGGAGCTTCGCGCGCAACCAAGATGGCCGCGTGAGCACAGGGCTCGCGACCCCCCGCATATATCCTGACAATTATCCTGATTATGTGACGGGTTATTGAAGAGGAGCCATAGCGGAGGCGGTGACCGTTATCCAAATTCGAATTGGACTTCTGGAACCGGAATAACAACAACCTGAATATTGCGGCCTGCCCCACGGTGTTGCCCGGAGCTCGAGTTGGCATGGTGCCCGGGTAGAAGTTGAACAACAGCGGCCTGAGGGGATACGGGCTGTCGTACTGATTTGGACTTTCACTTTCGCTTTTGAGGTTCCAGTCTGATCCCGTCTGGGAGCGTGCCTATGCGAGCAGGAAGCTCTTGGACTGCATGGCGCTCATAGGTGATGTCCTGAGTGTGTCTACAGGGTCCTGACGGGCCATGCCCCTTGGTTACCGTGGATAATTTGGTTGCAGCTCCCAGTGCGGCCATCTTCTCTCGTCGCCCACTGCTTCTGGGGGTCCCCTTGTCCGTGATGGCGGCCGGATCTGAGGGAGACAAGCAAAAGTCCAAGATCACTCGGCGAGGTGGCTATACCCAAGCAAACAACATGGATCGATACGCCCAATCTAAGGCATCACCCGGTGGACTGGGTAAATCGCTGGAGGGTACTAGGGACGACCCAACCTCAAATTGACTTTGCAGGACGTCATGGGTGCCCTTGACGGGATGAAGGCCTCCATCGGCCAACAATTTGAGACTCTTGCCCACAAATTGAATACTGTTTCGATCAATGTCAATTTGATCCGCACGGATTTATCAAAGACTAACGAGAGGGTCAAATCTTTGGATCTGAAGACTTCCAGCCTGACGGGTGATGTGTCCGACTTGCAGACGGAGGTCCGTAACCTGCGGACCTCTAATGATCTTTTTGCCCGCCGGCTGGAGGATTTTGAAGGTAGGGCCCGGCGTAACAATGTACGCATTATTGGGGTCCCGGAGAAGTCGGAGGATCAGGCGGCTGATCTTTTTGTTGAAGATCTCATAATCAAGCACCTCGCACCAAAAGGACTGAGCAAGTTCTTCGCAGTTGAACGTGCCCACAGAGTACCGGGTGGTAAACCGAAGTTGGGTGCCCCGCCGCGGCCCATCATCGCCAGAATCTTTAATTTCAGAGATAGAGACGCTATCCTGCAGGCCTCGCGGGTGGGTGGACCCGTGAAATACAAAAACACTACTGTAAGTTTCTACCCGCACTTTACACAGACTGTCCAAAAGCAAAGGCTGGGATTTCTGGATGTCAAGCGGCGACTGAGGGAGATGGGACTGAAATACGCAATGCTTTTTCCAGCCAAGTTGCGCGTCGAATTCGAGGAACGGACACATTTCTTTGATCGTCCAGAGGTGGTGGGAGACTGGCTCAACACTTTGCCTCATCAGCGTGGCCGGGAGGAACATTCTGGAGGAGCGGAGGGCGGCCCGATGGAGCAGGAATAGGAGTATGATTTTCGGACTCTGAACTTTGCTGATAGCCCTGACTGTGGTTCGATGATTTTTATTGTGTGATTTGATGGGACTCTTCCTCCTCTGGGGTTCTTTTTGTTGATTAGTTTGATGCCTGGGCGACAGGCACACTGCAAGTTGGGGTGGCTAATTAGTCAGCAGGGGTGCAGGGTGGGGGGGGTTTGTAACGGGTTTCTGGTTTGGGGTTGGGAGGGTGTTCATTTGGGTATGTTTGTTTTTTGTACAAGGCAACATATTGTTCTGTCATTTGAATTGGATGCTGAGCTCCGAGGGGGGTTGGATCTGCTTTTACTTTCGGGATGGGGGTAGGGGATTGAGCCTAATGAGTTGGAATGTAAATGGGTTGGGGTACAGGATAAAACGAGGGGTTGTGTTACAACTGTTGAAACGGCTTTCCCCTGATGTTGTATTGTTGCAGGAAATGCATTTGATCGGTAACACTTGTCGTGCTATGAACCGGAAAGGGTATAAGCTGGTTGCCCATGCGGGGTTCTCCTCTGGATCCAGAGGGGTGGGTATCCTACTCAGGAGTTCTCTCCCCTTGGAAATAGATACAACAGTCCTGGATGATAGGGGGCGCTATGTAGCTATCACCGGACGGTGGGAGGGTAGAACTGTGTCCTTGCTCTCTGTCTACGTTCCCCCAGGATTGCAGTCAACAACTTTTGCGGATTTGGGGCGAGTAGTATTGGGACTTCCTGAGGGAGCTCTGGTCATGGGAGGAGATTTTAATTCGGTTGTCTCTGGTAGGGAAGATAGACACCCGCCTAGGGACCTCACAGGGTCACAGAATTGGCTTAGCGGCTTTATAGATACACTGGGATTGGTGGACTGTTGGAGATTACTGCATCCGGCTCAGAATCAATACACATTCCACTCGGGTGCACACGGTAGCCTTTCCAGGATTGACTACATTTTGATGCCAGCAGCGCAGGCCCCCTCCGTTACTGAGGTTCACCATCTAGCTCGGGGAATATCCGATCACTCTCCGCTATGGCTTCGGATGGAGTCGCGTCTAGGCGCAGAGGGGCGAGTAGCCCTGATTAACCCATGGTATCTCCGTAACCCTAAGACCCGTGCTGTGTTGGTGAAATTCCTTGACCAGTATTTTGTTGAGAATGAGGGATTGGTGTCTTCGGCGGTGTCGCTCTTGGAAGCTTTTAAGATGGTCATCGGAGGTCAGGCGTTGTCATTAATTGCTGGCACTAAGAAGAGTAAGAATGAGGAGGTGGTTAACCTCAAAGCAGAAATTGCCGACCTAGAGCGTGACTTGGAACTGGGTGTCACCCGTGAAAAGATGCATGTTTTGCGTCTTAAACAACTTGACTACAAGGCTCTGGTGACGGATGCTGCGAAAGTCATGAGCAGGGAGCAGCAGGGCCGATTGTATGATGTCGGGGATAAAGCGGGTAAACTGATAGCATGGTTGGAGAAGAAAGTGAGGGCGAGTCGTGTGGTTCCTGTGATTGAGAAAGTGAATGGAATGCGTGTGACTGAACCCGAGGAGATAGTCCAGAGTTTTTCGGAGCATTTCCAGGAAGTATACTCCCCCGTATCTGATAGACAGGAGGAAGATTCACATCTGTTATTGCGCGACATTGCATTGCCTAGTTTGTCTGATTCCGATAGAGAGTTGATGGATACAGTAATAACCGCTGATGAGGTAGCTCTCGCTATCCGTTCCATTCGTTTGGGGTAGGCGATGGGTCCTAATGGTCTCCCCATTGAACTTTATAAATTGCGCCCCGACAAAATGGCGCCGTATCTTCGTGACATGTTCCTGGAATCGTGAGATAGGGGCTCCCTTCCCCGTGATCAGCGTCTTGCGACCATTGTGGTGATTCAAAAGGAAGGGAAACCAAGAGACCGTTGTGCCTCTTATAGGCCGATATCACTCCTTACCGCGGAACCCAAGATTCTCGCAAAATTATTGGCCAATCGTATAATAAAAGTGATCAGTGACTTGATTCATCTGGATCAATCTGGTTTAATTCCGCATCGGAATACGGCCCTGAATCTGCGACATATGCATGGTGTCCTCGCGAGGACTTCGTCATTGCATGAGCCGGCCATCTTGGTTTCCTTGGACGCCACGATGGCTTTTGATACTGTGGAGTGGCCTTATTTGTGGGCCGTACTTGCAAAGTTTGGTTTCGGCCCTGGCTTCATTGGCTGGGTGAAACTCCTCTACGAGGACCCATTGGCACAGATTGTGTTCAACGGTTGGGTCTCTAAGCCTTTCGTTCTTGGGAGAGGTACACGACAGGGTTGCCCATTGTCGCCGCTCCTGTTTGCCCTCGCTCTTGAGCCCCTTGCTGCCTGGATTAGATGGGAATCGTCGATGAGGGGTATCCAGTGGGCCCCAGACTTTGAAGATCGTATCTCGCTTTACGCAGACGATATACTGTTGTACCTGACGTCCCCCCGGAAATCGTTAATTGTTCTGTTTGATGTCCTTACCTCTTTTGGTAGGAATTCTGGCCTAGTTATTAATTGGACTAAATCTTACTTGTACGTTCTCTCGGAAGATGTCCCCCTTTTGCCGCGCGGTTGTCCCATCCAGATTACACAGACAGGTTTCAAGTATCTTGGGGTTTACGTATCATTGAACCCGGCTATCCGCTACCAGCGGAATTTGCTCCCACCATTAAACCGGTTGAAACTGGACGTGGTGGGCTGGCGCAGGCTGCCGCTTTCGCCGCTCGGCCGTGCGGCGCTCTTGAAAATGATGTCGTTGTCACGCATTCTGTACGCTCTCCAGAACACCTTTGATGTAATTCCCGCAAGCTATTTCCGAGCGGTGGAGGGTCTCCAGAGGAAGTTGATCTGGGATGGGCGATCGCGGATCGCCCTTGCCAAGCTGACGCTTTCATGGTATGATGGTGGTATTGCTCTCCCTGACATCAAACGATATTACTGGGCGTCTCAATTGGGGGCCATTATTCATGGCATGTATGGTCCCGTATTAAACCCCGTGTTTGCAATGGACGGGTGGTTGTTGCCGGGGGGCAATTACTGTAGAGCGCTCTATTCGAGATTGGCTGGAGGGTGGCTCTCGGGGCCCACAAAGATTGCGGTACATGTATGGAACTGTGCTAATAGTGCGATGGGTTGGAGAGATCGACTGACTCGAGCGACCCCGCTTTTTGCTTCCGAGAAGCTGGGTAACTTGTGGAAAAGGAAAGGATTTGAGAAGTGGGATATCATTGGCATTAGTAAAGTAAGTGACCTCTGGGCTAAGGGCAAGATTAAAACCTTTGAGGAGTTGAAGGCTGAGTTCCAACTGAGTGACAGGGAATATTTTCGGTATGCTCAGGTCCGCCATGCCTTGCAGGCTGTTTTCCCCGAGGGGGCGGAGATTCCGGAGTCCTCTCCGCTTGAGGACAGAATACCGGATGGTCATGTGCCAGATAGTACTATCTCTTTGATCTACAAAAAACTGATTAACGATAGGACTGATTTGTTGGTGCAGCTTCAGAACGTGTGGACCCGAGATGGCCTTGAACTAGATGATGAAGACAGGCAGTCCGCGATTTCTTCTCCTAAGGAAGTCGCGATTTCGGCCCGTCTCCGGTTGGTGCAACTCAAAATCCTGCACAGGATCTATGTGACTGGCCCCCGTTTGGTTAGAATGGGATATTCAGAGGATGGTCTGTGCAAGTGTGGTTGTGGGCTGCTTGGGACGTTTCTGCATATAATTTGGGAGTGTCCTGAGGTAGCTGCTTTTTGGACTGGGATACACAATAAGATGGAGGAGGCTACTGGTGTTACTCTGCTGCCCGAGGCCAGACGTTGTCTCCTGAATGTCTGGGAACCAAATGATTATGATGTACCGCGGATGCAGTGGGCGACCCTGGGAAATATGGTTGCTAAGAGAGATATAGCGCAGTTGTGGGGTTCCCCAGGCCGCCCACAGTAGAGGCATGGATGGAAAACATGGATTGGTGCATGTTTAGGGAGAAGACGGTCTATGTGGCATGGGGGCGACCCAGGAAATGAAGTAAGATCTGGGGCCATTGGAACACTTACCGTGGAGACATCTGCACTCCTCCTCTTGTAGATATCCCTGAAGTTCACTTTCACCCTGACCTGCCATTCCTTGTATTGTATTAAGCATAATTGGTCTGGAGCTCGTCTCTCCCTTGCACGCCTTCCCTAATATTGTCTGTACACTTAACTATATTGCTTTTCCTTCCTCATTCGGACTGATGTCCTGCTGTATTGTGATTATTGCCTTGTTTGTTTCTTAATTTTAATAAAAAGATTTATAAAAAAAAACAATCTCTTCTATGACATGTACATTTACTAGGAGCAAAAACACCACTAAACGTGAATATAAAGGCATCTTGAATGCACTTTTGGTACCAATACCAAAATCTGCTTTTGCCTACATCAGAGAAACTCCCCATATCACTGTGCTGTGCCTGCAACTAGCAATTTCTCTGCAAACAGTTTCTGCAACTGCTGAAAGCAACATCCTATGGATAATAATACTGCTTTTGTTGTCATGTTGTAGCTGACAGTGTTGAAGTGACAAGTTCTGCAGGAATCGTATCCAGTAACTCATCCCTTTCATCACACCTTTACAGAACTACTGTCAGGAGATCTACCAATGCTGCAGCCTCAATATTTCCTACTGCAATCAACCATAGGAAGTAGAGAGAGAGAAAGAGACACCCACACCCACACACACTGACATACATATGTGATACAAAAAAAATAGATCCCCTAAAAATATCCCACTGGTTGCAAAACACAATACAGAGGTCAATAATATCGCGCAACAATAATACTACATTTAGTACATCACCCACTACTAGATTATTTATTTTGATTTATTTATTTATTTATTCAGTGTTTTCTATAGTGCAAACATGATCCATTGGGTAACAGAGCGCTTCACATTTACATGTCATATACACTTGTGCAAAACAGGGTAAGAATTCATCATAACACAAATAAAACGTATACATTGATAACATGAAAAAAACAATGTCATCCAAATATAACACGTGGACCTATTGAGTAAAAAAAGTAAAGAATAAGCTCACTCACAAATCATTAGTAAGGTCTGCTGCCATACACATTAGTGTCGTACTGGGGCAAAAGCATCTGTCTGATCAGTAGTAAATAACTCCCTGATAAGTGGAAAGGTCTGTTATGATACTTGGGATTATTCTTGAGAGAGCCGATTCAATACCCAGAAGGTCTAGGCGACACATTATTAAATGTATTTGATCTGCAGTTGATTATGGTAGTAATTTGCTCATTAGAAAGATATTTGCTTCCCTCTTGAAGACTGAAGTGGCCGTGATTCTTCTAATGTTTGAAGGAAGTGAGTTCCAGATTCTAGGGGCAGTCTGGAGAATGCTCTCTCATACGTTTTCTTCCTCTGAAAGATAGGAAGCTTCAACACCAGCTCTCTGGCGCTCCAAGAAGATCTGCCTCCTTCAGATATCTCCATTTGATGAGCTAGGTACATTGGTGTTTTGTAGTGGAGTACTTTGTATGTAATATGAGTTTAAATTGTATTCTGGCTTCTTATGGCTATCCAGTTTAGCCTTCAGGTGGGAAGAGATGTGATCATATTTTCTAGAACCTGTTGTGAGTTTCGCAGCCGCAGTGAATAAGCTTTTAGTGGAGCTGTGGAGATCGACTGTTAGTGTCGTACAGCCTTATCGATCCTCAAGATGTCTAAGGATTGGACTGCCAATTTAAGGTCTAAGGTTGCAATGAATGGGTACAGTTTTCTAAGGTAGCTCAGGTGAATGCCGCCAATATTTGTGTTGATGTGGGTTTGC
Organism: Lissotriton helveticus; assembly: GCF_964261635.1. NCBI lineage: Eukaryota > Metazoa > Chordata > Amphibia > Caudata > Salamandridae > Lissotriton > Lissotriton helveticus. The sequence continues at coordinate 526,685,860 of NC_136070.1, forward strand.
ATGTTTAGAATCTAATCAAGTCTAATTCTTAGCCATTTGGTTGATTAACCTAGGGACGTGGTGCAATGTAGACCAGTGATCAGTTTGGTCCATTCCTTAACGTCAGAGGAGCTATTGGGGTAGTGGGATGGGGAGGGGGTATGAATAGGAATTCTGTTTTGTGCGTGTTTAGTTTAAGATGATTGCTAGTTAACCATTGTAAGGTCTCCTTTAAGGCATCATTCCTTCTCATTCCTTCTCTTGATCTCCTGGACCGAAGAAATTTGAATATAGATCTGGGTGTCATCTGCAAACATGTGAAAGGAGATGTTTGCGTGCTGTAGAATTTCAGTTAGGGGTTCGACATATAGGCTAAATAGAGATGGAGATAGTGTTGAGCCTTGCGGCACTCCAAATGTATTAGGGGATGGTGATGATAGATCCTGGTTAACCACAAATATTTGCGTTCTGTTCTTCAGGAAGGATATAAACCGTTCTAGCATAATTCCTGATAATCCCATCCTGATTCTAGACTGGCTAGCTTGTTCAAGGTTTACTGTATTAAAAGCAGATGACAGATCAAGAAGAACTAATAGACATGTTTCATTGTGATCCAGTGCCAGTTGGGCATCATCCACTATATGTAGCATTGCTGTTTCCGTACTGTGATCCTGTCTGAACTCGGATTAGCAATCGTCTAGTAGATTACATTTAGCAATGTGTTGACTCAGTTGTTATTGCAGATGAAAAACAAGATTCCCTTATGTGCTGTGTCAATGACCTCAAGTAGTAATTTTTTTCTGTGTGTATAAAATTGAGGTGGTAATTAGACAACTGTATTGTTTTATGAAAGGTTTTGATTGATACACATTGTGGATAATCTGAAGAATTGCAATGATGGTTTTTAACAAATGTTAAATATCGAAATTAAAAAGATCTTTTTGTACTGTATGAAATAAAAGTTGTTTTAATTGAATAAACTTGTTAGAATTAATAGGATTGTGGAATTTGGTTCAGTGTATACTACTTGAGGTCAGTGACACAGCACATAAGGGAATCTTGTTTTTCATAAGTGATAACTACCCGGTCCCTTTTGGTCTAACTGGGGTAACTCTCTCTTTTTTGTGGATCAGTTATTGTTGCACACATTTTTCTAGCATTTTGGCTAATAGGTGATTATTGGTCACTGGACAAAAATTATTTGGATAGGAAAGGTTCCCTGTTGGTTTCTAATGATGGGGAGAACTTGTCCTGTTTTTTGGCAATTTGGCAAGGAACCTTGAAACAGAGAAGCACTGATTATCATAGTCCATATGGGGTCGACGATTTGATAGACTATAGTCAAGCATTTTGAGGGGAGAGGATCATTGTAGTGGTTATTCGGTTTTACAGTCAAGAGAGTTTGGGCAATATAATCATTATCGTGGTAAGCCACTTTTTCACCTCCACATCATCTACCCAAGCCTATTACCTATTGGCTTTGTGGCAAGGAGTGCCCGTGCTCTACAGTGAGTACATTTTTATTGAAGCAAGAGCAAGTCGAACAGGAGCTTTTTTTTTTATAGAGAACAGTATGTTGTGTAAGGTCTGGATGAGGAGTATGTAGTGTATGGGCACACTGTAAAGTGCTTCTCACACTAAACGTTTTACACATATGTGCAATTTCAAGCACAGGGCAATGAAGTACTTGGTTCATAATCACAAGATTTAATGACCAAGTGTATTCCAACATCTGCAACTAATAGCCACCATACCCTATCGTTTGCTGTTGTAGTTCCTCCCATAATAGTTCTTGGAAAATAATTTATGTGGGTTGACTACTGTATCTTAAACAAGACAAAAGTAGAACGTGTAAAGAAAGATCGTAAGTAGCTCTGCTTCAAAGATAGACAAATGTAGATTAACTGTTTTGATTACGTTTTTAGTAGACACATATAATCTCCTTCAACCAGCCGGCTGGCAATATCTACATAGCATGTACAAATGTAGGCATCAAATATGTCTATGCTTCCAGCATAAACCAAAATGACAACATTTACATTTACAAAGTCAAAAACCAGCAATAGGGCTAATGCAAGACAAGGGGCAATGAATCGCCAAATCAAGTCATCAAGCCCCCTGATCCCATTGTTGTTCATAAGCTGTATTCCAGGGTCAATACATCTTGGAATGTGGGTCCTATTTTCCAAGGGATCGGTCACGAAATCCTCAAATATGCTAGAAATAGTTCTCTCACTTCTGCCAGAGGATTGTCAGGTAGGGTGACCAATCGCCATCAAAGGTTGCAGGTTTATGTTTTAGTGGCAGGTTTTCCATCGCCAACAATTCCCAACTTCCATCTGGAGAACAACAACGACCGCAACACCAGCACCCTGCTCGACAACCTCGCCAACCTGGGACTCAAGCAACTGGTGTCCACCCCCACCCACCTCGCCGGACACACACTCGACGCAGTCTTCTCCTCCAGCACAGACATCGACTTCAGCCACGCCACAGAGCTTCAATGGACGGACCACAGCTGCGTCCACTTCACCTTCAAGAGAACGACGACCCACCAACACCAGCAACAGGCCGCCCGCAGAAGCTGGAACAAGATCACAGCAGACCAGCTCGCCACCGCCCTGAGCCAGCACCCTCCTGCCAGCTCAGCGAACCCCAGCCAGGCCGCCGACAACCTCACGAAGTGGATCAGCAACTGCGCGGACGAACTCGCCCCACTGAGGACCCCGCCTAGCAGACCCGGCAGCAAGAAGGCCCCATGGTTCACCGACGAACTCAAGAGCTCCAAGAAGAACTGCCGAGCCCTCGAGAAAGTCTGGAGAAGGGAACCAACACCGGACAACAGGACCTCCTTCAAACTTGCCACCCGGAAACACCACCAGCTGATCCGCGCCGCCAAGGAAACAGCATTCAAGGACCGGTTGGACAACAACGCACACAACTGCAAGGAACTCTTCAACATCGTGAAAGAGCTTTCCAACCCCAGCGCAGGAAACAACGACATCACCCCATCGCAAGACCTCTGCAACTCCCTCGCTTCATACTTCCACAACAAGATCGCGGACATACACAACAGCTTCAACAACCAACCAACGCACACCATGACCGAGCAACCACCCCCCACCACCACCCTCCACGCCTGGACCCCGATCAGCACCGAAGACACCATCCGCACGATGAACTCCATCCACTCCGGATCACCGACCGACCCCTGCCCTCACCACGTCTTCAACAAGGCCGACGCTGTCATCGCACCCCACCTGCGGGACATCATCAACACATCCTTCGACACCACCATCTTCCCTGAGAGCTGGAAACACGCCGAACTCAGCGCTCTACTCAAGAAACCAACAGCGGACCCCACCGACCTCAAGAATTACCGCCCCATCTCGCTCCTCCCGTTTCCAGCCAAAGTCATCGAGAAGACCGTCAACAAGCAGATGGCCGCCTTCCTCGAGACGAACGGATCCCTCGACCCATCACAGTCCGGCTTCCGAGCCAATCACAGCACCGAGACCGCCCTCATCGCCGCCACCGATGACATCCGAGCCCTGATGGACAATGGAGAAACAGCGGCCCTCATCCTCCTTGACCTCTCCGCGGCATTCGACACGGTCTGCCACCGCACCCTAGTACGGCGCCTCAGCAACATCGGAATCCAGGACAAGGCGCTGGAATGGATCATCTCCTTCCTCGACGGAAGAACGCAGAGAGTCCGCCTACCACCGTACAAGTCAGAGGCCTCCGAAGTCATCTGCGGCGTCCCCCAAGGATCATCTCTGAGCCCCACCCTCTTCAACGTCTACATGAGCCCCCTCGCGGCCATCGTACGCAAACACAACCTCAGCATAATCTCCTACGCCGACGACACCCAGCTGATCCTCTCCCTGACCAACGACCCCGCCGCCGCCAGAGCCAACCTGCACGAAGGGATGAAAGAGGTAGCCGAGTGGATGACGACCAGCCGCCTGAAACTGAACTCGGACAAGACGGAGGTCCTCATCCTGGGCTCCTCACCCTCCGCCTGGGACGACTCCTGGTGGCCTCCCGCCCTGGGCACCGCACCCAAACCGACAGACCATGCACGCAACCTGGGCTTCATCCTGGACTCCTCCCTCTCCATGACCAGGCAGGTCAACAACGTCTCCTCGGCGTGCTTCAACATCCTACGCATGCTACGGAAGATCTTCTGGTGGATCCCCACCGAGACCAGGAAGACCGTCACCCAGGCCCTCGTCACCAGCCGACTGGACTACGGCAACGCCCTCTACGCCGGTACCACCGCCAAGCTCCAGAAGAGACTCCAGCGGATCCAGAACGCCTCAGCCAGACTCATCCTCGACATCCCACGAACCAGCCACATCTCCGGACATCTGAGAGACCTTCACTGGCTCCCCGTCAACAAAAGAATCACCTTCCGCCTCCTCACCCACGCACACAAAGCCCTACACGACCAAGGCCCGAGCTACCTCAACAGCCGAGTCAACTTCTACGCTCCCAAACGCCACCTCCGATCAGCCAACCACGCCCTCGCCGCCGTCCCCCGCATCCGAAGAGCGACTACGGGAGGAAGGTCCTTCTCCTACCTGGCCGCCAAGACCTGGAACTCCCTCCCGACCGACCTGCGCCTGACCCAAGACCACCTCTCCTTCAGGAAGAAGCTGAAGACCTGGCTGTTCGAGCAGTAGCGGCACCCCCCCCCCCAGCGCCTTGAGACCCTACGGGTATGTAGCGCGCTTTATAAGTGTCACTGATTGATTGATTGATTGATATAAGATGCAACCTGTCTCTCCGGGATTGGTATTTTCCCATTGAGGGCTAATGACATTCTGAATGACGAAAAATTAAGTTACAAGCAGTGGGGGGCGCTAGAGGGCGCACACGCGGAATGGCTGCTTAACTAAGTAGCTCCCGCTCCTTTGCCTGATATCCTACATTTATCCCCTACCACAGGCGATTAAAACTGCAAATTTGCTTACCGACTGCAACAGTGGCCTGTCCCCTACACTCGACTCGAAGCTCGAGCCGCTGGAGACGTCGGGGACGGCGTGGGCTCCGTCTAAACTTTGGCCGGTGACACCCTCGGAGGCTGCGGACTGAGGGAGGCGGCGACGGAGGACTACTGGACGCCGGGGCTTGCCACGAGGCGGAAGGCCCGACCGGCGCCTAGAGACTTGGGGTCCTCGGAGCGGCTGGCTCGGCTCCCTGTGGCTGGCGCGGGCGACTAACGTGGCCGCAGGAGGCTATCCTTGTCGCCTCACACGAACGACCTACTTTTGGTGGCCCCGGCGCTGGTGAGGAGAGCCCGCTGATCCTGTGCGGCCCGGAGGGGAAGATCGGCCGCTGGGAGAGTGCCGCGACTGCCTCCTTGGACCTTGCCGGCATTGGGAGGCGTCGGAGGAATACGACACAAGGTGAGAGGTGCTTGAGACCGACGGCCGCCCCCCCTCCGTCCTGATAGCTGGCGGGCGACCGAGGACCTAGAATCCTGCCTGCTGCTGCCTCCCTTTATTCTTTTTTGGCGTGATCCTGAGCCTGTCTGCCCTCTCGCTTTTTGTATATGCGGCGACCCCTGGCCCCTGGGATCTCGTGGTCTGCCTCGCACAGTGCCTGCTACTGAGACCTGCTGCTGATGCCTGTCAGAGCTCGGGCAGACACGTAGGGACTTCTGTACTCCTGGGGATCCACTGCTACTCTTGAACCTATTGCCATTGTCTATTGGCTCTGGGATTGACTCCCACATGGATCACATTGCTCTACTGTTACATGCCAGCTGCAGTGCTTGCTACTAACCTCTTCCTTTGCCACTGGCTGCACCCTCGTCCTCACACGGCGGTACTGGCATCAGAACTTCCTCAAACTGAGCGTGTCCATTGCATGATACTACTGTCTGCATTTGCCGTTGCCCACCGTCTGCGGGTGCCATGGCAGCACAGATTACGGCTGCTGGCCTAGGCACCCCTGTGATACGACTTCTGAACGCTGCAGGACACGCGTCCACCGTTAGATAATACTGAGTATATAGTTGGAGGCACACCTGCGTGGGCTGTGGGCCCGCTGCTAATACGTGGTCACTCCTCAGACCGGACTCGGCAGGACTACGTTGGTGGGACGAGTGGTGGCGGGGAGACCGCGACCGAAGGACAGGATGGTGCGCCCCGAGAACCGCCAAATGAAAATCAGCTTCGATGGCGCCAATAAAGGTACGAAATAGGCGCCTGCTGACCCTGGGTCGAGTGACACCAACTCTACGGCCGGCGCGTCTCCTGCTAAGGAACTTGATTTACATCGTCTTTTCCAGGAGATGAGGCAGGGGTTCGCCACTGTAGTGGAAAAAGTGGATGGCATGACTGCCAGGCTCGATGCCCTGGTCCACAAGGTAGACCGTCATGAAGAACGGATTACGGCTACGGAGCAGCGCATCTCTGATAATGATGATATCACTTCGTCTCATTCCACGCAACTGGCCCGCATGGACAATCTGCTTCGAGTCATAGCAGCAAAGAATGAGGACTTGGAAGCCCGTAGTCGACGCAACAATATACGTGTCACGGGCATTCCGGAATCCACAAATACGGGCAGAATGGAACTCTATGTTGAAAAGCTCCTCAAGGGCTCGATAGGGGAGGACGCGTTTTCGCCTCAATTCATCATCGAAAGGGCACATCGATCATTAGCACCTGTCCCCAAGCCTGGCTTGCCGCCTCGACCGATCATTGCTAAATTGTTGAATTATCGCGACCGTGATGTCGCTCTGAGAGCCGCCCGGACACAACAATCCCTCCGATACGATGGCATTACCTTTTCCATCTACCCAGACTTCACCCCACTGGTGCAGGAGGAGAGGCGCAGGTTCATCCCTGTGAAGAAGAAGCTACGTGAAGTCCAATTGGACTATGCCCTACTCTACCTGGCGAAGCTGCGGATAACACATCAGGGGAAGCAGCGCTTCTTCACGAATCCTCAAAAAGCTGAAGTCTATCTGAGAACGATCCGTAAGGCCCGAAGGGGCGACCGTAATGCTGAGGCGGACCTTGAAGACGTCGACCCGACCCCAGCGGCGGATGAACATTGATTATATGTACTCAAACGGACTGGATCTCCTGTTGCTTTGCACTACTATTCTCTATGCCTGCACCGTGAGCACGAGGGATGCTGCTCATACACTGCTGATCTGCATTGGCTCCCCTCTCCTGTGGTAATGTTCTTCAAGGACCGCTTCTCCGGCCCTGGCCTCCATCGAAGGCGGTACAGAGACGGAGGCCATCGGCGGGCGAAGTGGCTGTGCGCCCTTTATGTTGTCTCCCTTTCGGTTGTTCCCCATGCAAACTGTTTGGTTGTTGAAGTTGAGGGGAGTGGGGGAGGGGTGGGGGGAGGAAGTAAGGGCGGGAATTGATGGCTGCTGGCATGATTGGGATGCTGTAGTGGGAGGGGGGTTGGACTTTTTCGGGGAGGTAAGAATCACACATCGAATGGTTATACGAATCACAAAACGCTATCTTACATTGAATCGACTGAGTGGTCTGGTCATTGCAACTTTACTGCTGTCGAGGAGATATGTCTTGCTGCTCCATTATTTATGGCGGTCTTAGGGTCTGATGCACAACTAAATTGTATGTCATGTAATGTCCGAGGGCTTAATAATGCCAAGAAATGTCGTAATGTTATTGCATATCTTAATAGACAGAATGTTCATGTTGTCATGCTACAGGAAACTCATTTATCACCGCATGTGCGGGCCACCTTCGCAAGCAAATGGGTTGGAATCCGTACATTTTCCTCTTATTCTACATACGCGAGGGGGGTTGCCATCCTTCTTAGGTGTACTGTACCGTTCCAGAAATGCGGGGAATTGACAGACGGAGAGGGTCGCTACGCCCTACTATGGGGGCGAATGGGCCGTGACACAGTCACGTTCATTAACTGTTATGCTCCTAACGTAGACACGCCCGCTTTCTTCACCACACTCTGGGGCAAAATCATCGATGTAGGTTCCCGCCATATTATTTGGGGGGGGGGGGGGGGGATTTTAATTTAGCATCAGTACCTCACCTGGATAGAGCACACGGGGCGAGTCACTACAAACCTAGGGCACGTGAGGCACTGGAAGGCATTGTCGCCGAGGGCACACTGGTGGACATATGGCGATACCTACACCCAACCAGGAGGGAGGGCACCCATTTTACACCACAGTCGGGCACATAGGCACGATTGGACTACTTCCTCGTCACCAAAGAAATCACTTCGGAGGTTCTGATGGTTATACACCTTCCAAGAACGTATTCTCACCACAGCCCTGTTCTGATGCATACACGCATTCCCGCGTGGGATAGCCCTAGGCCACAATGGAGATTACAACCGGCGGCACTACTAGACAGCTTATTCCGGTCCGAGCTAGAGGACGAAATAGTTGACTTCTTTCCTAGGAACAAGGGGTCAGTGGACTCGATAGAGCACATCTGGGAGGCCTTCAAAGTCACCATCAGAGGGTATTGCATTTCTAAAAGTTTTGGCGTATTGCGGGACATACAGGCTACTCTTCGCACACTACATGGGGAACTGAGGGCACTGGAGCTTCGAATGGTAGAAGATGACAGTCCTAATATACATGCAGAATTCCGGGACACATTGTCAAAATATGAGGAGGAGGCTAACAGGGAGGCAAAATTCAGGGGGAAGCACTGGCAGGCTAGAAAGTACTGCGAGGGAGTTAGGCCGGGGAGGGCTCTGGCAATGTTAACACGCGCTCCACGCGATCACAATTCCATCCTTGAGCTTACTGACGACTGCGGACGCGGGATTAGGAACGCAGATGCACTGCTCGATGCCTTCACCTCGCACTACCACGCCCTTTACACCACTGACGCAACAGCTGATATATCTTATGCAGACTTTCTGGGGGATGTGGCACTATGCTGGCTCAGCGATGGCGACAGAGCCTTCCTAGCGGCTCCCTTCGAGCTGGATGAAATCCGTGAGGCCATCATGTCACTTAAGAATGGCAAGGCGCCTGGACTGGACGGCATCCCCGCCGAATTCTATAAAACTTACATAGACATTATGGCCCCGGTCCTTCGTGAGGTCTACGAGGAATCGCTCGCTGATGGTGTCCTCCCTAGCTCCATGCGTGAGGTAGTCATTACCTCGCTCCTAAAACCTGGCAAAGATCCTAGCTCATGTAGTTCCTATCGCCCGCTGTCCCTCTTAAACTGTGACGTCAAGATTCTAGCGAAGGTCTTGGCCACTAGACTCTCCCTACTCATGACCAGAATTGTATTGCCTGACCAATCTGGGTTTGTCTCGGGACGCTCCACCTCCCACAACCTGCGTACTTTGTTCTCACTACTTCGCACGATTCATCCAGACCTTCTGGTGGCAGCCGTTTTCCTGGATGCCACTAAGGCATTCGACTCTGTTGAGTGGCCCTACTTGTTTTCAGTTCTGGCGAGCATGGGATTCCCCAGACTCTTCATCTCCTGGGTTCAGCTCCTCTACACTCAACCAACGGCAAAGGTCCTCATCAACGGTCGCTTATCACAATCCATTGCCATCACCAGGGGTACGCGTCAGGGGTGTCCTTTGTCCCCCCTACTGTTCGCGATTGCAGTCGAACCTCTGGCCTGTAGGCTCCGTCACCTGCATCGGGAGGGCGCGATACAATGTCTCCAGCGCCAAATCGACGTGTCACTATATGCTGATGACATTACGCTTTATGTCAAGCACCCTGACCTTCACCTTAACCCTTTATTGAGAGAATTCGTGTTATTCGGCAGGATGTCAGGGATACATATCAACTGGTCCAAATCGCAGTTTTTCCCCCTCACCGATGCGGTCACAGACTTCCCCCTTGACTACCCACTTGAGTGGTGTCGGACGGACCTACGATACCTCGGCATACAGATCTCGCGAGATAGAGAAGAGACGCTCTGCTCCAATTATGGTGTGGCCATCACAAAACTCACGGCTGCAGTGGATCGCTGGATTACCCTACCGCTCTCCATGGCTGGTAGAGCGTCCCTTATTAAAATGGTGGTTCTGCCCCGTTTTCTTTACCTCTTCCTCAATATCCCATACTACCCGGGGCCTTTCTTCTTTAAAACTCTAAAATCAGAACTTACTCGGCTATTTTGGGGGGGGAAGGCTCCATGGTTAAAATGGTCCAAGTTGACCCTGCCTTATGACTCTGGTGGCTTCGACATACCTGACCTCGAGGCCTACTACCTGTGCGCGCAGGCGCATTATGCATACCACTGGCTGGTCCCCACGCCTTTCATGCCACAGCTAGCGGTGGAAGACTGGATTGTGCACCCTGTTCCGCTTAATGGCCTGCTCCATTGCCCAGAATCGTTGATTCAAACCCCAAATACTACTGTCTCCTGCACCTTGGATGCATGGCGCCGCATAGCTAAGAAAACGTCCTGCTGTCTCCCGTATTCTCCTCAATTACCACTGACATTCCACCCTGATCTTGCGCTATTGCAGGAACGAGGCTTTAGATCGCTCTGCGGGCGTCTGCGGATCACCTCCTGGGGCGACCTATTCGTAAACAAGAAATTCAAATCCATGGAGCTGTTCTTCGCTTCCCAGGATCATACCCCACTTGATGTATTTTGTTACATATGCTTATGTCAGGGGATGAAGGATATCCTACCTGAGTTCCCTGACGAGCCCGAGCCCCTACTCCCGTTCATTTCTTGTTAAATTCGCAGGAGGGGTCGCATCTGGTCTCTGGCCTGTATCGTCAACTCCGATCGGCTGTTGAACCGCCAGAGGCGGGTGCTCGGGTGGATTGGAGTACTGACCTGGCTACCGCGCTTACCGATGACCAATGGCACTACTGTTGTTCCCTCACGGCTCGAATATCGGCCAGTAGCAGACTCAAGATGATACACTACAAATTTTTGCGGAGACTGTATTATACACCAGTGAAAAAACACAGATTTCGACTAGCTGATAATGACAGGTGTGAGCGCTGCCGAGCCGAGCACGCGGGCTCTACGCACTTGGCATGGGAGTGTCCCCCTGTTCATGCGTACTGGCAGCAGGTGACTGACGCACTCTCAGCGATGACTAAGATTACAGTTGCTGTGGAACCGCTCCTCACGCTACTTGGGCACACGCCACATATCCCAAAATCCTGCAGGAAATTCATAGATACCGCGTTGCTCTTGGAGAAGCGCCGTGTGGCGTGTCGCTGGGGCCGAGGCAGGGCACCGAAATTTAAGGAATGGATGACGGATATGACTTACTGTCAGGAACAACACATCACATTTGCTGAATTGTTACCGATCCCTAGCCGACCAAAGGATATCTGGGGCCCGTTGGTCGATTATCTGCTGGCCCAGGCAGGTGACAGCGATGCTTCGGAGGGGGGGCGGGTTGATGATCAGGTGCACTGACAACATTTGGAACTAGGAGGCTCTGCTCGCGGGTGCATACACGTTTCCCTTCTACTGCCCCAGCATGCTACCCCCGCATGTTATCTCGCAGATGACCACCTTGTGCTGACTTCCACCGCAGATAGTCATAAAATACTGTTTATGCCAACTTCGCCTCAATGCCCTGCCCATTATGTAGATCCCACCGCCCTGCCCATACCATACACCCATATCACTATACTTGGCAGTCCCTCGAAATACTACTCATGACTCCTACCCGTCAGACGAATACCTAACACCATTGCTACTGATGTATCAATGTATAGCACTGAAGACCCACTGATTCATGTACTACTCTGTTGAACTGGACTTCTGCATTCGAATGTGTTTACGAGACCGTACCGTTTTGTTTAATGTTGGGGACTGATAAAATGAAAACCCTGTTCTACTGCAGTGAATTCTACATTACATGTTTCTCTTTTTTCTTTCTTGATTTCTTCATCCCCCTTTCTTTTTTTTTTCTCTTTTTTTTTTTCTATTCTCACTACACTGGTCACCAGGCGCTCCTCGAATAACGCTGTTTTTTGTGCCACCGGGCCTCCGGGATGCCGGTTCCATGGCTGTGTTATCCCGATTATAACTTTATTATTGATTTACATACGACGCTGCCGGCCTCCGGGTTGTAGGCGCCTGAAGCAGTGTACTGTACATACTATACAATAAAGCAGTTTGAACACCAAAAAAAAAAAAAGTTACAAGCAGTAAAGTCAGCTCTTACTTACACAAGGCAATGGAACTACCACTCCTATGGGCAATGAAAGTGGCATTGATACAAGCATAGAGGAAATCTTTTCACGTGGAAATCCCTTAGTGGTGTCTTAAAAGTGGTGATCCACACATATCATCGAAAAACTGGTGATATAAAATTAACATTACTAGGAGAAAGCAAGATGGTATCTCGGTGTCTCTGAGACATAAACCCCCAATTCATTCACAGGACGCTGTTGTGCTCACAGCTGCCGCCTGCACACAGTAGTGCACTGAATGCGTCCCTGGACTCCAAACAGACTCAATTTTTGCTCAGTTTCTCCCACACACACTTGTATTATTTCATTAACAACACAGTTTATTGTTCATTAAGTGTTATGTGTTGAATGTTGCCAAATAAGAGTACTACTGTTTTCGAGCAATCATTTTCTAGGCTAGAAGAATCAGTGGAATTATTCTGAGCTGCAAGTGTTATCCCTCAATGATACATTCTTAGGGTTCTGGAGCCAACATATGGTGTTAGTGCTTGCCACGGTGTCCTTCAATAAAGGGATGAACATACATTTAAATATCAGAGCATATGCCATCTTTGTATGGTGTGTTAATGCTTTACTCGGCTGATTCTATAGCAAACCAAGCAAGAAATCAAATATGGTTTTAGGATAAGGGATCAGAAATAGGGCATCTGACAGTGAACATTTTAAGAACATGAGTATGTTCTTGCCTGAGTTAGTAGATCTTTCAGTTCATTGCTGATGTCAGAGGTCTCGGCAACAATGCTCAACATCCTGTGATTCTGGGCCAATCACCTTATCTCGCCGTGCCAAACAAGAAAAAGTGTAACAAAAAAAAAAGAATGCATCCTGTAAACGCAACGGGTGCTTATGTAAAGCGCTCTGATACTTGATACATTCGGGTCAAGTTTGCGCTATATAAAACTCTGAAAAAAATAAAATAATAATTTGACTTGCAATAGACACAATATTGCAGTCAAAAATATCGACTTGCAGATATATCGCAACAACAGTATAGACTTCCGAAATATTATCACAACTGAGGGGCATATTACCAACACAGGCGATAAAATTATCGCTGCTTTTATCGGCAGAAAACTGCCGCAAAAGCGGCTTTAGCGGCAGTTTTCTGCCGATAAAAGCAGCGATCATTTTATCGCCTGTGTTGATAATATGCCCCCCAGTTAATAGTAAATCTATACATACCTTGACGATATTTTAGAAATCTACATTATGATTGCATTTTATTTGCACGACATTTCAATCATGATATTGTGACACCGACCTCTGACATATCTTTGGGGCACCACTGATTTGGAGCTTTTTTTATGAGGAGATCAAGGGCCAGATTTATCAATATTTGACTTAGCGCAACGCAGCAAGACCAACTTGCTGCGCTGCAATAAATGGAGAGGGCCGGCATGCACCATATCTGCTAAGATTTGGCACATTCCTGCTCTCCCTCTGTGCTGGTGCACTAAAGGCCGCCAAGATCCAACGCAGGCACCCTAGTGCTGCAAATGTGCCTGCGTTGCAGGTAGGATTGTTTTTATACACATAGAAAAGAAGAAACAACGAGGCATACCGTTCTGAGAGGCATATTACCAACAACTAGCGATAATTATCGCTGTGTTGGCTTAGCGGGAATATTTCTATCGCCGCCCTTCACCTGTTTCTATCGCTGAGATACCTTCCTATTAGCAAGGTTTATCTGAGGAGCGATATAAAACAGGCGAAATGCGTGAATATCGCTGTCAATACAGCGCTATTCAGGCATTACCGTGACAATTCTCTTAGCCATGTTATCCACCTCTCATTGGATAACATGGCTAAGAACTGGTCAGGGCAGGCGTTAGCTTTTGGAGATATTCGCGCTTAGCGCGAATATTTCCAAAACTACGCCTGTGTTGATCATAGGCGATAGCGATTGCTCTGACATTTTGGCACGCCCACTTTGCATGTCATTAGCGATAATCATCGCTGACATGCAAAGTGGGCCCCTAAATGCCCGCTATCGCCTACAAGCTGTCGCTAACTGGTGTTAGCGACAGCTTGGTAATAGGGCGATAAAATTATCGCCGCATTAGCGGGAAAAAGTCCCGCTAATGCGGCGATAATGGCCCTTGGTAATATGCCCCCATGTACTTTAGATCAAGAGCGTTAATTTTTTATTTATTTTATTGAAGTAAATGTGCAATTGAACTCATCAGTTTAACTATGTCCTGGACTGGTGCTGGGACATTATAGTCATTTGGGAATTACATTTGACGATGGACTGTCATTTAGACAGCATTTTAATAATTTGGAGGCTAAAGGAACTTCTCTTGCCTTTGCCTTTCGAAAACTGCGAGATAAGTTATTATGTCCTAATCATGATCATTTACCTAAAGTTATGAGAGCAAAGCTCATTCCCTCCCTGGACTATGGATCAATCATTTTTAAGGGTAAGGATGTAAAAATGTTAGAGGACATAGTTATAAGGACCTACAAATCAGTTTTTAGGATACCCAGACAGACCCCGCGTGCTAATTTAAGACTGGAAAATGGCTTAAGGAACCAGATTTTGGTCCGCCAAGCAGCATTTTAAAAAACTTTACTGGTATTATCTCGAGCGGAGGAGGGCACGTTAGCGAGTCTGTGCTGGTGTGAGATCTCGAAGGGCCAATGTTCGAGAAGCTGGCAGGATTACCTATCTGAGTGCCTTTTACGTTTTGAATGCCCAAATCTGGTCGATGAAGTGAGGAGCATCATGGCATATAAAAAGATGTTGAATACAACTGTTGCTCTTCTATCAGAAATTATGGATAAAGATGAGCTAAGAAAACGAACCCACTTCTGGACTATAGCAAATTCTTTTGAGAAATTGTCTGTTCAACCATATTTACTTTTTCATTTAAAACCCTTGCTTAAAAAGAAATTTATGCTCTTACGGTTCGGAATTTATCCAACCAAAGATGGAACCCCTAAGTGGGAATACAAATGGTCATCAAACATCTGTAGGCTGTGCGGGCTGTTTGAGGAAACGTTGCTGCACATTGTTACACTATGCTCAAAACTGTGTCAGGAAAGGAAGCTAATTTTAAAACCTATCTTTAAAGAATTAGGAGTTAGAACTTGTAGATCTGCATTAATATCCTGTTTAAGTGGCGTTAATGTCTATAATACACAGCAATTTGTACAATTTATCTTTAAAGCTGAAAAGAAATTATGTGAAGCTGACTCCTAAAGTAATTGATAAATCTGCTGGGTGCGAAGTAATGATTTCATAGTTTTTAGGGAGTGTGGGCAATTTTAAGGCACTTTTAAAACATTTTAAAACATTCTAAAACCTTGCGATATTTTAATGTTGTTTGGTAACTTCTGTACCTATGATCGATTTAATGATTTTAAATATTTGAGTATGGTGCTATAATGTACAGATGAGTTTTAAAATGTATTAGTAACTATGTTATTGTCAGCACGCAGCACTTTAGTTTTGCCAGTGGAAAATGTATTGTATTCTTTAGTTGCTGCTGAAAGCACAGGCCACCTTAGTATTGATGTCGGGATACTATTGTATCGCTGTTGCTAATAGTTATAGTCATTTTAGAAATCTAGTCATATTGGTTGCTTGTTTTTAGCATTTTAATCTTAATTTTTATTATGTGAGCTCATTGCACTTTAACTGGAAATTATAAGCTGCTATCATATGTACTCATGCACTTTACCTCCAAAACTGGAAAACGGTTAATCTGATGTTGGGCAAGTTAGATTTTAACTTGAAATTAGAAGCTGCTATCACATGTACTTATGCACTTTACCTCCAAAACTGGAAAACAGTTAATCCATGTTATATCTTGGCATTGTATTTATATTAGTGCAAGCAGACTTTGTCCTTGTTATGTATTTTTGTTTTTTGTTTTTGTAATGATTTTAATTAATCAACAAATAAAGTACTTCTCTCTCTATAGTTAGTTGCTTTGTTGTATTCCTCTAGCCTCGGCCTGTGGTCCTTATTGACGAAAAATTGCAATTGTATTCCTGTATTGCTCTGAATTTATATGTGCTATCATTTTCATATTTTTGTTCATTCTAAGGTTCATTTCTTGTTGATATCTGGTATCTGCTGGTATCTAATGTTCTATGCTGCTATTAACATTCATTTGCACTTTTTTATTTGATAAAGATACCAGTTGCTTGATAACTCAGGTATGCTGTAAATATTCTTGTTATGCCATTTTTTTAAAGATTCATGCTGGTTTTTATATCATGTTTTTACAGTTTATGTTTGTGTAGCTTGTTTTTAGCAGATGTTTTAAATGGGTTTTTATTCATGCTGTACTGTACTTTTCAAGGTTTTTTATAACCAAAATAAAGTGAATTGAATTGGAAATCTGGGATTGCGGCAACATCCATGGGTAGAAGGGTGGGAACCGTCAACCTCCACTCATGGAATGCCTTTCCAGGGCAGAGTAAAGCAAGGCAGCGACTTGTGCTGCCTGGGTCACTCCAGATTTACTATGCCATGCAAAGCCACACAAGGTGGCTCTGCGTGGCACAGTGGCGTAACAAACCGTGAGGCTTGCATTGCCCTTGTGTAACCTTGCATGATGCAAGAGCAATGCACTCCCTTGATAAATCTAGCCCAGGGAGTTTAAGGCCAGATGTTTGTAGCCTTTTTGGGTTACCGGAGGTCAGATTCACAGAATCAGGCCATTTGCGATTACAAAAAGGTTTTTCTGTATGTAAAAGCCACAAATTGCTATTCAGTAACATATTACAAATCACAATTTGGGTTAGCGACTAATGTCTGAATCAGTAGTGGAAGGGACATATTTAGCGCATCCATTCCAATTACCGATTTGCATTGGTATGTATTATGTTTTACCACCGAATTCTGCTTGGAAAACATTAATCTTTACCTCATTCTTAAACGAGATGGTAAGCCATTCACAAACTGGAAGGGTTCACCAAGGGGCACCTTTCTCTTTGAGAATGTAGAAAAAAATATTTTTAAGAGTAGGCAGTAGTCTCTTGGACCACTTCCTTCCCTTAACAAATGTTTAAATATTTTTTTAATGATTCTCATTTTCCATTAAGGAAAACAGGTTACTTTTAAACATAAATAATGCTTTATCACAAGCAGTCACAGACATGGTAACCTGCTGTCCTTAGTATGGTACCATCCCTGTGATGGTTGCAGTTTTTAGTGGGCCGCATTAATATTTATGAGATAGGTCGAATTGCGACCCACTAGGAATCAGTAATTTGTGAATCGACCTATTAGTATATCGGCCAGTTCACAAAGTACCACACTGCTTGCAAAAATACTGATCGCAAATTACGACCAGTATTTTGCAGCTAGTGCTATGTACATGTGGCCCCTAGAGAGCTATAGTTCTGCAAATGCCAGAGCTTGGCTGGCACAAATCCCTCTAATGAAGAAATGTCACTCGATCACAGCTGAGAACTAATGATTCACTCAGGCAGATCGGTGAGCTTCTTCTGATACATGTGTTTAGATCCTGAGATGGGGGAAACCTGCTGGGATCCTAGTCAAAATGTCACTTAAGACCACCGCGCATGGTTATATGCTTTTAGGTGGATCTACTGAACATCTTCATGGGATTTGCCAGGGTACAGCTGACAGGAAAATTAGAATTTGCGAAGACTCAAGTGCTTGTAGACAGTGAAGCAATGCAGGCTTGTACAACAGAAGTTTTTGTCCATTGTCTACAAAAGAATGAGTATCTTTCATCATAAATGAAAACAAGAGAGGACCTTCTTTATTTTAGGTTCAAATAATTATTTTGCAGCCACATGGTGATACTCAGTACTCTTCAGATGAATGCAGTACATACACTAGTCCTAGTGGTAAAGAGGAGATGCCAGGTAGTGTGAATGCACCACTGCATCTCTAGCCCCAGTGGCAGAAACCTCCCATAGCAGCAATGCTGGTGGTAAGTTACATATGGTACCTCTTCACCGCCACACTCTTATTTTACCATTGAGAAGTCGTGACTTGAGCAACAGATGATAGAGTAGAGCGGTCAGTGTGATGCCATGAATATTTGAGTCACTGTTGGTCGGATTCTTTAATATGGCCTAGTGGTCAGTGTTGGAGACTCAGGGGGTGATTTAGACTTCAGAGTATGGATTGTTCTTTGTTGGGCAAAGGAGTAACATACTACATTACCCTGAGGGTAACCTCCCTCTGAATTTAGACTTGTCCACCCCTGCAGCGGACATCTCTTACATTCGCAGGAACAACCACCAAGGCGGTTCCTTTCTTTGTATTGACAGTGTGCTGTGCTGCTTCGTCATCATGACGGTGCCATGCAGCACACTTTCAATACGTTTTTTATTTTTAAAAACAAAATCCCAAAATGAGAAAAACCTGGCGGCTCTTGCTCTGTTGGGAGAATTGTGTCAGCAACGGTGATGGGGTCACTGACATACTGAAGGTCTGCCCATCTCTAAATCAATCAGGCGGACCTTCAGTTTGACAAAGAGGGTACTCCGTTGCAGTTGCAATTGAATACCCTCTCCGCCAAATTCTAAATCAGGGCCTAAATCTTCTTGGTAGCACTGAGATTTAATATCAGTTTGTACTTCAGCGGGCACAGGCTGAACAATCTCTCAGACATTTTGTCTGCAATAGCATGAATATTGATGTGGCTTTTAAAATGTAGGACTTTCCTTGTTGTAGCATGGAAATAAGCCTAAACTATGTTCACAGAAACCGGAGATTTAAAAGCTAAATGCTGATTCCATAGTTGATGGTATATAGCCTGATTCAACCCACAGATATTATTTTTTAAAACATTCAACAAAGGTAACATAGTCAGGGATCCTACTCTATGTCTTTGTTTATTCTAAATAAGTATAATACCAGCACATGTCAGTGAAATGGATAGTATCCCAGAGTAACTTAATCTACTAGATTGGCTCTTGCAACAATCTAACATCCTTACCATCCAATTGCACAATACTCACATACCAGTATCAAGGGACAAAGGAAAAATGAGATACTGGAAGCAGAATAACAATTAATTGCCTTAGATATGGAGAAGCCAACGGAGCATGCAGGGAGAGAGCATATTTGCATCCCAGTTATTGTGGATACTACTAGCAGATACCTGGATGCCTTCCTATTGACAGTACTTAGCAACATTCTAATCTCATACTTCGCACGTGAGGCTCTACCATTTGAAATCATCACAGACAAGTAGCAAACTTATGGCCTGATTTAAAGCTTGACAGACAGGTTACTTCATCACAAACATGACGTATATCCTGTCCACCTTAATGCAAGTGCCATAGGTTATAATAAAATCGGCCTTATGAGAGTGTGCTGTGTCTGTTGAATGAAAGGCACAGAAGCCTGATCAGATGGGGTGAGGAAATTGTTGGAGATGAGATATACAGAGGTTGAGATATATGTATATATATTTTTAAACGAGGTACTAGGTACTCCAATATGTAAGAGAATAAATGGAAGAGTGATACTGGGCGAAAGTTAGTTTGTGAGGAAGGGTTAGCAGCCGTTTTTAGTACAGGTAAATGCACTGGTGATTTGAAACACAAAGGGTAGATTTTATTTCGGAGGGAATGATTGAAAAGTGATGTTAGGCAGGGCAGTACTTTGGAGAAAATGGATGAAGATATTATAGTTTAAGGGCTGAAATGGTCTGACCCAGCACAGGATAGGTTAGCAGAATTCAGGAAGGGGATGAGTTCCATGGGTGAAATTGAAGGGAAGTGTGGAAGAGCGGTTGAGTAAGGATGCTGTTGGGTGGTGGGTGTGAAGGAAGGTTATGGAAGAGGAGCAAGTTGAATATCAATAGTGTCTGATTTTGCTTAGCCAGGAGTAAATGTAGGATATAAGTATGTGGCTGAAATGGTGGAGTGTGAGGTAGAATGATTTGGCTGGAATATTAAGTTACTGATGTTGAAAGAGAGGTGATAGGAACTTGGGTGCAGTGATGAGGTGACGTTTTGAAAGTATGCAACGTTGTCATTGTCAGCAGTTAGAAAGAGTGTGTTCAATGCAAGTCTGTGTGTCATGACTCTCTGGGGTCTTATGTTTGCACCATTTGCAATGATGGCACTATTTGCTTGAAGTACCCTCATCTTGGGTTTTAATGTGCAGATGTCAGGTGTGATGCATTATTGTGGTTTTGGAGTCGTTGGAGAGAAGGGTCTGTTAAATTGTTTTGTTGTGATAGTATAAAGTGATTACACATTTTGTTTAAGAAGGCAGGGAGAGAGTTTGAGGCATGTTTTAGTTTTGAGAAAGTAGAAGCTTGTGGGTAAGAGGGATATTCACCTCAATGTGCAATAGTTCACTGTCAGATGGAGAGGGATCAATGGTTGGCTGGGAGAAGAATAGTTTGTCACATATAAGCATAAGGTCTACGGGGTTGCCCTTTTCTGAGTCTAGGCTTCTCGTGTGTGTTTAGTAGCTCTGAGAATAGTTGGGAAAAGGTTTATTCTACTGTTGGCTGATGAGATTTAGGTTGAAATCATGAAGGTAGAATACGGGTGGTGGAGCATTCAAATAGGTCAATTTCTATGTCAAAGCAATTAAAGTATGAGCTAATGGCTTGAAGTGAGTGACAGACATTTAAGATGCTGGGTTTGAAGGGATGGGAATGTAAGTGATCATCTACAAAGTCTATTGCTAAGAACAGAGTAGGGGCTGTCTGCCTGTACACTATGCTTTCCTTGAGTCGAAAAAAATAAAAACCATCTGTCATAAAGGTCCAAATATCTCCATACGGTATAACGAAAGCCCTTTCTAACAATAGAACAAAACAGGTTGACAATGGAAATAATTAAGCACTCTGAACATGAGTCATCATCTGCCATTGTTATGATCCCTAAACCCAAGGGGCCTCATTTATGAAAAGTGACGCATCGCTGCGTGAAAACAGTGATGCGTCACTTTTCACTGCGCCCTCCTTGCACCACCAATGATGCGTCATATTTACAGTATGACGCATCATTGTGCAAGGAGTTACAGATACGTCAGTATTTCTGACGTATCTGTATGGCGCAAAAGTGACGCATTACTGGAGTGTGTCACAAAAGTGATGCAACTTCAGCAATGTATCCTTTCACATGGGGCAAGCCCCATGTGAAATGGCCTGTGTCAGTCTTACGCCTGCTGTGAGGCAGGCGTAAGAAATTGGCGCATTTGTGTCCTAGAAGTGGCACAGTAAAATCACATAGATTTCACTGCGTCACTTCTACGACCCTTTCTTGCGTCAATACGCCCCCCCTTGCATACATTATACCTGGCGCAGGTATAATGTGGCGCAGGGGTTTACAAAGTGACGCATCTATCTAGATGCATCACTTTGTAAATATGGCGCAACAAGGCGCATTTTTTACGCCACTGGTGCGTCACAAAAAGTGACACAACAGCGGCGTAAAAGTGACGCAAAGCCTCATAAATGAGGCCCCAGGGATCTATGTGATTCAATGTAGAATTCAGGCAAGTTAATAAGATATCAACGTTTTGCCTATCCAACGGCTAGACTTTCTGAACTCATGGAACACTTATGGAATACAGTGTATATTGATACCCTGGTCCTGATAAAGGTTTATTGGCAAGTCTCTCTTTGATACTTCCACACACACACAATACTGCCTTCTCTGCCCCAAAATTAATATTTCAGTTTAAAGCACCAACATTCAGAGTTCATGTGACACCCATCACTTTTTAGAGATGCATGGATGGACTGTTGACCCCACACCATACTTGCTCTTCAGATTACTTAAACATTAAAGTTGTTTCCAGTCCAACGGGGGAACAGTGGTGCCTCCTCCGTAATGACGGAGGAGCGTCGCCCCACTGCCTGGTTCAGAGCCAGCAAATGTAAATTATTTTCTTACATTGTTTTAATTTACATTTGCCGGCTCTTGGCCAGCGCTGTTGGGAGGGGCAGGGCCGAGGTATGGTGTGAGAAGTTAGCCTGGCATATGATGTCCACTATTCTAGTGCGCACCTTGCACCAGTCTAAACGACCCTTATTGATGGTGGTTGTAAAGTCAACCTTATAGATAAGCTATCCTAGTGTAAGCATGGACCAGCAGTCATAGGCTAAGACTTCAGAGAGCATGTGAAGCAAGCTGTTTTACCAATTATAATCCCTTGAATACCAAATGAAAGGACACCACACAAGGTACATATCAAATATATATGTATTTATTTCTAACACAACCCCTCTGCACTCTTTATGAGGTCAGAGGTAAAAGTACATCACATCACAAGTTACTTAATTAGCATACGATAAGTTGCACAAATACAGTTATGCCCTAGGGGCCTCACAAACCATATACTAAGAAAATTGTATAAGAACCATGACAGAAACAGTGAGTAGGCCTAGGGACTAGGGAATCGCTGGGGCTACACTAAACAACCAAAGGTTAGGAAGTAGGAGGCCCACGGGAGACGCGTGCAGTGTCTAAACACAGTCGCGAGTTACCATTGACTTATAATGGAGAACGAAGAAGTTACAAAGTTACTGTTTAAGGGCACTTCTGGATGGACTACGACAAAACCCCTTTAGACTAGGACACTTCAAGAGTCAAGTCCCATGGGAGCACCAGAGTACTCATGTTACCTTACCCAGGGAAGCGGGGTGCATAGGTGCCTTTTAGTGTCAGGTTTCGTCAATGCTTTCAACGGAGATCTGTGAAGAAGTGCTGCAGGCGACCAGAGGAAGAGTGTCCGGGTGGATCCAAGGGTGGATCGAGGAACTGAAGAACCTGAAAGCAGAGGGGACAGAGTCTGGGCCACTAGCAGGTGACCAGGAAGGAACCAGGAAGGAACCAGGCGATGTCGCGATGATCTCAGGTGAAGAGGTGAAGCTTGTCTCTGCAGCCACGAGGACCAGGAGGTGTTGATGACAACCAGGAGCTGGATTCAAGCTGTCCCACAAAGGATCTAGTTGACTGCGGCATTGGTATCCGGATTGGACCCAACAAGCCTTGGCAAACGCAATCAATGCAGGAAGTGAAGATGGGCTTCGGGCCAGACCAGCAGGGTCAGAGGAGCTTCTCCTTTGCAGGAAAGCTGGAGCAAGCCTGGAGCAACCAGGAAAGCAGTTTGGTTTTAAAGGTTTGTCTTCAGGGGGCTCACTAGCCAATGGGATAGCAACTGGGAAGACGCGTTGAGCTGAAATGCAAGAGCGGGCCCCACGCGGCACTCGTGGAGTGTGGAGAGCTGAGCTTCAGAGCAAATGGCGCTCGGGTCTGGGGCTTCTCGTACTCCAATGCACAACTGCAAGGGTACCTCGGTAGTTGAGCTGTTAGCAAAATTCAGGATGTCCAGGGTATCCGGTCCAACATCTCTCGTGTCCGCCACGTGTCTCAGCTTTGCTGTGGATATGGGTCGGAGTCAGAGAAGTCTGGAGGTCTAGTTCCTGTGTCGCTGAGTCTTCGGGTTCCGGCGGGAGCATTGACAAAGCAGACCGGCAAGTTACTGATGGTGCCTGTTTGCACAGGGTGGTCACTCCTTGACCACAAGGGAGATGTCTTCAGTCTTCTAGTCGAAATAGAACGTCGCAGGTCCAAGAGTTCTGTATCAAAATTTCTTTCTAGGATAATCTAAAGTCCTGGGGACACAGCTCCTATACCTATACTAAGCTAAGGGGCTGGATTACTTGCCTAGGTCCCTCCTATGGGTGGACCTGGGAAGGGGGTGGTTACACCCCTTTCCCTTTGTCTAGTTTCACGCCAGAGCGGGCTGGAGTGCCCCAGCAACTGGTTTGAACAGGCTATGCATGGAGCACCATGTGTTCCCCAGGCAGTGTCTCAAAAAGCATCTGCTGATGCAGCCCTCCCTGTCCCAATACACATCTGCATGTCTGGGGAGGTGCTGGCACCTTCCTGGATAGGAAACCTATTATCCAGGCCTCCCCTGCCGGAGTTTCGTCCAGCAGCAGGAGAACAGACATGTGTCTGTGGCAGCAGCATCCATTTTGTGATGGTGGGGCTCTGTTTATCTTTAACCGGGTAAAGCTGTAACATACATGTCTTTTCCCTCTAGAAGGGTGGAATACTACCCCCGCCACCACAATTGACGGGGGGGGGGTAGTATTCCAAAGTGTTTGACACCTTACACGACATGTTCTGATAAAGCCAAACCAAAGTTAGCATTAACCGCGAGGATTATAATGCACTTAAGAGTATATGGTATTGCTATATCATAGAACAGCTATAAGGAGATGGTTCCGAAAGCTGCAGAGGGGCTCAGCTCATGCTAGGGCACCCTATCACATAAAACCAAGCACTCTGCCTCCAGGATTGTCGAAGCCTACCAGGAGTGACTTATAGGTGCATATGTGTCTATATATATGGGTAGATATAGGTATACCATATCTAAGTAAGGGGTGATTACACCACCTTACCCAAGCTGAGTGATCAGCCTGTGGTGTCAGTTTGGATGGCCAGCCAGGGGTGGCATAATACATGCTGCAGCCCCTGGTAGGCCTTGGATGCACCTATGCCCTGGGTACCTATGTTACACTATACAGGGGCTCACAAAGGTGACCCAATACCCAATCAGGTATGTACCTAAAGTACATGGTATCAATTTAGATAGAGAAGAGCTGGGATGTGGGTCTGATTAGCAGGACCATAGCCACACTAAAGTCGAAAAACCAGAAAATCACAGCAAAAAGTGGGGGTGACCATAGGAAGCAGACCCAACTCTCCTACATATGGGAGGGGAAGGAGGAGTGCTATTGCACTCCACTTCCTAAATGCGCATATGTGTTTAGGCCAGCCGTCTCACGCCGACCAAAACACACATGCTAACTTATGTTTTCTCCAGCCCAGCTGCATTGAGAAGGCGGGCTGGAGATACCCCTCAGACTCCCTGGTCTAAGCAGAGCTTCTTTTCTTCCTGCTCGAACCAATAGCCCACACCATGCTTGCTCTCTAGATTACGTAGATAATATAGTTGTTTCCAGTCCAACGAGGGAACAGTGGAGGCTCCTCCGTAATGACGGAGGAGCGTAGCCCCACTGCCTGGCTTAGAGCCAGCAAATGTAAATTATGTTCTTGCATCGTTTTAATTCACATTTGCCAGCTCTTAGCAGCACTGTTGGGAGTGGCGGGCCGAGGTATGGGAGGGGGAGGAGGAGTGCTAGTGCACTCCACTCTCTAAGTGCTCATGTTTCATAGGCCGGCCATCTCAGGCTGACCACAACTCACATGCGCACTTAGGTTTTCTCCAGCCCAAATGCATTGAGCAGCTGGGTTGGAGAAACCCCACAGACTCGCTAGGCTGAGCAGGGAGTCTTTTCTGCCTGCTCAGACCAATCCCCGCACTGTTCTGCAGCATGGGAATTGGACACGGAGTCTGTCCCAGGGGTTGCTGGGACCACCAGGCTGGAAGAGGAGAGGAGACGTGAGAAGACTCAACGCTGGAGCGGCCGGAGGCAAAAAGGCATATTTCTTTTCTTTTTAAATATTCAATGCCCCCCACACAACGCCTCCCTCATGATCCCACCCACCCACCACTGCCACTGCTGAGGTAATCACATCAATCTCAGTTAGAGGCAACATTCACCACACTGCAGTCAACTTGACATATTGCCAAATCTGCTAAATGCAATTTGGCTTCATGCATAGCAAATGAAGTATTTGGTTGGCACATTAGTGAAAGGGTAAGTCACAAGAAGAGATCAGAAGCACTACTTCCACGTTGGCAGTTCCTTTAACCTTATTGCTGTAATAACCAGTTCTTTAAGTAGAGGGCCTGCATAAGAGTTTGAGTTTCCTGTTGTTTAGTATTCCTTGCTGCGAAACCCTGTACTAGACAAAATGTCTTGACTTTTCAAGGCAATTTCCTCTACAGACAGATGCCTCACCCTCGAGCTTGATGTGATCTTCACTCAGCAGTGCCAGGATGTTTTTCATGCTATTCTTCAATTTTGTCATAAACTTCTCCCACGTCGCAAAACCTTCATAAGCTTCTCCCACATCTAAAGACCTGCGCCATGTAAGAGAACGAATGCTTGGCTATAATCTTGGTGGTGGCCCTTCTATGGTACCGGCCTACAGCCCTTTTCTTATTTGGTATTCCATGTGTATTGGCTTAAAACTTCAAAAATAACACTTCTAAATTTTACATTTCCCATTTATTAGTTCTAAAAATAAATACTTTGATAAAGAAAGTGTTTCCAAAGTGTTTGGTCCTAGTCATGACTGTGGGAAAGGGGTGAAGGGATTAAGGATTCATAGTTAATGAATTAGGATCAAAGGCATGAGATATAGGTCTTAAGGGAATTGGGTTAGAGCTGTGGGCCCGTATGTATCAACCCATTTTTCCATAGAGATAGAATGAGAATAAAAACTGTTTGATACATCAGGGTCACAGGGTGAAAAGAATCCGATTTAGGGTTTGGGGTATACAATTATGTGTTCGAGGTATTGGGTTTGTGGTATAGAGGTTTAGGATATAAGGCTTGGTGTTATGTGCTCGGGGTAGAGAGAATAGGGCTAAGGGTTAGGGGTTATGACTTTAAAGTAAATGGTAGGAGTAGAGGTTTAAGAATATTGGGTGTAGATTTAAAGGTTAAGGGTTGGACATAAGGGTGTACCGGTTAAGGGTTTGAAGTTAAAATTTGGGGTAACGGTTAAGGGGCTTGAGGGTCAAGGTTTAAGGGTAACGGTTTAAGGGAATAAGGTATAGGGGTTAATGGTGTTGGGTTGAGAGTGCAGGGTTAAGAATCTGGGGTACAGTATTATGGGTTTATGGTAAAGGGCTCTTCCTTGTGATTGCATTGGCTTAGTTTCACTATTGGAAATGTGTTTAATTTAACATGTATTGATGATTGTCACTAATATATGCAGTCGACAGCTTCCAAAAAACTCAAAATGTTTCTTTTCACAGGCACATTATGCATGAATAAATTTCAATAAAACACACCAAAATTACCATGACCAACAGATGCAATTAGAAGTGCTTAAAAAAACTAATGCTATTTGCCAGTAAAAAAGAAAGGAATTAACAAGGGACAACCATTCTACCTGCCTGGCGCCTGTGAAGGACAGAAGAGAAGTGAGCCAGACAAGAGACAGAGAAAGGGAATAGAGACCAGCTGGATCCACGAAGGGAAAAGAGAAGCAGATTTTTCAGACTTTTCAGACAATGAGGGCAAGAGGAGAGAATAAGAACAGAAGACAGACTAAAAGAGGCACGATCCTGAGGGAGGAAGCTGACAGCCACTGAGAAGGAGCATGGAGAGGGTCAAGAGGCATGAAGGAGGAGTCGTCAGGGGTCGCAGCATGGAAACCAAGAGAAGGAATAGGATACCGCGCCATAGTCTGCACAAACGCTGCAGACCAGTATCCTGCAGGAGACTAGCGCAGGATCTGTCTCCGCCATGGTTCATGCGATGAACAGTGGCTTAAGGTGAGTAATTGGGGAATGGTGGGAAGCTCACAGGTGGGGCACCGATAGGCCTGAAGGCAAGCAGGCATATAATGAAGGGTGAGGCGCCATGGGACGTGACACACCAATGTAGTAAATGCATTCAAATCTCAGAAGCGAAACCACCAGCTTCTGACCAGTCACCTCCAGCAATGCAAGAACAGCCCCTATTGGCTTCCATAGTAGGTCCACGGCCATGTTCAAGACAGAGAGGAGGGCGGCTCCTCCAATCCCAGAAGCAGGATGGAGTGATACCAATCACCCACAAGCACAATGGAGGGATGTTGGCATGAAGTGCTCCCACTTAAAGGTTGAATGGCTAGAAGGGGTACACAAGGGGGTGGTGATGGACGGAGCATCTGAACCAATCAAACACTCACACCCAGTCAAAAGATCTGGGTTTAATCCATCACCGTTCTATAGCCCACCTTGCCACCCCAGTTCAGACATGGCTATATGCAAATCAGTCTGACCCTGGGCCTCATGGGAACAGTTCAGCCCGAACTGCCAAGCCATGCCTTCCCTGGACCGGAAACAAGCTTCCGAGGACCGGTTTCTGGCATTACAGTCGTCTTCAGCCCGGCTTGCTTGAATACAGTGGCAAAGTGAGCAAGGGACTCACGTCTGAGCATACCCTGCCACACTTATGGCGGCCAAAAGCGGTACAAAAGGGGGTGGTGATGGACGGAGCATCTGAACCAATCAAACACTCACACCAAGTCAAAAGATCTGGGTTTAATCCATCACGTTCTTTAGCCCACCTTGCCACCCCAGTTCAGACATGGCTATATGCAAATCAGTCTGACCCTGTGCCTTATGGGAACAGTCCAGCCCGAACTGCCAAGCCATGCCTTCCCTGGACCGGAAACAAGCTTCCGAGGACCGGTTTCTGGCATTACAGCCGTCTTCAGCCCGGCTTGCTTGAATCCAGTGGCAAAGTGAGCAAGGGACTCACGTCTGAGCATACCCTGCCACACTTATGGCGGCCAAAAGCGGTACAAAAGGGGGTGGTGATGGACGGAGCATCTGAACCAATCAAACACTCACACCCAGTCAAAAGATCTGGGTTTAATCCATCACCGTTCTTTAGCCCACCTTGCCACCCCAGTTCAGACATGGCTATATGCAAATCAGTCTGACCCTGTGTCTCATGGGAACAGTCCAGCCCGAACTGCCAAGCCACGCCTTCCCTGGACCGGAAACAAGCTTCAGAGGACCGGTTTCTGGCATTACAGCCGTCTTCAGCCCGGCTTGCTTGAATCCAGTGGCAAAGTGAGCAAGGGACTCACATCTGAGTATACCCTGCCACACTTATGATGGCCAAAAGCGGTACAAAAGGGGGTGGTGATGGACGGAGCATCTGAACCAATCAAACACTCACACCCAGTCAAAAGATCTGGGTCTAATCCATCACCGTTCTTTAGCCCACCTTGCCACCCCAGTTCAGACATGGCTATATGCAAATCAGTCTGACCCTGTGCCTCATGGGAACAGTCCAGCCCGAACTGCCAAGCCATGCCTTCCCTGGACCGGAAACAAGCTTCCGAGGACCGGTTTATTACAGCTGTCTTCAGCCCGGCTTGCTTGAATCCAGTGGCAAAGTGAGCAAGGGACTCACGTCCTAGCATACCCTGCCACACTTATGGCGGCCAAAAGCGGTACAAAAGGGGGTGGTGATGGACGGAGATCAGTTGACTGGGGGTGAGTGTTTGATTTGCTCAAACGCTCCGTCCATCATCCCCTTTTGTATAGCTTTGTTCGCCCTAAGTGTGGCAGGGTATGCTCAGACGTGAGTCCTTTGCTCACTTGGCCACTGGATTCAAGATAGCCTGGCTGATGTGGATTATGAATCCGAAACCGGTCCCAGGATGCTTGTTTCCGGTCCATGGAAGACATGGCTTGGCAGTTCGGGCTGGACTGTTCCCATGAGGCACAGGGTCAGACTGATTTGCATATGGCTATGTCTGAAATGGGGTGGCTGAGTGGGCTAAAGAATGGTGATGGATTAAACCCAGATCAGTTGACTGGGGATGAGTGTTTGATTTGCTCAAACGCTCCGTCCATCATCCCCTTTTGTATCGCTTTGTTCGCCCTAAGTGTGGCAGGGTATGGTCAGACGTGAGTCCCTTGCTCACTTACAAATGGGGGTGGGGTCGCAAACTACTCACACACCGGCGGTGTCGCCCCTAAGGACTCTGGTCAATGTAGTAAACTGTTCGCGATGCATCATCTTTTGATCTTCTGCTATCTTCGCTGTCTTCGCCATCCCTGGACACGTGTTTCGGGGTATTACCCCTCATCAGCAGGGATAGGCCGTGTACTGGGGTTGCTGATGGCTGCCAATATCTGCCAGGTATAGTACCACTCAGGCGCGTAGGTGCGGGATCCCAGGCTCGTCAGCCCACTGCTCAAGAGAGCTTTAAAGTTACAAATGGGGGTGGGGGCGCACACTACTCACACAACGGCGGTGTCGCCCCTAAGGACTCTGGTCAATGTAGTAAAGTGTTCGCGATGCATCATCTTTCGATCTTCTGCTATCTTCGCTGTCTTCGCCATCCCTGGACACGTGTTTCGGGGTATTACCCCTCATCAGCAGGGATAGGCCGTGTACTGGGGTTGCCGATGGCTGCCAATATCCGCCAGGTATAGTACCACTCAGGCGCGTAGGTGCGGGATCCCAGGCTCGTCAGCCCACTGTTCAAGGGAGCTTTAAAGTTACAAATGGGGGTGGGGTCGCACACTACTCACACACCGGCGGTGTCGCCCCTAAGGACTCTGGTCAATGTAGTAAAGTGTTCGCGATGCATCATCTTTCGATCTTCTGCTATCTTCGCTGTCTTCGCCATCCCGGGACACGTGTGTCGGGGTATTACCCCTCATCAGCAGGGATAGGCCTTGTACTGGGGTTGCCGATGGCTGCCAATATCTGCCAGTTATAGTACGACTCAGGCGCGTAGGTGCGGGATCCCAGGCTCGTCAGCCCACTGCTCAAGGGAGCTTTAAAGTTACAAATGGGGGTGGGGTCGCACACTACTCACACACCGGCGATGTCGCCCCTAAGGACTCTGGTCAATGTAGTAAAGTGTTCGCGATGCATCATCTTTCGATCTTCTGCTATCTTCGCTGTCTTCGCCATCCCTGGACACGTGTTTCGGGGTATTACCTCTCATCAGCAGGGATAGGCCGTGTACTGGGGTTGCCGATGGCTGCCAATATCTGCCAGGTATAGTACCACTCAGGCGCGTAGGTGCGGGATCCCAGGCTCGTCAGCCCACTGCTCAAGGGAGCTTTAAAGTTACAAATGGGGGTGGGGTCGCACACTACTCACACACCGGCAGTGTCGCCCCTAAGGACTCTGGTCAATGTAGTAAAGTGTTCGCGATGCATCATCTTTCGATCTTCTGCTATCTTCGCTGTCTTCGCCATCCCTGGACACGTGTTTCGGGGTATTACCCCTCATCAGCAGGGATAGGCCGTGTACTGGGGTTGCCGATGGCTGCCAATATCTGCCAGGTATAGTACCACTCAGGCGCGTAGGTGCGGGATCCTAGGCTCGTCAGCCCACTGCTCAAGGGAGCTTTAAAGTTACAAATGGGGGTGGGGTCGCACACTACTCACACACCGGCGGTGTCGCCCCTAAGGACTCTGGTCAATGTAGTAAAGTGTTCTCGATGCATCATGTTTCGATCTTCTGCTATCTTCGCTGTCTTCGCCATCCCTGGACATGTGTTTCGGGGTATTACCCCTCACCAGCAGGGATAGGCCGTGTACTGGGGTTGCCGATGGTTGCCAATATCTGCCAGGTATAGTACCACTCAGGCGCGTAGGTGCGGGATCCCAGGCCCGTCAGCTCACTGCTCAAGGGAGCTTTAAAGTTACAAATGGGGGTGGGGTCGCACACTACTCACACAACGGCGGTTTCGCCCCTAAGGACTCTGGTCAATGTAGTAAAGTGTTCGCGATGCATCATCTTTCGATCTTCTGCTATCTTCGCCATCCCTGGACACGTGTTTCGGGGTATTACCCCTCATCAGCAGGGATAGGCCGTGTACTGGGGTTGCCGATGGCTGCCAATATCTGCCAGGTATAGTACCACTCAGGCGCGTAGGTGCGGGATCCCAGGCTCGTCAGCCCACTGCTCAAGGGAGCTTTAAAGTTACAAATGGGGGTGGGGTCGCACACTACTCACACACCGGCGGTGTCTCCCCTAAGGACTCTGGTCAATGTAGTAAAGTGTGCGCGATGCATCATCTTTCGATCTTCTGCAATCTTCGCTGTCTTCGCCATCCCTGTACACGTGTTTCGGGGTATTACCCCTCATCAGCAGGGATAGGCCGTGTACTGGGGTTGCTGATGGCTGCCAATATCTGCCAGGTATAGTACCACTCAGGCGCGTAGGTGCGGGATCCCAGGCTCGTCAGCCCACTGCTCAAGAGAGCTTTAAAGTTACAAATGGGGGTGGGGTCGCACACTACTCACACACCGGCGGTGTCGCCCCTAAGGACTCTGGTCAATGTAGTAAAGTGTTCGCGATGCATCATCTTTCGATCTTCTGCTATCTTCGCTGTCTTCGCCATCCCTGGACACGTGTTTCGGGGTATTACCCCTCATCAGCAGGGATAGGCCGTGTACTGGGGTTGCCGATGGCTGCCAATATCCGCCAGGTATAGTACCACTCAGGCGCGTAGGTGCGGGATCCCAGGCTCGTCAGCCCACTGCTCAAGGGAGCATTAAAGTTACAAATGGGGGTGGGGTCGCACATCACTCACACACCGGCGGTGTCGCCCCTAAGGACTCTGGTCAATGTAGTAAAGTGTTCGCGATGCATCATCTTTCGATCTTCTGCTATCTTCGCTGTCTTCGCCATCCCTGGACACGTGTGTCGGGGTATTACCCCTCATCAGCAGGGATAGGCCGTGTACTGGGGTTGCCGATGGCTGCCAATATCTGCCAGTTATAGTACGACTCAGGCGCGTAGGTGCGGGATCCCAGGCTCGTCAGCCCACTGCTCAAGGGAGCTTTAAAGTTACAAATGGGGGTGGGGTCGCACACTACTCACACACCGGCGATGTCGCCCCTAAGGACTCTGGTCAATGTAGTAAAGTGTTCGCGATGCATCATCTTTCGATCTTCTGCTATCTTCGCTGTCTTCGCCATCCCTGGACACGTGTTTCGGGGTATTACCTCTCATCAGCAGGGATAGGCCGTGTACTGGGGTTGCCGATGGCTGCCAATATCTGCCAGGTATAGTACCACTCAGGCGCGTAGGTGCGGGATCCCAGGCTCGTCAGCCCACTGCTCAAGGGAGCTTTAAAGTTACAAATGGGGGTGGGGTCGCACACTACTCACACACCGGCGGTGTCGCCCCTAAGGACTCTGGTCAATGTAGTAAAGTGTTCGCGATGCATCATCTTTCGATCTTCTGCTATCTTCGCTGTCTTCGCCATCCCTGGACACGTGTTTCGGGGTATTACCCCTCATCAGCAGGGATAGGCCGTGTACTGAGGTTGCCGATGGCTGCCAATATCTGCCAGGTATAGTACCACTCAGGCGCGTAGGTGCGGGATCCCAGGCTCGTCAGCCCACTGCTCGAGGGAGCTTTAAAGTTACAAATGGGGGTGGGGTCTCACACTACTCACACACCGGCGGTGTCGCCCCTAAGGACTGTGGTCAATGTAGTAAAGTGTTCGCGATGCATCATCTTTCGATCTTCTGCTATCTTCGCTGTCTTCGCCATCCCTGGACACGTGTTTCGGGGTATTACCCCTAACCAGCAGGGATAGGCCGTGTACTGGGGTTGCCGATGGTTGCCAATATCTGCCAGGTATAGTACCACTCAGGCGCGTAGGTGCGGGATCCCAGGCTCGCAGCCCACTGCTCAAGGGAGCCTTCAAGTTACAAATGGGGGTGGGGTCGCACACTACTCACACACCGGCGGTGTCGCCCCTAAGGACTCTGGTCAATGTAGTAAAGTGTTCGCGATGCATCATCTTTCGATCTTCTGCTATCTTCGGTGTCTTCGCCATCCCTGGACACGTGTTTCGGGGTATTACCCCTCATCAGCAGGGATAGGCCGTGTACTGGGGTTGCCGATGGCTGCCAATATCTGCCAGGTATAGTACCACTCAGGCGCGTAGGTGCGGGATCCCAGGCTTGTCAGCCCACTGCTCAAGAGAGCTTTAAAGTTACAAATGGGGGTGGGGTCGCACACTACTCACACACCGGCGGTGTTGCCCCTAAGGACTCTGGTCAATGTAGTAAAGTGTTCGCGATGCATCATCTTTCGATCTTCTGCTATCTTCGCTGTCTTCGCCGT
Organism: Lissotriton helveticus; assembly: GCF_964261635.1. Classification (NCBI taxonomy): domain Eukaryota; kingdom Metazoa; phylum Chordata; class Amphibia; order Caudata; family Salamandridae; genus Lissotriton; species Lissotriton helveticus. The sequence continues at coordinate 526,719,745 of NC_136070.1, forward strand.
CCCTGGACACGTGTTTCGGGGTATTACCCCTCATCAGCAGGGATAGGCCGTGTACTGGGGTTGCCGATGGCTGCCAATATCTGCCAGGTATAGTACCACTCAGGCGCGTAGGTGCGGGATCCCAGGCTCGTCAGCCCACTGCTCAAGGGAGCTTTAAAGTTACAAATGGGGGTGGGGTCGCACACTACTCACACACCGGCGGTGTCGCCCCTAAGGACTCTGGTCAATGTAGTAAAGTGTTCGCGATGCATCATCTTTCGATCTTCTGCTATCTTCGCTGTCTTCGCCATCCCTGGACACGTGTTTCGAGGTATTGCCCCTCATCAGCAGGGATAGGCCGTGTACTGGGGTTGCCGATGGCTGCCAATATCTGCCAGGTATAGTACCACTCAGGCACGTAGGTGCGGGATCCCAGGCTCGTCAGCCCACTGCTCAAGGGAGCTTTAAAGTTCCAAATGGGGGTGGGGTCGCACACTACTCACACACCGGCGGTGTCGCCCCTAAGGACTCTGGTCAATGTAGTAAAGTGTTCGCGATGCATCCATCTTTCGATCTTCTGCTATCTTCGCTGTCTTCGCCATCCCTGGACACGTGTTTCGGGGTATTACCCCTCATCAGCAGGGATAGGCCGTGTACTGGGGTTGCCGATGGCTGCCAATATCTGCCAGGTATAGTACCACTCAGGCGCGTAGGTGCGGGATCCCAGGCTCGTCAGCCCACTGCTCAAGGGAGCTTTCAAGTTACAAATGGGGGTGGGGTCGCACACTACTCACACACCGGCGGTGTCGCCCCTAAGGACTCTGGTCAATGTAGTAAAGTGTTCGCGATGCATCATCTTTCGATCTTCTGCTATCTTCGGTGTCTTCGCCATACCTGGACACGTGTTTCGGGGTATTACCCCTCATCAGCAGGGATAGGCCGTGTACTGGGGTTGCCGATGGCTGCCAATATCTGCCAGGTATAGTACCACTCAGGCGCGTAGGTGCGGGATCCCAGGCTCGTCAGCCCACTGCTGAAGAGAGCTTTAAAGTTACAAATGGGGGTGGGGTCGCACACTACTCACACACCGGCGGTGTTGCCCCTAAGGACTCTGGTCAATGTAGTAAAGTGTTCGCGATGCATCATCTTTCGATCTTCTGCTATCTTCGCTGTCTTCGCCATCCCTGGACACGTGTTTCGGGGTATTACCCCTCATCAGCAGGGATAGGCCGTGTACTGGGGTTGCCGATGGCTGCCAATATCTGCCAGGTATAGTACCACTCAGGCGCGTAGGTGCGGGATCCCAGGCTCGTCAGCCCACTGCTCAAGGGAGCTTTAAAGTTACAAATGGGGGTGGGGTCGCACACTACTCACACACCGGCGGTGTCGCCCCTAAGGACTCTGGTCAATGTAGTAAAGTGTTCGCGATGCATCATCTTTCGATCTTCTGCTATCTTCGCTGTCTTCGCCATCCCTGGACACGTGTTTCGAGGTATTACCCCTCATCAGCAGGGATAGGCCGTGTACTGGGGTTGCCGATGGCTGCCAATATCTGCCAGGTATAGTACCACTCAGGCGCGTAGGTGCGGGATCCCAGGCTCGTCAGCCCACTGTTCAAGGGAGCTTTAAAGTTACAAATGGGGGTGGGGTCGCACACTACTCACACACCGGCGGTGTCGCCCCTAAGGACTCTGGTCAATGTAGTAAAGTGTTTGCGATGCATCCATCTTTCGATCTTCTGCTATCTTCGCTGTCTTCGCCATCCCTGGACACGTGTTTCAGGGTATTACCCCTCATCAGCAGGGATAGGCCGTGTACTGGGGTTGCCGATGGCTGCCAATATCTGCCAGGTATAGTACCACTCAGGCGCATAGGTGCGGGATCCCAGGCTCGTCAGCCCACTGCTCAAGGGAGCTTTAAAGTTACAAATGGGGGTGGGGTCGCTCACTACTCACACACCGGCGGTGTCGCCCCTAAGGACTCTGGTCAATGTAGTAAAGTGTTCGCGATGCATCATCTTTCTCACTTAGCCACTGGATTCAAGATAGCCTGGCTGATGAGGATTATGAATCCGAAACCGATCCCAGGATGCTTGTTTCCGGTCCATGGAAGACATGGCTTGGCAGTTCGGGCTGGACTGTTCCCATGAGGCACAGGGTCAGACTGATTTGCATATGGCTATGTCTGAAATGGGGTGGCTGAGTGGGCTAAAGAATGGTGATGGATTAAACCCAGATCAGTTGACTGGGGGGTGAGTGTTTGATTTCCTCAAACGCTCCGTCCATCATCCCCTTTTGTATCGCTTTGTTCGCCCTAAGTGTGGCAGGTTATGCTCAGACGTGAGTCCCTTGCTCACTTACAAATGGGGGTGGGGTCGCACACTACTCACACACCGGCGGTGTCGCCCTAAGGACTCTGGTCAATGTAGTAAAGTGGTCGCGATGCATTATCTTTCGATCTTCTGCTATCTTCGCTGTCTTCGCCATCCCTGGACACGTGTTTCGGGGTATTACCCCTCATCAGCAGGGATAGGCCGTGTACTGGGGTTGCCGATGGCTGCCAATATCTGCCAGGTATAGTACCACTCAGGCGCGTAGGTGCGGGATCCCAGGCTCGTCAGCCCACTGCTCAAGGGAGCTTTAAAGTTACAAATGGGGGTGGGGTCGCACACTACTCACACACCGGCGGTGTCGCCCCTAAGGACACTGGTCAATGTAGTAAAGTGTTCGAGATGCATCATCTTTCGATCTTCTGCTATCTTCGCTGTCTTCGCCATCCCTGGACACGTGTTTCGGGGTATTACCCCTCATCAGCAGGGATAGGCCGTGTACTGGGGTTGCCGATGGCTGCCAATATAAGCCAGGTATAGTACCACTCAGGCGCGTAGGTGCGGGATCCCTGGCTCGTCAGCCCACTGCTCAAGGGAGCTTTAAAGTTACAAATGGGGGTGGGGTCGCACACTACTCACACACCGGCGGTGTCGCCCCTAAGGACTCTGGTCAATGTAGTAAAGTGTTCGCGATGCATCATCTTTCGATCTTCTGCTATCTTCGCTGTCTTCGCCATCCCTAGACACGTGTTTCGGGGTATTACCCCTCATCAGCAGGGATAGGCCGTGTACTGGGGTTGCCGATGGCTGCCAATATCTGCCAGGTATAGTACCACTCAGGCGCGTAGTTGCGGGATCCCAGGCTCGTCAGCCCACTGCTCCAGGGAGCTTTAAAGTTACAAATGGGGGTGGGGTCGCACACTACTCACACACCGGCGGTGTCGCCCCTAAGGACTCTGGTCAATGTAGTAAAGTGTTCGCGATGCATCATCTTTCGATCTTCTGCTATCTTCGCTGTCTTCGCCATCCCTGGACACGTGTTTCGGGGTATTACCCCTCATCAGCAGGGATAGGCCGTGTACTGGGGTCGCACACTACTCACACACCGGCGGTGTTGCCCCTAAGGACTCTGGTCAATGTAGTAAAGTGTTCGCGATGCATCATCTTTCGATCTTCTGCTATCTTCGCTGTCTTCGCCATCCCTGGACACGTGTTTCGTGGTATTACCCCTCATCAGCAGGGATAGGCCGTGTACTGGGGTTGCCGATGGCTGCCAATATCTGCCAGGTATAGTACCACTCAGGCGCGTAGGTGCGGGATCCCAGGCTCGTCAGCCCACTGCTCAAGGGAGCTTTAAAGTTACAAATGGGGGTGGGGTCGCACACTACTCACACACCGGCGGTGTCGCCCCTAAGGACTCTGGTCAATGTAGTAAAGTGTTCGCGATGCATCATCTTTGGATCTTCTGCTATCTTTGCTGTCTTCGCCATCCCTGGACACGTGTTTCGGGTTATTACCCCTCATCAGCAGGGATAGGCCGTGTACTGGGGTTGCCGATGGCTGCCAATATCTGCCAGGTATAGTACCACTCAGGCGCGAAGGTGCGGGATCCCAGGCTCGTCAGCCCACTGCTCAAGGGAGCTTTAAAGTTACAAATGGGGGTGGGGTCGCACACTACTCACACACCGGCGGTGTCGCCCCTAAGGACTCTGGTCAATGTAGTAAAGTGTTCGCGATGCATCATCTTTCGATCTTCTGCTATCTTCGCTGTCTTCGCCATCCCTGGACACGTGTTTCGGGGTATTACCCCTCATCAGCAGGGATAGGCCGTGTACTGGGGTTGCCGATGGCTGCCAATATCTGCCAGGTATAGTACCACTCAGGCGCGTAGGTGCGGGATCCCAGGCTCGTCAGCCCACTGCTCAAGGGAGCTTTAAAGTTACAAATGGCGGTGGGGTCGCACACTACTCACACACCGGCGGTGTCTCCCCTAAGGACTCTGGTCAATGTAGTAAAGTGTTCGCGATGCATCATCTTTCGATCTTCTGCTATCTTCGCTGTCTTCGCCATCCCTGGACACGTGTTTCGGGGTATTACCCCTCATCAGCAGGGAAAGGCCGTGTACTGGGGTTGCCGATGGCTGCCAATATCTGCCAGGTATAGTACCACTCAGGCGCGTAGGTGCGGGATCCCAGGCTCGTCAGCCCACTGCTCAAGGGAGCTTTAAAGTTACAAATGGGGGTGGGGTTGCACACTACTCACACACCGGCGGTGTCGCCCCTAAGGACTCTGGTCAATGTAGTAAAGTGTTCGCGATGCATCATCTTTCTCACTTAGCCACTGGATTCAAGATAGCCTGGCTGATGAGGATTATGAATCCGAAACCGGTCCCAGGATGCTTGTTTCCGGTCCATGGAAGACATGGCTTGGCAGTTCGGGCTGGACTGTTCCCATGAGGCACAGGGTCAGACTGATTTGCATATGGCTATGTCTGAAATGGGGTGGCTGAGTGGGCTAAAGAATGGTGATGGATTAAACCCAGATCAGTTGACTGGGGGTGAGTGTTTGATTTGCTCAAACGCTCCGTCCATCATCCCCTTTTGTAACGCTTTGAATGGCTAGAAGGGACTGATCCTTCGTAAATGCCAATGAAAGAAGCCCAGGGAGAAAAGGGGGTGGGCCATATGGGGTATTTTCGCATGAATTCAGCCTATCAGTAAATAAGCATGATTCCTCACCACAGTTATGTACATACGACTTCCAGTTCAGTCAGCGGAGAGCTGCTAGTCCCAAGGGTAGTTCATTTACTACCACCCTTCTTTTTCCCAGGCAAGTGGAGATAGAACTGGAAGTGGGATTAATGGAAGAAACCCAGAGGCCGGTTTGGAATGAGTGAAGCTGCAAGAGTCAAGAGTGATTCAATGACGAATTTTTATTTTCTAGGAAACAGACTAGGAGGACATGTAAGGACTTGACAAGGGGTATAGTCAAACCCCTAATATCCCTTCCTATGAAACGAGAAACTGATGGACCACTGCACTCCAAACCCAAGAAAATGCACCGCATATTTTGATATAAGGTCATATGAAGCACTGATATGAATATAAACGAATGTCACAGAAATTACCACGAAAGTGTGAATTAAAAAAGGATTGAATCTGATTAAATTGGCCCATGTGCTCCTTAAATATTCTACAGACACTTGACCTCATGCACCCCACCCAGCCCCTTCAACACCCTTTACACGGACTTCAAAAGAGCACACAGGAACCCAGTGTTTATTGTAGAGCTTCACAACTCTGTCAGTGTTATGAAGCACTATATAAATACTACAATATCAAAGAGAGCATTGAGTCACGACAATAGCTCTCTACCCTCCAATGTGGACAACTCACTGTGCACCAACATCTGGTATCCTTTTAACAATCTGTCCCAAAATAGTCGTCAACTGAAAGAAATACCTTATTTGCCAACAACATATATCCCATGTAGGGCTAAACACAGGTGCGCTCAGAAGAAGATAAAAAAATATAACATAAAAAAGGCACTAGAAGCGGCATTGTGATTGGACAGCTACTGGTCAGCATCACGGCTCATAGGCTGATAATGTGTTGCTCGTTCTCATGTTTCGCGTGAAATCAGCAAAATCAGAAATCCGCCTGAAACAGAGGGGACTTTAGAAAAGGCAGTTCACCTGCTCTCCGTGACACTTAAGTGCGGCGGGGATGGTTTCCTGCTGCAGAGAAGGGTCGCTCATGCTGACTTTTTAACCTTTGTGAGTTTCACACTTTACAGAACTCAAAAACGTTCTTAAAAAAAAAACTAAAAATAATGTTGCAAATTGGTAGGCTTGCAGCTTCCTACATCTTTAGTAAAGAGATGAAATTAAACAAACCTAGTGAAATATAATGATATATTCATTGAATATTCGAAACAACAAAGCCACTGAGTATAGCAAATAAAACAATGGGAGCATCAACCCACCGAAAAGCTGTCTCACACAATATGCTTTGCAATTCTATTTGTTCATTTCTGTTATGAAATATGTATGACAATCCTAGCTTCCGGGGAGATCCTTTAGGCCATCCAATATGTATTTTATGTGAACTTAAAATGGTATATTGTTTTATGTCAATTCTGATATCTGTCGCCTTCCCCCTCATGTTTTTTAATTCGAGATTAACGCATCTACAGAGAATGAAATTGCTCTCTGTAAAATTAACTTGACTGCAGACATTCAGACACATTCATAATTAATTCCACTGTGGCAGCTCTCAGAAGGAATGAATAATTCTCTGTGTGCAATGAATAGGAGAAGAGCTTCCATTTTGGATGGGGTTCAATTTCATCAGCCCTCTGCGGATCTGCAGGGGAGACTGCCAACTGTCTCACAAAGGCCGACTATATTCGAAAAAATAACTTACGTGCTACTCCAATGATTGAAATGTAAAAATTCCACAGAAACAAAAAAATAAGGTAGCAAAAACATCTTTGGATATTTTTATTAACTTACCAAGACATTCCCTCAGGCACCTGTATGAACCACTGGCCTATTGCATATTAGTGGCCCCAAAAGAAAATGTAAACACTGAGGAATAGCTCCTTTTCCTATGTTTTGATGTGTCTAGCAGTAATTTGTGTTGCTCTGTATGCATCTTCTGCCATGGACAGCTTTGCATTGCCTACGTCAAGAACATGCACAGAGGGTGTGCTTACTGCCACGGATTACAAAATAAATTCAGGGGATATACCTTTTCTCTGAAAAACATGTATGAAAACTACCACCCTACAACATAAGGCAACCTTAATTCCTACAGGCTTATCAATTATTTCACAATAATATTTTTGTTCTTCCTTTGCAAGCTAATCAAAAGAGCTTCTCAATTTTACCTTTCTTGTTTTGGTCCTCATAGAAGTGGGCAACAATGTCCTTGGGAAGCCAAGCCACTGCTTTACCTCTAAGCTGCTTTTGACATGGAGGACACACCTTACGCCTCACCATACACACACTCCCTTGTATACTCAGACATTCATTGGTAGCCCCCAAATGTTTCAGACCTCAAACTTAGTATCTACCCTGCCTATAACCTGTTAGGACCCACAGAGCTTCAAACTTTTACCCTGTGATCTTCAACTTGTATAGGGAGCTACTAGGTGTGTTACTCACAGATAAAAATAACATAATACTCTGATACGCAAATGTAACTCAACGTTACCCTATTGTCTCCTCCTTCAATGACATACTCCACTTAAAAGACTACCTCTCCTCAGTCCAGTCCAGGAAATCTTACACCCACCATAAACACTTAACAACACTAAGACCCTTCATTTCAACAGTGAACAGTGCAGGGAATGTAGGGAATTCCAGACAGCTATTATAGAGCTGGATCTGGGCTCAAGGCTGGCCCCAGTGAAGTCTCCATAGTGCTCTAAAGACTGGACAATGGGAACACCACACTCATAGGCCTACCTAAAGCCAGCCTAGCTCCAATGAAGGCAACAAATAATGCAGCAGCAAGGCTTCTAACAGGCACGCACCACTTTGATCACATCTCCCCATCACTCAGAGCCCTTAACTGGCTCCCAATTGTAGCAAGGATCCAACCGAAGGTGGCATGCTTGACACACAAAGCCTTACACATTTCTGGTCCCAAATACATGACCAATGGAATAAAGCTTTCAGGAAGCAGAAGGGATTCTAGAAGTGCGAAATCCCTCATACTTGAACCACCCAGATTAAAAAAAGAAGAAAACTCATGGCTGCACTTTTGCCTGGATCTGCACCAAAAATATGAACTCACCACCACCCCCATTGAGGCCAATGACCTCAGGCACACTCTTCAAGAATGAAGTTAAAGCTTTACTACTTGGACAGAATTGTGACATAAGAGAAAATTTATTTAGAAACTGTTCATTCCCAACATTGTATATTGTTCCCTACTATTCTTGGCATCCTGTGTTTCGATTCCTAGGAACAGCGTTTCATAATGTGATATTGTATTCTACTATTTTCTACCTCATTTTTGTACTGTATCATACTATTTTTGTAAACCACTTGCCGACTCCTATGTACAGAGTTTCTTAAAGGCTGATACCTCACTGTACTCCAACCCTCATTCAACTCTCTCTTTGTACAATGTCCTGATGCCTCGATGGCCATGTCACGCTTTATAAAACACTATAAATAAATACATCTATGCTGAATTTGTCCTGGTGTGTAATTTGTAGACACCGGGAAACATTCAGTAGTGCCAGCCTGTTATCTAGTTTCCATTCGGAGCAGAAACCTACGGGCGGTGAAGGGGCTTTCTAATTATCACTTTAAGCTGGTCCCAAAACAAAGACCTAATTTAAAGGGCCATCAGCCCTCCTTTTATTTGAGCATCATCTTGAATGGGTGTTATCTGGAGCATAATCCCTAGATGCCAATGTAGTGTAGGGGCAGGGCTACGGAGCAATGTGGTGATGATTGACTGAGGCTGTGTTAATAAACTGCGCATTTAAAATTGGCCGTGTCTTTGCTGTGGCCAGCCTGACATGTGCAGTTCTGGCTTCCATAATCAATGCTAAGTGGGAGCTTGAAGAGCTATAACATAGCCCCATCAATCTCCAACACAGCGTTGCTTTTTCCTGACCCAAACAATCCTGGCCCTTCTCTTACACTTTTTGGTATTAAAAGCAGCATGACAGCAATGCTTGGATTGGCTAGGATGCTATTACCCAGCATGCATATCTTTGCCTGGCAGCACGAGTCTGACATTCAGTTCATCAAGGTAAGGATGTTTTTCTTTATGTTTACTTATTTTAATTAAAGTTACATTTGTATTTCAAAGGAGACTGGTGCACATTCTATATACAGAACATGTAATTTTCTTTTATATATTGTTATTGAGGTCTGTTTGTGCACATTACCTTGATCATACCATCATCCCCATTCTTATGGTCTTCGGAATTTTTGACAAAAAATGGCCTCCATATGCCTCCGACTTGACCCTGGAGTTGTACCAGCACAAGCGTTCGCAGGAGTGGTTTACACGGCTGTGTTACAATGGAGAGGAGCAAGTGGTGAGAGGATGCAGATCTGCTTTTTGCCCACTGGAAGACTTTCTGCGGGCCATCTCAGGGTACGTCCTAACTTCTAGAGAATACCAACAGATTTGTTCCGAACCAGACGCGACTAAAGGAGAAGAAACGAAAATATAAGCGAACGTTTTGCATTCCAGCAACATTTTTTAATGGAAAACATATTTGATAACTGATTTCTTTGAGGAGTTTTGTTTCTAGCTGTACTTTTTTGCCCTGTTCTCTGGTTGCTAACTAATTTTGAATTGTCTACACCGTCTCCCAGGACAAGAAAACGCTTCTAAAAAAAAAAGCACTGTCACTTTAAAATGATCTTGGAGCCCTCTATTTGAGAGCATCCCTCATGTCTTGCAGCAATGTTCAAACCAGCCACACACCACTGCAACTATAATGAGGTCAAAGTGTATAGTTGGAACATGGCGACCCATCCTGCTATGCAAACAGCTGTCTAACCTACTGGGGAAATTGCAGAGTGTCAGAATGGCCAGTCCTCATCTACGTTCTACCATTTGAAAGAGTTCTACCTCACCTGTGCAACAACCGCTACACTCATCTTTTTTCTTTCTATCAGGCTGGACACAAGAATTTGCTTCTCTGGCACCTTCCATTTTTTTCAATGTCTACTCTTCCTGTAGGGTGTGTGATTTTGTTGTAGTTTAGATTTGCCTGGTTTGACAGACCTGACCTCTCACTGCTGCACTTACTGTTAACAATGGGCGTCAGGCAGTACATTAGATGCAGCACATCGTTTTCAGCAGGTGCATTTTGTGCTGGGGTACATTTTCTGCCTAGTGTACTGCGTTGTTGGAGTTCTTGTTTTTTTTCTTCTGGAATTCAATACTTTAGAGCTGAGGGGGCCATCGCTGGTCACTGTCAAAGTAGAGGTTGCCCCCCGAAGGGTACTGTGAACTGTTGTGTTATTCTACACCGAGCTGCCTGTGGAAAGCACCGGGACACTCTTTTAGAGTAGCCGTGCGCTATACAAACTCAATATAAGATAACATAACATAACATCAGTGATGCATGCAATGCTCTTAGGCGATTGACCCCTATTAACAGAACGATGATGATTTTCATGATGGTCCATGCATCACAGTTGGAGAAAGGATGGTGATACCGGCACTATTAGAAACCAAATAGCAGCAAACATTTCACCAGATTGAAACAAGGTTGGCACATCGGGCATCTTCACTGATGAGAAGCTACAGTTGCAGAAGGACAATATGAGCAATTACTCTTACCTCCTTACCTCAATTCAGCGAAACCATCACAGACTTCGTAAGCCCGCACGCCCTCGCCTCCCCAGACTACATCCTCCTAGGAGACCTCAACTTTCACCTGGAGAACAACAATGACAGTAACACCACCACCCTGCTGGACAACCTCGCCAACCTCGGCCTCAAGCAACTGGTGAACACCCCCACCCACTACGCCGGCCACACGCTTGACCCCGTCTTCTCCTCATGCAAGCACATCTCCTTCAGCCACTCCACCGGACTCCACTGGACTGACCACAGTTGCGTCCACTTCTCCTTCAAGAAAACCACGACCAACCACCACCCGCAACAGGCCCCCCGCAGAAGCTGGAGCAAGATCACCGCCGACCTGCTCACCACCTCCCTCAGCCAGAACCCCCCCACCACCACCACGGACCCCAACGAAGCAGCCCGCAACCTCGCACAATGGCTCGCCGACTGCGCAGACGAACTCGCACCAATGAAGAAACCACCCAGCGGACCCCACAGCAAGAAAGCCCCTTGGATCACGGATGACCTCAGAAACTCAAAGAAAACCTGCCGCTCCCTGGAGAAAACCTGGCGCCAGAACCAGACAACAGAGAACATGACAGCCCCCAAGAACGCCACCCGCAAGCACCACCAACTGATCCGTACCACCAAGAGAACCGCCCACAAACAGCGCCTGGACAACAACACCCACAACAGCAAGGAACTCTTCAGCATCGTTAAAGAGCTCTCCAACCCCAGCGCCTGCAACAACGACATCACACCCTCGCAAGACCTCTGCGACTCACTCGCCTCATTCTTTCACCGCAAGATCGCCGTCATACACGACAGCTTCGGCGCACAGACCAACTACCCAACCACCGAACCAGCGCACCCAACCGCCACCCTCTGCACCTGGAACCCAGTCAGCACCAATGACACCGCCTGCACGATGAACACCATCCACTCCGGCTCCCCCACCGACCCTTGCCCACACCACATCTTCAACAAAGCCGACTCCATCATCGCACCCCAACTCCGCGACATCATCAACAGCTCCTTCGCATCAGCCACCTTCCCGGAAAGCTGGAAGCATGCAGAACTCAGCGCCCTCCTGAAAAAACCCACCGCGGACCCCACGGACCTCAAGAACTTCCGACCCATCTCGCTCCTCCGGTTTCCCGCCAAAGTCATTGAGAAGACCGTCAACCAACAACTCTCCGCCTTCCTCGAGACTAACGGATCCCTCGACCCGTCACGGTCCGGTTTCCGAGCAAACCACAGCACCGAGACCGCCCTTATCGCAGCTACCGACGATATCAGGTCGATGCTCGACAACGGGGAAACCACCGCACTCATCCTCCTGGATCTCTCAGCAGCCTTCGACACGGTATGCCACCACACCCTGATACGACGCCTCAGCGACACCGGTATCCAAGGCCTTGGATTGGATCATCTCGTTCCTCGCTGGCAGAACCCAGAGAGTCCGCCTCCCCCCGTTCCGGTCCACGGCTACCGAAGTCATCTGCGGCGTCCCACAAGGATCCCCGCTCAGCCCCACCCTCTTCGACGTCTACATGAGCCCCCTCGCGGCAATCGCACGCAAACACAACCTCAACATCATCTCCTACGCCGACGACACACAACTGATCCTCTCCCTCACCAACGACCCGGACACCGCCAGAGCCAGCCTCCAGGAAGGAATGAAGGACGTCGCGGAATGGATGAAGCTCAGCCGCCTGAAACTGAACTCAGACAAGACGGAAGTCCTCATCCTGGGACCGTCCCCCTCGGCCTGGAACGACTCCTGGTGGCCTCCTGCCCTGGGCACCGCCCCCAAACCCACAGACCACGCTCGCAACCTGGGATTCATCCTGGACTCCTCCCTCACGATGACCAAGCAAGTCAACGCGTCTCTTCGTCCTGCTTCAACACCCTGCGCATGCTCCGAAAAATCTTCCGATGGATCCCCACCACAACCAGGAAGACTGTCACCAAGGCCCTCGTCACCAGCCTCCTAGACTACGGAAACACCCTCTACGCCGGAACCACAGTCAAGCTCCAGAAACGACTACAGCGCATACAGAACGCCTCGGCAAGACTCATCCTGGACACAGCATCATCTCCGCCCATCTGAAGAATCTGCACTGGCTCCCCGTCAGCAAGAGAATCACATTCCGACTCCTCACCCACGCACACAAGGCTCTCCACGACGCAGGCCCCATATGCCTCAACAACCGCCTCGCCTTCCACACACCAACCCGCCAGCTCCGCTCCGCCAGCCTCACCCTAGCCACCGTCCCACGCATCCGCAAAGCCACCGCCGGAGGAAGATCCTTCTCCTACCTGGCAGCCAAGACCTGGAACTCCCTCCCCACCCACCTCCGGCTGACACAGGACCACCTCACCTTCAGGAAACAACTCAAGACCTGGCTGTTCGAGCAGTAGCAACCACCCCCACCCCCAGCGCCTTGAGACCCTAACGGGTGAGTAGCGCGCTCTACAAATTCCTTGATTCATTGATTGATTTGTGATGGAGAGGCATATGTTGGAGTAGGCTGTGCTACTGCTCCCTATTAACACTAAGTGCTATGCAAAGAAATGATGGACGGAATGTTGAATAAATCTTACATTCACCGCCAGTCAAGAGATCTGGGTTAAATCCTTTGTTCTTTTGCTCACCATGCCACATCAGTTTAGACCCCGCCATATGCAAATCAGTCTGGACCCTGTGCCACATGGACTGAAAGCCCGAAACCGGTCCTAGGATGGTTATTTCCAGTCCAGGGAGGGGACCTGGCCTGGCAGTTCGGGCTGGACCGTTCCCATTGGGCGCAGGGTCAAGACTGATTTGCATGCGGCTGAGTCCAAACTCGAATGGCATGGTGAGCAAAGAAACTATGGGGCAGATTTTTGAAGGCCTTGCGCCGCCGGTGCGTCACTTTTTCCCATGTTAAAAATGACGCACCGGCGGCGCAAGGCCTTCATAAATCTGCCCCCATGGATTTAGGCCCAGATCTCTGTACTGAGGTGAATGTATGACATTGTTCTGCATTCTGTCCATCATTTATTCTTTTTGCTCTATTTACACTAAAGCTCATGAAACTGCCGTGCATGCTGCTAAAATTAAGAACAATTAAGATTGTGCATAGAGAGGGGTTCTCTCCAGCTAATTCCGACCTAATCGATGTTCCACGATCAGCAGTAAACATCTTTTTCCTGTGTTGCTTCAGAAATCACCAACCTTCACTTCCCTATTCAATTCACCAGCTGACCTGGCCAACTCGAAGGCTTAACAATGAACTTTTTCATACCACCCCACTCTACACCTTTCTCAACCTTCTGGCTCAAATTGTAAGCTCCACTTCAGTACTTAAAAGCCACCAGCTGTGAAATGTACCCTGCTCAACACCACTGGTCAAAGCAATAGCACACATCTGGGCCTAAACCTCCTGTTTAAATGAAGAGAGATATTCTAACTGCTAGAGCAATCCTGCAAACGGAAACAAACCCTGGTGTAAGAAGGCTTTCTCTAGAACCATGACCTAAAAATAATCCACCCTTATACCAATCAAAATAGGAACATCAACTCAGTGGCATCAACAACCTCGTAAATATGCCAAGTCATCTCCCACTAGGACACATCAATTTAAAGGGCATCTCTAGCCTTTCTGAACAACCTTCTCATTATTAGTACAAAGGGAGGAGAGTCTCTTTTGCCCTCCTTTGCTGCTCAGTCACAACATCACTCATTACATCCAGCTCCAAGCCATCAAATCTTGAATGTATCTGAATGGACTTGTATTAGATACTGGGCACTCTTCCGTGAATTGGGACACTGCCAGCCACTCTTCTTTTTCATGGTTATGTCCGACGCTGATAGCCCTTGTCAATGGTTTTGGTCTTTGTGTCCTTCTGTACAATGCTGCAACACTATTTTATGCTTTGCATCAATGCCTAAAGGCAAATCAAAGTTCAAGTTCAAAGAATCTTTATTTCGGCAAAATGCCATAAAAGAAGACAGCAGTAGTGCATAAAAAACAGTGCAAATAGATGCCGGTTAAGGAATAGTAAGAATGATAGCAGCAAGTTGAACCGCAGACAGATTTAGTCAATTCATACAAATTCGACACAATTTACAGCGAACATTGGTTAAAACATTAAATAAATTTCATATTAGCATTTAAGAACAAGATAAAAAGACAATATGTGACCATAGGCAAACTCAGCTTAAGTTCGGGCAATTAGGAGCCTGCGCTTATGCCACATGGCAGCCAAAAATTTTGAGACAGCACATACGGTCGGACTAGTTGTGTCAGTTTTAAGTATTCTAAATGCCTGCATACATTGTTTAAAGGCTGAATTTTTACATAGTGGAACAATCCAGTAGTTCCTAGCCTTGCGATACCCTGAGCAAAAAAACAACACATGTAATTGGCTTTCAGTATCACATTCACAAGCCGGACAATTTTTCGGGGCAGAGGGTGACCACCTGCTAGTAAAGGCTCGCAACGGGAGGACACCATGCCTCCACTGAACATATCGTTTTTTTGCTAACACGGGGTATATATCATCAAGAAACTGCTCAAATGATTAGCAATCTTTAACTTGCAGAAAGGAAGCAGTGTTTGAACCAGTTTGGGGGTTAGATAGTGCGGCATTAAGTCTGTCTGCACGGAATATATATGTTAATTGGGTGCAAGACAGTCGTTTGCAGCCCGCCTCTGCGTCTAACCATAAATCAGGGATCTCTAACCTAATAAATTCTTTTTTTATATAGGCGAGCCAGGGAATGTTTCCTGAACCTGTAGCAGTCAATATTTCCTTTAGTTCCTCTCTATAGTGTATCAGCTCCGGGGTAACCCAGAGCCTAGGCCAGAATCTCAGGGGTTTTATAACTAGCTCTTCATCGATAGGTCTGATTCCCAGGTCTAGCCTTCAAGGAAGCAGTGGACAACTGAGCGGTAGAGCTAATAGCCCTCTTAAAAATGTGTTCTCAGTTTTACTAATTTCGGACCTGTTGCAGAAGCCCCAGAGTTCGCCCCCGTACATGATGGCACCCCTCGCTTGTGTTTTGTACACCTCCAATGGTGGTCCCAAGGGTTTAATAGTGGACTTGTTGGATAGCCTAAGAATCCCGCCTGAGAGTTGGGCCAGTTTGAGTTGTGACTTAATCTGCTGGGGTCCCCATGTCAGATTTTCATTTATTGTGACCCCCAGATAGTCAAAAGTGTTTACCCTTTCTAGCAGCGTTGCCCCTAAGCTTGGATTTGGGCGTAAAGTTCTTGGTGGATTGAAGATCTTACATTTTGTTTTTGAAGTATTGATCTCCAAGCCTCTAGCGGTGCAGAAATCCTGAAAGCCATCCAAAATTCGCTGAACACCCATTGGAGATTTGGAAAGCAAAAGGGTGTCGTCGGCGAACATAATTGCTGGGACCCTGTTACCTGCCAGCTTTGGCGCGTCGTTATTCTGAATTCCATTAAGGTGCCTGATTACCCCGTTGACATAGAGGCAAAACAGGGTCGGCGCAAGTACGCAGCCCTGCCTTACCCCCCTGCCAACGGTGAATCTGGATGAGATCATACCATTTTTCCCACATCTGACTTGGCCAAAATTGGCCTCATGCAGCCTTATCAGAATGGTCAGAAGATGAGTAGGGATACCAAGATCGAAGAGAACAGCCCAGAGTTTCCCCCTAGGTACGAGGTCAAAAGCGGAACAGAGGTCAACAAACACCATGTAGAGGCTGCCACCCCCTAATCTCACCGTTTTCCAATATAGTAATTGTGCTGCTCAGTCACAACATCACTCATGACATCCAGCTCCAAGCCATCAAATCTTGAATGTATCTGAATGGACTTGTATTAGATACTGGGCACTCTTCCGTAAATTGGGACACTGCCAGCCACTCTTCTTTTTCATGGTTATGTCCGACACTTATAGCCCCAGTCAATGGTTTTGGTCTTTGTGTCCTTCTGTACAATGCTGCAACACAATTTTATGCTTTGCAACTGAGAGAGCGCAAACTGATATAAATGTATGAGTACATCACACTTACCTATAGTAAGCACAAGTCATGATGAGAAATGCCATGAGTGCTAATAGTATCTGAAATTATATTCTAAATGTATAGCTAATATAGAGATTTAAGTAGAAGTGGAACTAATACAGAAATGTGTGACATTATATGATTTTATTAGACGTGATTATTTTGAATCTATGTCGTGTAGCTGTTAACATATAAGATGGTCTGTGGTAAAACGCAGAACGTGGTAGGCCTCAGGGCCAGAGTTGGAGCTAAAAGGGAAGGTGTTTCTTTTCACGACACAGATTGTTTAACGTTTTTGGTCATTGCATTAATGGGCCATGATTTAGAGTAATGTTTTCTAAATAATAGAATAAGAGTTTTAACATGCTTTAATTAAATGAAGAAATTGAATGCTATAATCATAATGTGAAATATTGTAGGCCTGAAATGTTTTAGCATTGATTTACACGTACATGTCTGGGCTGAGAAATGTTGCAAGCCTTTTTAGAAGTCTATGAGAGTTGGGTTCTTGGCGGCAGATATCTGTCTGCAACAGGAAAGGGGGGATCCAATTATAAGTGAATGAATAGAGGTCTGTTCAGTAGACGGCCCAGACATGGAGGAGGGTTCTGGAATGTTTAAGGGGTATCAGCGGGCCGGAGAAGAGACTGAGAAGCAAGGTCAACTCTAACGTCTGAGGCCCAATACAAAGCATCATGGAAAAAGCCTGAAGTTGCACCACGTGAGAGGCGTTTCGCAAGGGGCGTCTCAAATGTTGTTGACTGTTTTGTATTAGGGACAGCACCCCTGGGTGGAGTTAGAGCAGAGACCTGAGGACCCTTTAGAGAGCGGATGGGTAGGCAGTGAGGGGTCATGACTGGAGAACTTTAGGTTTTCACCAAGAGACTTAGAGTGGGTGACTTCCCTTGGGGGTCATTCATTGCTGACACCTTTGTTAGGTTGGGATTTGGTTAAGTAGGGATACCATCTAGAACAGGGTAGGGACGCCTAACCTGTGTTTGTTTTCCTCCAACCTAAATGAAGGAGAGATATGCGTCTATGCTGATAGCTTTGCTATTTTTAGAACTTGTGTTAGTGATTTCTGTTGCTCGTCTGAGGGCTTTTCGAGAGCACATGTATGTAATTGGACCTGTGTATCTCGTGAATCTCATTCTGAGATGCTTGTATTTGCAGCTCATTATATCTTTACAATAAACTTTTGAAACCTAGAAGTTGTCCGTGATCTTTGAGAGTAGAGTCCTTTCTTGGGTGAACTAATTTGCAGATAGGTGTACTGTTTCCTTCCAAGACAGGCAATAAAGGTTCAGTCGACCAGATCGAGGTTTGGATCAATAGATATAAGGTATCGATCAAAATCTCGCCCTTTCAGTTGGTAGCAGAGGATGGTTGCCTTCTTGAGGACGGTGACCTAGGCCAGGTTAGCTTACCCCAAGGCCCCTAGAAATCGATGATCGGAAGAACAGCCCGCAGATGAAGATCCGGATGACGTGAGACAGAAAAAGCAGCAGTATCAGAGAGAGTGAGTATAAAGGGTTATGCGTGTTAGATTGCGGTGTTTTGTATTGTATCTATGTTGTAATGTCTGGCGGAGTTGAATGTCTGTAGAGTGACTGTGGAACAGGTTGTGAGCGCGCGCAACCGGTGGAAATCTTAAGTTCAAGGAGAGCTTAAGTGGTTCGGGTGTATCGGACACCCAGAGTAATTGTCAACTAGTGTGAAGGGGGTCATGAGGTACCATTGATCACCCGAGAGACCGAGATAGGGGGAACGTAAGAGTGAGTGCGTGAGTAACGGACGCTGGTCGGAAGTTACTGTGTGTGTAAGTAACCTATCAGAAAGACGATAGACATCTCGTCAGTTGTGTTGACAATTACAGATAGACTGTGGACGTACAGTCGAGAGAAGTGACCGCTTGGTCGGAAGTAGTCATTTTTCAGTGTATGAATGGGACGCATGCATAACCGGGAGACGAGTTGAGAAAGGAGGGGTGCTGCTGCGAAGCGGAGAAAAGAGACGTCAGGTGGTGTCGCGCAGCGATTGGCTGACAGGAGAAAGACCGCGCTGTGATAGGCCAGCTAGCGAACACGTCATACAGGGTCGCGACGTGATTGGCCAACAGGAGAAAGACCGCGCTGTGATAGGCCAAGCTAGCAAAGCCGCGACAGGATTGGTGGATTGTCATCAGGAAGTAAACAGAGTAGCGAGGCTGGATTTTGTGCGCATAATTATGAAGTGTTTTAAATGGTTGAAAGCGCTGTTTAAGAAAGAGAGGAGAGGATCGTATGAAGGGGAAGAAGCCCCGCCGGAGGGTACGCCAGCTCGTTATATGGCAGTAAATGTTGGGTTGCATACGATCCTTTGGATATCAGAGTGGAGTAAGATTACTGAAGGAAACGAGGAACTGACGTTCCCGAAGTACGGGACGTTCAGATTAGAGGTGTTACATCGATTGAAATCAGTCATGACCTCAAAGAGACCCTTGCCTAGACCAACCCAGTTTGAAGCCCTTGAAGCATGGCTTAGGGCAGCGCATGAAAGGAATATGAACAGACGACAAGAAAGGGTGAAACGCTCGGTAAGGGCAGTACAGGATGCCAGGTGGGATGCGGATGCTAAAAGATGGAGAGTGCATAATTTGGAAATAAATAAACTGTACCCAGTGTTAGAGGCGCCAGTAAATAAAAGCCCCCTAGAAGAGGATGATGAGAGCGAAACAGAGGACAGCCTGATAAACAGATTACTGACAGACAGGCCACCCCCGTATAATAGAGCAGGGGGAGAGGTAGAGAATACAGAAGGAGAAAAGGGGGGCAATGCAGGAGAGCATAGACCGCTTCCCAGTTCAGAGTGGGATCCTGAGCCAAAGAAAGAGTTGCTCCAGCCTAGTCAGGTGCAACAGGTGGTCGGTAGGTTTGTGGTACAAAGAGCGCCGGAAACGGAAAATGCCACATCCTACCCATTACCAGATGCACTACAGGTACCTGTTACCATAGGTCCTATAATATCGATATATGACCAAGAGAGAGCAAAAGGGGAAGAACGGAAACGGAAAGACAGAGAAAGAGCAGAGCAGGCAAGGAGGAACGATACCACTAATTCCCCAAGTCAGATGCCGATACCCAGAGAGTGGAGCACCCCGATGCACACAGCAGGGGACCCAGGAGGAGATCCTGGGGGCCCTAGATGGCCAAAGGATCTGAGGGGATCTGGACGAAAATCCTTTCAAGAGCTAAATGAGTACATGAAGCAGTGGGATGAGGCAGTGAAGGCTCAAAAGTGCATCAATGCTGCAGAAGCAGAAAGGGAAAGTCAGGACAGCAGAGCACGAACTCACTGCGGGGCTGGGGAGAGTAGCCCGGAGTGGGACTGTAGAGGGAGTAGGGGAGTCACCCATTGGGCCCGAAATGGAGGTAGAACAGACCTGGAAAACGGGGGCCCCGGGAGTGAAGGGGTGGCGTGCCCAATACTCAGTGAAGGGGAGAGGAGAGCGCAAGAGTACAGGAACAGCTTTAAGTGTCCACACTGTGTGCCTGGCACCAGAGAACAGAATGGGAGTTGTGAGAGGTCGCACCATAGTCCCTGTGATGACAGAAATGAGCGCAGCCCAGGGAATATGGGGAACCAGGAAGGATCGTATCGGATACTGAGCGATACGAGGCAAAGGGAGTGTAGCGACCAGAGGGAAAATAACAGAGAGATGTGCGGTGAGAGGAGAGAAGAAGACGAGAGTGGGCAGAGAGAGAGTAGGGATAAAAGGCCCGTGTTCCATCACCTTCCAAGATTGGATGGCCGAGCATGGGACCTGGAGAGATGGGAGCAAGGGAGGCCACCCATTAATTCTCCTGAGCCCAAACGCAGAGCTCGAAGTTGGGATGGGAGGGAGACCAGTGAGCCCCCTTCAAAAGACATATTGCGAGCTGAGATAAAAGCCAAGAGACTTGATGTCTCCAGCTTAAGGTCAGATCTGGATGACATGGTAGATGGTACCCTGCCTTTAGAAAGAATGGAAATGTATGAACAGGATGAAATACTGTATATGGCAAAGGACATCACACGAAAGGCGAGAGCAGTCCATGAGAAGTTAGTCGAACTAGCAGGCAAATATATGGTGGACTTGTCAAGAACCAAAGCATTACAGGGTAACCACAGGCTACATTACTCAGATCGAGATCTAGATGAGAGGAGAACGATTGGGCTGAAAACACACATAAGGGAATTGATTACTGGAATAAGGACATGGAGGGCACTAGATAAATGGGAAGAGAGGTGGTCCAAGAAAGGGACCGGCAGAAGAAGCATGATTGGTATAACACCAGGACAGCAGGGAATAGAAGCTTACCCTTTGCGTGAAGTTGCCAATGGGAGCTATGTACATGTCCCTTGGAGTAGGGGAGATTTAGCTGCTTTTACCACATCTTTCCCCAAGTTACGAGAGAGCCCCGTGGAGTGGTACAAGCAAGTCGAGAGGTTTGTAAAGATCTCAAAAGTCCTATGGATAGATCTGAACACGCTGTTTGACATTGTAGTACCAGGAGATCTGTGGACAGCATGCAAGGTTAGCGCTGAGTGGCCCACAACGGAGCCAGAGAGAGATGCTAGGACTAATGGGCCGTCCGAGATCGTGATGGCAAAATTCGAGAGAGTGATGACTTGGCTGAAAGAAAAAGTGCCAATGCAAGACATAGATTGGGTCAGAATAGACAGAACGAGACAAGAACCCAAAGAGACAGTCCATGAATATTACGAGAGATTGCTGAAGGCGTTTAAACAGTATAGCGGCTTGGATGTAATGGATCCAAAGGACATAGGGCAATTTGTGTCCAAGTTCGTCCTGGGACTGAGACCGGATATTAGTTTAATGATTCAGCAACACTCGATTTGTTGGCAAAGTAGACCCCTAGATGAAATACTGAGATATGCCAGGTACTGCTGCGATGAGGTAGACTCCAAGGCTAAGAAACTAAAAGAGAAGCTGATGGTGGTACAATTGCAGGCAGCAGGAAAAGGGGGACCGCAACAACAGCAGCAAGGGACAGGTACAGGAGGTAAGAAGCAGTACAGTCAGAACAAGGGTAATGAGGAGAGTACTACCTTCAGACCCAGAGTAGACATAGCTACCTTGAAGAAAACGACTAGGTGTCACCAGTGCAACGAGTTGGGGCATTGGAAACGCGAGTGCCCTTACAATGTAGAGATAGGAGAGCAAGAGATAGAGGAGGAAGAGGTCCAGAGCGCACCTATGAGAGGGGCGACGCCATACCAAGGAAAGGTGCTCAAAAGGGGGGGGGCTCCTCCCCGAGCCCAGTTCCCGCAACCTCCTCGAGTAGGGAGTATGGGTAAGACCTATAGACAAATGCCCCTGTTTGTGGAAGGTGAAGAGTGCTATTATGTGGACCCATTAACCGGACAGAGAGTGGAAAGAGAAGACTGCACCCTTGGGGCAGCCTTAGAGGTAGATCAGAGGGGACCCTATGTTGAAGCAGAAGTAGCAGGGTGCCCTACGACATTTCTGGTGGACACAGGAGCCACTAGATCCACGATCAGATCAGCTGCAGTTCCAGACCTGCCCATGTCTGGAGAGACCATACAGGTGGTAGGGGTCGCAAACAGGAGAATAACCAGCCAATTGACAGAACCGGTACAGGTGAAAATAGGGAAGTACAGCGATGAGCACCAATTTGTGGTTTGCGATTCAAGCCCTGTGTGTCTGCTAGGAAGAGACCTGTTGTGCAAATTGAATTGTACTATATATTGTACACCCCAGGGAGTGGAGGTATTGACTAATGATGATGATGCAGATTTCAAAGTTGCAAACTCAAGAATATGTGTGGAGCTGTACCCTACTTTGACAGTAGACGAGCTTCCCTGGGATTTGAGAGAGACAGTGGCATCAGAGGTATGGGATTTCACTGGGGAAGAGATTGGATTGGTCAAAGGGGTGGACCCAGTGAAAATTGTAGTGAAACCGCATGCTGAGTTCCCAAGAACACCCCAGTATAAATTGACTCCAGAAACGATTGCAGGCATAAAACCCGTGATCGAGTCCATGATTAAACAGGGAATACTGAAAGAAATCGTGGGTAGTCCATGTAACTCCCCGATTATGGGTCTGCAGAAACCAAATGGGAAATTTCGGATAGTGCAGGACCTTCGAAAGATTAATAACATAGTCGTTTCATGTTGTCCAGTGGTACCGAATCCATCAGTGATACTGTTTCAGATTCCATTCCAAGCAGAGTGGTTCACTGTGATAGATCTTTGTCAGGCTTTCTTTTCGATCCCTTTGGACGAAGATAGCCATTTTCTTTTCGCATTTAAGCTGGAAAATCGCGTCCTAACATGGTGTCGTATCCCTCAGGGGTATACAGAGAGTCCATCGATCTTTAACCAGCTTCTGAAGAAAAATCTTGAAAGTCTAGTGCTGCCCCAGAAGTCAGTTCTGGTCCAGTACATAGACGACCTCCTTGTGGCGTCAGAAACAGAAGAAGCTTGCAGGGAAGATTCCATTGCTTTGTTAAATCACCTAGCTGCCAATGGGCACAAGGTGTCCCCGGGAAAATTGCAGTACTGCCTGACAGAAGTGCAGTACTTGGGACACAGAATTGAGAAAGGCAAACGAAAGGTGTCACCAGACAGGATAGAGGCGATCATGAAAATGAACGCGCCTCAGACACAGAGAGAGGTCAGGATGTTCCTAGGGATGGTGGGTTATTGCCGACAGTGGATCGTGAACTTTTCACTGAAAGCAAAGCCCTTGCAAAAACTGACGCACAAAGAGGTGAGTGATCCGGTACCATGGGACAAAGACTGTTTGATGGCATTCTTACAGCTGAGAGAGGACCTGTGTCGTGCTCCGGCATTGGGAATGCCTGATTACAATAAACAATTCTTTCTTTACTGTTGTGAGAGAGAAGGTTGTGCGTTGTCTGTGTTGGTCCAAATCCATGGGAATGCCCGTAGACCAGTTGCTTATTTTTCAGCTACTTTAGACCCAGTAGCCGCAGCGTTGCCCGGATGTCTCAAATCCGTTGCTGCAACGGGTGTCAGCATTGAGAGATGTGAAAATATCGTTATGGGGCACCCGTTAGAGGTGTGCGTGCCACATTCTGTTGAACTGTTGATGACCAGGACCAAAACACAGCATCTGACCAATAGCAGGCTCACGCGCTATGAGCAAGTTATTCTTGCTGCAGAGAACGTGACCCTCAAGAGATGCTCTGTTTTGAACCCTGCTACCTTAATGCCACTTCCAAATGATATTGATGATGATGATGAATATACAGACCATGACTGTCTCGATGTGACTGAACTATGCACCAAACCCAGACCCGACATCGTAGATGAGCCACTGACCGACCCAGACGAAGTTTTCTTTGTCGATGGCTCATGTGTAAGAGACGAAGTTGGGCAGTTGAGAGCAGCTTATGCTGTTTGTACAATTGAAGGAGTTGTGGAAGCAGGGTGCCTGGAAGGAGTAAACTCCGCTCAGGTAGCCGAGATTATTGCCCTAACACGTGCTTGCTTAGCAGGCAATCAAATTCGAGTCACCATCTACACCGACAGCCAATACGGGTTTGGGGTAGTTCATGATTACGGGCAGTTATGGTCTCAAAGAGGGTTCATGACTTCTTCAGGCTCTCCCATTCGCAATGGAGAGTTTGTGCGCTTGTTGTTAGAAGCATTGCAATGTCCAGCAAGTATCGCAGTTGTAAAGTGCATCGCACATACCAAAAATGAGGACTTTGTTTCGAAAGGCAATAGATATGCTGATGAAGTTGCGCGGTATTGCGCAGAACAAGGTTACTCTTTCACAGAGGTGGATGTGGGTGGAATAAATGTGAGAACTGAATTAGCCATGATACTGGAAACTGTTGATACTTGGGATGAACTGTCAACCATGCAAGAAAATGCTCCTGATTCAGAAAAGGAAACATGGGAAAAGGCAGGATGTGTAATGGGTGAGACTCATTTTTGGGTCTCAGCAGACGGCAGAGCAGTGTTGCCCAATGAGATGGTGAGTCCAATGGCTAGACTCATACATGGTCCCGTACACTTAGGGAGAGATGCTATGCTGAGAGTGTTTAGACAGACTTGGTACAATCCTAAGTTTAGAATAGCAGCAGAAGCAGTGTGCCAGCGTTGTGTGACCTGCCAGCAGCTGAATGTAGGGAAAAGAACACCAGTTGCACTAAGTCACATAGGAAGGTCTGGAGGTCCATTCAACAGAATGCAGATAGATTTCATTGAAATGCCAAGATGCAACCGCCTCCGCTATGTCTTGGTGGTTGTTTGTGTGTTCTCCAGATGGGTTGAGGCATACCCTACACGTAGGTGCGACACCCTCACAGTGGCTAAGTTACTGCTTAGAGAACTTATCCCTCGGTTCGGGGTGCCGGCCTTTTTGGAATCAGATAGGGGAACACATTTTAACAGCGAGCTTGTGAAGATGATTTGTGTTGCACTGAATATAGACCAAAAACTCCATTGCAGTTACCGACCAGAAGCCTCAGGAATTGTGGAACAAATTAATGGCACGATCAAGTCCAGAATAGCGAAAGTTTGCTCCTCAACGACCCTGAATTGGCCTGACGCCCTGCCATTAGTACTCATGAGCCTTCGTAGTACCCCAGACAGAAGAACAGGGTTGTCACCACATGAGGTGTTAATGGGGAGAGCAATGAGACTGCCATCTATTCCAGCTACTGCACTGTTAAATATCACAGATGATATGATCCTGGACTATTGTAAGGGGCTGTCTGACGCCATGCGTTCTGTGTCCCTTCAGGTGCAGGCTGCAGAGGTTCCAGCGTGCCAGGGCCCTTGCCATGACCTGTATCCTGGGGACTGGGTCCTGGTGAAGAAACATGTGAGAAGAAGCTGCTTGGATATTCGTTGGCGTGGGCCCTACCAGGTTATCCTGATCACAAGTACAGCTGTAAAGGTGGGAGGCCTGCCCAACTGGATACACGCGTCGCATACGAAAAGGGTTCCAGCACCTCTGGAAACAGCTCCTCTCTCGGATGGACGTCCAGCTGAGGACCAAGAAGCCATAGAGGGGGCTAGCCAAGCTGTAGAGGTGCCAGTGGAAGCAGGGAACGAGTCTGACCAAGCTGAGGACGGTCAGTACAACAGCGAAACAGAAGACGCTACAGAAGGAGAAGACAGCTGGGAGTACGAGTCTGACCCTGACAGGTCTGAAAGAGAGCGAGAACAGACCAGAAGGAGAAGGAGTAGAAGGGCACGTGGAGAAGCAAATTGGCCGCAAAGAAGAAGTTCTAGCCTGAGGTCAACTCCAGAAGCAACCCTTCCTCCGATATCAGAAGACTCAGACCCAGAAGAAGGTGCTCAGGGCGCTGAAGCATCAGACCGAAGAAGGTCAAGAAGAGTGCGTGTGCCTAACAGAAGATACTCCACACCTGAGTGGACATATCTGGCGACAAATGTCTGTGAAACCGGAGACAGGGAGGATCCGAGCGGTGGTGGTGTCCAGTTCTGAGCCCATTATCACCGTGGAAATACAACTGTTGGTACCCGGTGTCGAACAAGAAGGGTCACTAACATTCGTGCTCCCCAGACCTCCCCGCCTCAGCAAGTTAAAACACATGTTTCTTACAGAATTGAAATTCCCCGACTTTGGTACCACGATAACAGCACATGAAGAGCATACTCTTCGCATGGAAATATTGAACTATGCTATTGAAGCTGCAACCACAAATCTAATAGTCGATTGTTAAAGGACTTTGTAAATAAAGCAAGTAGAAGAAAAGAAGATTACCTAGCGCCCAGGAAGCAGAGAATTTTAGGGAACCCCTTGAGTGGATGGAGAAGGGCTAGGGTTGTCTTTTTGAACTGTGAAAGGACTTTTTGCGAAAAAGGCTGTCAGCCTCCAGCTGTGTGGATTCTAAAGACAAAAAAAGGATTGAAAGAGACTGTAAAGGAACGAGAGGAAAAGAACTTTTTTGCAAAGAGAAAGGGAAAGCTAGATTGTCTGACGAAATGGAGGCCGGCACCCCGAACCGCAGAGCTAAATGTATAATAGGTACACTAATAGTAGGAGTGATAATATTAATAGCTTTAGTGGTAACAATTTCTTATGTAAAGGGACATGAGGAAGAGGTAAAGGTAACTGATGCGAATTCTGTAGTAACACTTACACCCACTGTTGCAGGTGAGAAAAGGGAAAACACTCAAGAGAAAGCGTTATTGGCTGCAGAAGCCCGCAGGTTACATGTAGACGAGTCCCAAGGAGACTTTAGGTCAAATGCTTATGCTAAACTTTTGTATGAATACGTGGATGCCATGGAGGTTAAGGATTGCTACGTCTGCATGCAGTTGCCTGCGTCTGTAGATGAAGGAATTCGATATCATCACCTCCCTCTGACATATGGCATTACATGTAGCTTATTGCTTAGTATATTTTATGAGAGAGATAGTTTTGAATACTATTTCTCCAATTATGATTCTGTGTTGCCAGAAGTCCCGAATTATAAGCAGATGAATAAATGGGATTACTGGAAGAGTGAAGACAGATTGGCCAAGTTCTTCATTCCTTGGATTACCTTAGATACTTCACATGCCCGTAGAAATAATCTGACATGCAAGGTGTCAGAAGTCGAGAAAAAGTTCATAGGGCAGGTGGATGATCGTTACAGGAGACAAAAGATTTTGAAAAAATCAGGACAAGGGAAATTAGATTGGACCGAGGAAGAGAAGTCACACAAGAGAAAGGGTAGTAGTGGTCCAATAGCTTTAGATAAAGCGCAGAAAGGAAAGTTATGTCTTCACCGAGCCAAAACGTATTATGAAAATGTATACGTGGGTGAAGTTGACTGTGAACATGCTTTTAATTTAGAGTACTACACTAAGGATTTCCTGAAGGGAATGCAAGTAATTCCAAATGTGTATTTTGTATGTGGAAGAAATGCTTACGTGAGACTACCTGACAACTGGTATGGATCATGTTACTTGGCAATTGTCTTCCCCAAAATATATCATGCACAAGACTTATTGATCATTGAGGGCCAGACATCATCGAGGGGAAGGAGAGATTTAGGCGATGCAGAAATGGTTGGAGATGTCTTTGGAGCTATGTTCCCTCTTTTGGGAATAATCCTTAATGATGTTAAAATTAGACGACTGGCAACAGTTGTCGACAGGTTGTCTGCCAGCACTGCTCAGTCCTTAATGCTGGTAGAAGGAGAGATGCAATCGATAAGGGCTATGGTTCTTCAAAATCGGCTTGCATTAGATGTCTTATTAGCAAAAGAGGGCGGAGTCTGTAAGGCTTTGAAGGTTCAGGAATGTTGCACTTACATTCCAGACCTTTCAAAACCCCTTGAGAAAGTTATTAAGAACATAACTAATATACACAAAGAGATCGAAGACTTGAGTAGAGAAAATGTCTGGGAAAAGGTGGGCCACGGAATGAGTACAGTTGGAGGGTGGTTTTCCACCTTAGGCAAAAGCTTTATTTGGTATATCCTAAAGCCTATCATCATAATATTGATCTGTGGGATAATATTGTGGGGATTGGTGAGGGTATTCAAATGGTACAGAGCAAGAAGGTCAGAAAGGGCCCAAAGAGAACAGTTGCAGAGATTGGCTGCCATACAAGATAATCAGTACAGGAGCCTGAGAGCTCTGGAAGCGCAGAGAATGCCAGCAATAACTGCAGTTTAAATGTTAGTGATGACCCCGAGAGGTCATCAAAGGGGGGAACTGAGAGAGCGCAAACTGATATAAATGTATGAGTACATCACACTTACCTATAGTAAGCACAAGTCATGATGAGAAATGCCATGAGTGCTAATAGTATCTGAAATTATATTCTAAATGTATAGCTAATATAGAGATTTAAGTAGAAGTGGAACTAATACAGAAATGTGTGACATTATATGATTTTATTAGACGTGATTATTTTGAATCTATGTCGTGTAGCTGTTAACATATAAGATGGTCTGTGGTAAAACGCAGAACGTGGTAGGCCTCAGGGCCAGAGTTGGAGCTAAAAGGGAAGGTGTTTCTTTTCACGACACAGATTGTTTAACGTTTTTGGTCATTGCATTAATGGGCCATGATTTAGAGTAATGTTTTCTAAATAATAGAATAAGAGTTTTAACATGCTTTAATTAAATGAAGAAATTGAATGCTATAATCATAATGTGAAATATTGTAGGCCTGAAATGTTTTAGCATTGATTTACACGTACATGTCTGGGCTGAGAAATGTTGCAAGCCTTTTTAGAAGTCTATGAGAGTTGGGTTCTTGGCGGCAGATATCTGTCTGCAACAGGAAAGGGGGGATCCAATTATAAGTGAATGAATAGAGGTCTGTTCAGTAGACGGCCCAGACATGGAGGAGGGTTCTGGAATGTTTAAGGGGTATCAGCGGGCCGGAGAAGAGACTGAGAAGCAAGGTCAACTCTAACGTCTGAGGCCCAATACAAAGCATCATGGAAAAAGCCTGAAGTTGCACCACGTGAGAGGCGTTTCGCAAGGGGCGTCTCAAATGTTGTTGACTGTTTTGTATTAGGGACAGCACCCCTGGGTGGAGTTAGAGCAGAGACCTGAGGACCCTTTAGAGAGCGGATGGGTAGGCAGTGAGGGGTCATGACTGGAGAACTTTAGGTTTTCACCAAGAGACTTAGAGTGGGTGACTTCCCTTGGGGGTCATTCATTGCTGACACCTTTGTTAGGTTGGGATTTGGTTAAGTAGGGATACCATCTAGAACAGGGTAGGGACGCCTAACCTGTGTTTGTTTTCCTCCAACCTAAATGAAGGAGAGATATGCGTCTATGCTGATAGCTTTGCTATTTTTAGAACTTGTGTTAGTGATTTCTGTTGCTCGTCTGAGGGCTTTTCGAGAGCACATGTATGTAATTGGACCTGTGTATCTCGTGAATCTCATTCTGAGATGCTTGTATTTGCAGCTCATTATATCTTTACAATAAACTTTTGAAACCTAGAAGTTGTCCGTGATCTTTGAGAGTAGAGTCCTTTCTTGGGTGAACTAATTTGCAGATAGGTGTACTGTTTCCTTCCAAGACAGGCAATAAAGGTTCAGTCGACCAGATCGAGGTTTGGATCAATAGATATAAGGTATCGATCAAAATCTCGCCCTTTCACATCAATGCCTAAAGGCAAATCAAATCACTACCAAAACACTGCTGCCAAATTCAGAAGTGGAATACAACCAACGGACTTTGGATCATGGATTAGAGTACGTATTTCAAACTACTAGAGCCACAGCCCCAAACCACCAGCATAGAGCAGTTAAACACTGACTCACCTCAATTTAAAGGTCTTGTAATCTATAACTCTAAGCATAGTTAGTTTGATGGAGAAAGCTAAGAATTTGAAGAAGAGTGTGTAGTGTTCCAGTAAAGTCAGTCACGGGTCTCCCTCTTCTCACATTTCTCTGACGATAATGGAATTATGAAGGGAATGGTGTGGAAAAGGGCAAGGTAGATTGTGCTCTGATTAAGGAAGTTGGGGTTGGTGGCAGAAGAGTTCTTGTTTGTAGATAAGTGAGAAGCTGTGAGATTTCATAAAAAGCAGTATGCCCCACTCCAAACCAACACTCGCTGCCTTGACCTCATTCATTACCATTCAAAACCGCCAAAAATG
Source organism: Lissotriton helveticus (assembly GCF_964261635.1). NCBI lineage: Eukaryota > Metazoa > Chordata > Amphibia > Caudata > Salamandridae > Lissotriton > Lissotriton helveticus. The sequence continues at coordinate 526,750,037 of NC_136070.1, forward strand.
CATATCTAAATCTGTGAAGTGCCCATTTTCCCCCACACCTGGTAGTGCACATCACTAACACTGAGGATACACATACTAAAAAGGTGCCCTGACACCAAAGAACAAAAGATCGAGCCAACTCCCTGTAATCTTGAAGGATGCACACCCAATAACATAGCTACTTAGGTCCTCGGAGCACTGTCAAGTCGGAGCAGTAAAGATCCACAGCAAAACTGCCCATCTTAACATGACTGAAATGCAATGGATCCTTAGCACCTCTTTAAATGTTGTTTCCCTATTTTGATATTTGGCCATCCTTTACTACCACATGCACCATGCCACCATCCCCTCCCCTTGCTCAGTCTATGCTGAATACAGCTGTATAGCCAGAACTAATCGATATAACCCTTCACTTTTGCAAATTGGTTGTCAGGCCCAACACGTATCCGGGGGTCACATATTCAGGGGCTACCTGTTGCAGATATTGAGGGGAATATGACAAGAGCACAGCAATCGTCCACATATAAAAGAAGTGGCAGTCGTATCATCCTGATCCTCACATGGTTTGTGTGCTCTGTCAACACCAGCACTCCAGGTTGGTAATGTATAGAGTGTCTCTTAATCAGCTGGAGGAAGGGATGCATTCCCCACCTGGTCCTTTTGTACTCGAGCTTATAGGGTTACTATGTAGGGTAGCTAGAGAGCTGACATATCTAAAGTGTCTGAGACTTAAAGAGACGAGATATGTTCAAAATTTAAAGCGGTCCACCAGGTACAGAAGACAGCTCGACGAGGTGTTATTACAGAAAGCATTTTTGGAAGATGCAAAAAAAACACTAAAGACACTGCTCTGTTGTGCTAGTGCCCTTCTGAAATCCAAACTAGATGTTTGTTAGAATACCTAAATCAGCAGCTCACCTTCCTAAATAGGATTCTGTTCAGCAAATTGTAAGTGGAATGTATTAGACATGTGGTGTTAACATGAGGGCTCTTGTCTATCCTCCTTTTTGAGAATAGATATAATAAAAGAAGAGTTCAAAGTCTTCGGTAAACCAAAACAAGACTTAACATTTAAGACGCTTTGTGGCAAAGGGGCCCCAGAGTTACTCGTTAATTTTATGGATAGCCATCGGGCCCTATCTCAATTCTGCTACTCCCAAGATTTTGCTTTTTTTTGTCAATTCTCTGAATTAAGGTTTCTTCATCTGTTGTGCTCTTCTGCTGGGCACATAAGACATTTTATTTAAGCCGGTTTACCCTATGTGTTGTGTTCATTAGTTCACTGTTCCTGGCTACCTGGCACGGAGGGACAATCAAGGTGATGTTTGTGTTTAGTTCTATTTTTTCTTCATTTCCTTTTTTTCCTTGTATATACTTGTTCATCTATGTACAGAACTCTTGTACAGAATGGGGTGGGTGGGACAACTTCTGTATTGGCAGTAGGCAGACATAGTCCATGTATTGATGGTTTCTCAACATTTATTTTCTTATCTAAAGATTTTACATTAATTTGTACTCGTCCATATTTGTGCAGATAGGCTTGAAACATTAACAGGGTATCACATCAGCATTGAAATCAATGTGAAGTCTTTGAGGAAAGGAGGGTTTTCTATAACAAACTCTGTACCGGCGCCCGGATACCCTCATGGGGGACAAGCAACGCTCTACAAATCCGTCTTACATTACATTACCACTGACTTGGTATACTGGTAGTGTGGTCCCAAACAAAGAAGCAATTTAATTTCTCCCTGCAGACCATCCCGCAGGATGACATCTCAAACTACAGACAAAAACATACCACTGCTGGGTTGCTCTTCTAACCCATGGAACAGTTTGAGCTTGATGATGAGGCCTCAAGAAGACCTGAAGAAATTTCAACAAAGTCTAGCTTTTCATCCAGAACTTCATATGTTAAAAAGTGTGATCGTGCAAACAACTAACATGTGGAAACTGATGCATGATGGTGCCCTTATCAATATGCTCTATTTCTTCTCTTGACCACTCACTGTTACAAAAATAGTTGTCTCACTTGTTAGCACTGCATTCCATTACCCCATATATTCCATGGCATTCTCCTGCAGTATGTGGTGACAAGGACCTCCCAAATAAATTGATAAGTAAATAAATACACCCATGGGGAAACCATCTATTTCATTATTGCTTTGTTCCCTTTTTTACTTTCTCCTGCATTTTGTTTCTATGGCTGTGTTACTTTGTTCTTATAGAATTATTAAAGATAGAGAATGTATAATCTTGTGTGTCTCAACAAAAACCAAGATGTAACTGCAAAATAGGTTGGTAAACTTATTCTTTTGGAGTTCATTAGGGGTCTTTCATGACCTGTCTTGTTTTTTTTTTTTTCCTTTATAATTTTCTGTTATCTGCCCCTCACTGTTCCAGAGATTGGCCTTTTTTTGCATGTGAAATTACAAACGTCTGAGCATGCCAAGATAAGGTATTACACACACCTCTGTGTTATTGTCCCATGGTATGCTGTTCCGTCATTGTCTGGGCACAGTGGCATGTGTTATGTATGTTCACCATTTATATTCACTCATACACGCATATTGAGACTCATCTATTCACACGCACTCATTGTCACACAGCCACTCATGTGCTCACTCATTCATTGCGCAATTTGCTCACAATCACTTTGCTGTATACACACCTCCACATACATTCACACACTCACAACTCCTTGTTGAAACAGTAAAATGTAACACATCTGTTACACAACTATCATAAACACATTTGAGCAACACAACAACTTTCAGACTGGCTTCAAGATGAGTGCTTGAAATAGGGGTTGCACTGGTGGCTCAGGTATAGTAAGGTACTGTAGGAAGCCTGCTCTGTATATACTATAGCAAAGTAAGGTATAGTGGGAACACAGTCCAGGGGAACCCCAGAGGTATAGCAGCGGACAAAGTAGATAATACCTTACTCTCAAGTTAGTGGTAGCTGGACTGAGCAGTAAGGCTTATCAGAGGGTAGTGTTAAGCATTTGTTGTACACACTCAGGCAAGAAATGAAGTCACACACTCAAAGACTGCTTCCAGACCAATTGTTTGTAGGAAAAGTTGTCACTTTGTTATTTTTATTACTAGAACCAAGAATCACTTAGTGCAGGTGAGTTATATAGTTTCCAAGAATGGCAATACCTTTCAAGAATGCAACTTGTTTTTTTAAATGCAGTAAAAACTGTACAGTCTTGAGGAAGCTTTCTGTAAATGTCAACCAGTGAACGTTTTTAGAGTTTTGCAATGTTCAAGATAGGAAATGCAATGTAACGTTTCAGTTCAATATATTCATATGGAGCAAAACAAGGTTAGTAACTTACAGGTAGGTACCCAGTTTTGTAGTTCAGTCTTGGGCTGGTAGCACTTACATAGGGCTGGAGTCAGGCGGGTTATGAGAGTGCACCCTCAGCGCCAAAGGAGTGGCCATGTGCAGCGGACAAAGGAGAGGTTGGAGCTCAATCTAGTGCTATTGAGACGGTGAGTACTCGGAAGAGCACCTTTCACAGGTAGGTGCCTGTGGTTTTTGGGTCAAGGCCTAGGAGTCAAAGGTAGGCACAAAGGGGGCAACAAGTAGGTACCAAAAGCGCACCTCCAGGGTAAATCGGGCGGCAGGGTGCAAAGTAGGTATTGGGCTCCCAAGGCAGACCAATGGAGGACGTAGGTCAGGAAGAAGTGCTTCAGGCTTGGACAAGTAGGCTGGACGAGGGCAACCAATGGTTGGACAGGTAAGCTGGATAGCTGGGCAACACCTGGGCACCATCAGCTGGGCTCCCCAAAGTTGGGGCGGAGGATACAGAGGTGCCTTTTGGTGTCGGGTTTAGTTAGCTGGATCAGTTAGTGGTCGAGGGGACCCTTCGAACAGAGGCTGCAGGCCTCAAGGAGGGGCCTTGGAGAGGTCGGACACTGAAGCAGATGAGGTCAGGATTGCCGGGGAGATGTCTCAGGGTAGGTGGTTCACACGAACTCGGGCCATGGGTACCGGGTGCAGAGTGGTGTAGCTTTGAGGATCCGCTGGGATCTGTAGGCTGGTGTTGGTTTCTTGGATGGACGAATCTGGTGCCCAGTGGCAACTGGAGTCTTTGTCACAGACAGCACAAGTCCTCAGGGTTCTTGAGGTTGCTGGCTGCAGGCCACACCGATTTCTAGAAGCAGGGTTGCTGGAGGAAGAGACAGGCTGGTAAGGAAGGGGCCAAGTCAGTCGTCTTCTTCTCCATTGCTGCAAGGCTCTTTGGTCCTTCTTCTTCTTGGGTCGTCAAATCTGAAGAGGCAAGGTTCAGGGGTGCACCTAAATACTAGATTTAGGGGCTTTACAGGGGTGTGCAGGTCGGGACTAATGGATCCCTTCCCTGGGGTGCCTACACCCCATATTATCAATCAATCACTGTGTTGGTAAAGCACAACTACTCACCTGAAAGGGTCTCAAGGCGCTGGGGGGTTGTTGGAGCGCAGCTCTTAGGTGTTCAAGGTGGTTTGTCGAAGAGCCAGGTCTTGAGGTCCTTCAAGAATTTAGAGAGCGTTGGTGTCTTTTGGAGCTGGAGAGGGAGGGTGTTCCATGCCTTGGCTGCGAGGAAGGAGAAGGAACGACCTACTGTTCTTGTCTTCTTGATGCACGGCACCTCCGCAAGGGAGAGCTGGGATGAGCGGAGGGGTCTTTGGGGTGCATGGAATGGTTCATGTAGGCGGGTCCGGTGTTGTGGAGGGCTTTGTGGGCATGGGTGAGAAGCATAAAGGTGATTCTCTTCTCGACGGGGAGCCAGTGTAGTGTCTGCTGGTGTATGATATTGCAGTGGTATGGTAGGTTGAGGACTAGTCTGGCAGAGGCATTCTGGATGTTCTGGAGTTTGCGGGTGAGGTTCTTGTTTATTCCAGCGTAGAGTGCATTGCCATAGTCCAGTCTGCTGCTGAAGAGGGCATGGGTGACGGTTTTACTGTATTCGAGGGGAATCCAGTTGAAGATCTTTGGTAGGAAGAGGTGACAGCGTTGATTTGGTGGTTCATTTTGAATTCGGAGTCCAGGATGATTCAGAGGTTGCGTGCATGGTCTGTTGTGGAGGGTGGGTTCCCAAGGGCGGGGGCCACCAGGTGTCATTCCAGGCATTGGGGTGTGGGCCCATGATGAGTACTTCGGTTTTGTCAGAGCTTAGTAGTAGGCAGCTGTTCTTTATCCACCTGGTGACTGCTTCCAATCCTTCTTGGCAGTTGTATTTGGCGATGTTGGGTTTGTTGAATAGGGAGAGGATGAGTTGGGTGTCATCTGCGTATGATACAATTTTGAGTCCATGTGATCTGACGATGGATGCGGGCGGGCCATGTAGACGCAGAACAGGGTGGGCTGATGGAGGATCCTTGGGGGACTCTACAGGTAATCGGTGTGCGATCCAAGAAGAAGGGAGGGAGTCTGACCCGCTGCCTTCTGCCAGAGAGAAATGAGCGGATCCAGTCGATGGCTTTGTTCTGTATTCCTGCGTCATGGAGTCTGCAGGCTAGGGTGCGGTGTGAGACTGTGTCGAAGGCTGCGGAGAGGTCCAGGAGGATAAGGGCCACAGTCTCTCCTCTGTCGAGGGGGGTGCGGATGTCATCTGTCGCAGCAAAAAGGGCGGTTTCGGTGCTGTGGTTCTTCCTGAAGCCTGATTTGGAGGAGTTGAGGATGTTGTTTTCTTCTATGAAGGAGGCGAGTTGACTGTTGACTGCTTTTTGAATTACTTTCACCGGCTATGGGAGTAAGGAGATCGGTCTTAAGTTTTTGAGGTCGGTGGGGTCCATCAAGGGTTTTTTCAGGAGAGGGTTGATCTTGGCGTGTTTCCAGTCATCAGGGAAGGAGGCGGTCTCGTAGGAGTGGTTAATGATTTGTCGAAGCTCAGGGCAATATTATACCACCCTCCAGTAGCAGGGAGCATAGGCATTTCCTGATTGGGTGAGTCCCCTCATCTTCAAGATGGAGACTAAGATGTGTGCTTCACTTTGCCTCTCCCACCTGAGGGGTGGGGTTGGCAAAGGTGGGCACTGAACCGGTGGGGGCCAGTTGCTGATAGCAGCAAAAGGCAGGGGGTAACTAACAAAGGCAGCAAACCTTTGAAGCTTCCTCTTTGTGGACCCTGCCCATCTTGGGGGAGGAGGCATGACACCTCTGGAGGTTCTATACCCAGGGGTCCAGAAACCGGTCTGGTGGTAGCAAGATGGCTGGTATCCATTCAGGAACCACATCAGGGCTGGTCGTTTTTCAGGGGGCATCTTTAAGAAGCCCTCTGAGTGCAGTTAACATTAAATCCAACACTAACATCAGTGTGGGTTTATTGTGCTGAGAAGATTGATACCAAACTTCTCAGTCTTCCATAAAGCCATCATGAAGCTGTGGAGTTCATGTTGCCAAACTTCCAGCCCATGTATTCAAAATGGCTTCACTGCACTTACAATGTCTGTGAATAGCACAGAACCTGTAGGGGCATATTGCTCATGCAGCTATTTATTTATCTATTTATTTATTTGAAAGTTTTACATGCCCTCACCGGTGGTATGGTGCATCCAGCCGCGGCCAGTGCAGGTAAGAAAAGCTGTGGAGTGACAGAGTCAGGTGGGGAAGGATTCCGAAAGACGACGAGGAGGGAAAATTAATTATTTATTTAATTTTCCCTCATCATCGTCTGTCGAAATCCACCCCCACCCATGCCCCACCGCTCTTACCAGCACTGGCTGCGGCTGCGGCTGGGTGCACCCTGCCTTTAGGGCTTTATGGCATGCCAGAGGGGTGACTTAGGAAATAATATGAAATGAAATACCAGTATTTGTAAAGCGCACAGCTACCTCCGAAGTGGTGTCCCGGCACTGGGGGCCCTCAGGAAGATTAAGCAAGCTATTGCCCAGAGCCACATGGTGCTGGGCTAACCTGCCGCCGGCATCGGAATCGAACCGCGAACCCCGTAGTCAGGCACCCTGGCCACTGCGCCACACCTCTTCCATAGACTTACCTATGCCACAGGCAGTGTTGGTAGGCATGGCACCCAAGGATGGGTGTCATGTTGACACTTCAGTTTAGAAGGGCACCAAAACATGCAGCCTACAATGGCAGTGTGTGGTTTTTCAAGTGAGAGGCCAATGAGGGTGGCATAATACATGCTGAAGCCCTCAGAGGCCCTCTCTGGTCACAAGGCCCTTGGTGTCAGGGGTACCTTTTACAAGGAACATACATGTGGTACCGAGCTGTGCCAATTGTGGGAACCACGGTACAGTTTTGGAAAAGAACACCGGCCCTGGGAATCTGATTGGCAGGGACCCAGGGTACACTCAGTCAAGTTGGCATCAGGTATCTGGCAAAATGTTAGGGGGTAACCATGCAAAAAAGGGCACATTCCTACACATGCTATTAAGGAGGGATACCCCACACAGGGACTCATTCATCCCATGGTTTTCCCCAGAGATTTTGGCTGCTTTAAACAGCTGAAATCTCAGGGTAAACAGGAGAGATTTTTGGTGTTTCAGCAGACCTTGCAATTTCCGATGGGCCCACTAACTCTTCATTGTGGCCCATCAGGAATTCAGGGGCAGTTGATATGAGGTCCACTGATGGCCCATTTAACACAGTAGTTAGCTACCAGGGCCAGAATTAATTATTCCAGCCAGTACCTCTCTATGAGTTAACAGGGATAAAAAATTAACCTCCACAGTAATGGGAGTAACCTGTTGGTCTGGAATCATTGGCTTCTTTTACTTAGGTGTTTGCCCAAATCAAAGGAGTTTAACCCTTACATTTACCACCTACACTAACTATGCAGTAAATGGGAGAAGGGAGAAGGAAGCCACTGATTTGCTTTGCATGTGGAACCAGCTGGGAAATATAACTGGGTGTAGGGCAAGCTCTTGGACTATTGAGGGGAGCATAATATGCCCACTGATGAGGGTGGGTGTGAGGTGCGGGCCAGCCTGAGCCCCTGCTCCCTGCCTGCCCTCCTGCTCCAGTGGTTTTACCGATTGAACATCCTCACTCTGTAAACATGGGCCTGGTATTCCTGCACTAGTAAACTAAGGCCCATATTTATCAAGGTTTTGCGTTGCTCTACCCAAGACACACATAAAAAGAGGAAGATGCCTCTCAGGATTATTTTTAGGCAGCAAAGTGTCTTTTATTTCACAAAAACAATCCTGCCTACAATGTAGGCACCCTTGCAACATGACATAAGGGTGTCTGAATTGGCGCTAGGCAGACAAAAGTGTGCCGGTGCTAGGAAAGGACTAGAATGTGCCATATAATGGTAAATACAGCACATCCTGTCCTTTTTAGGTCAAGGACCGAAGGCTGCGCTTGCGCAGTCTCCGGGAGGAGATTTAATGATTTGGAGTATGGGGGCTTGAACCCGCCTCTCTCCTCCTCTCTCCTCCATTAGCTGGCTTCCTAAACGGAGGCCAGCCATTGGAGGAGACAGGCGTCACTCCAATAAAGCCCCGTCTCTTTCGGATTCGGGGGCGTGTTTTTTTGCGTTCTTTAGACTGTGACGTCACCCGTCACTCAGAACGCCAAAAACACGCCCAACGAATCCGAAATTTCCGGAGTTGTGGCCGCCATTTTGCGTTTTTCTTGTTTTTTCGTCTTTAAAGCAATAGCGCTGGCAACGCGTGATTACTAAGGCACTGTAATAGCGAGGAATGACTTCCTGCCGTGTGTCTTATACCCGGGTTTTCTGATAGTGGGTTTTTACTGTTAGCAAATCTCTGCTTGTTTTTCTAATCCTCTCTGGGTCCCGACGTGCTGCAGTCAGCTTGCGCCGAGGATGCAGTGACATGTTAGCTTCTCTCGTTAAGTTTTGAAGCAAAACTGGCGAGTGCCCGCTGAAAGGTGGAGGGGCAATTGATGAATCGCCCAGGGTAATCCAATCGGCCAATTTTCTGGCTCCTAATTGAGTGAGAACAGAGATGCTGAAATGTTTGCTCCGGGTTAAACACCGAATATCTGGTGCTCGAAGTTCTAAAGTTTCGGCTAACTCTTACAGTGCGTATATCTATATAACGTGCAAATCGAAGCGTACACTTAGCGAATGCTGACAGACATGCAGCTGTCTGATGTGTGTGTTCAGTACTGTGTTGTTTTCTGTTAACCTGTTTAATGCATTATTCTGCCTGACTAAGCCACAGCTCCTCTCAATGTGAACACACACTCGCAATTTGCATTTGACATAATGATGCAGGCTGAGAAACAGGTTCGTCAACGATCACACGTGGCATGTGTACTGTAGTGCGGGGGCGCTAGGGCTTGAGATCCAGACGTCGCAAGGTATTCACTACCCTGCCCCTCCTTGACCCTCTGATTCTTGCTGAGTCAAATAGGAGAGCTTTTGTTCTGCCCCGGTAAGCAGTTTCCTGGCAGGGGTTCGATATCGCCAGGGGACGGAGGAGGCCGGACTACGGACTCTCCCAATCAGTAGCAGCAAAAAAAACGAAGCAACGTCTTTCTCGGAAGCCCTAATGAGCCATGCCTGGCTGGGCGTCTGCAGATTTTTGTGTGCAGACCACCTCATACGAAAAATGCCCACACGCAAACTCTGGGCGCCCCTGAAAGGGGAGGTGTTTAAAGAGAGGCGGAGGAGTACATTGACCACAGGCAATCCATTCTAGTAAAGTGTGTTTACAGGAGGGACGGAGTTTTATTTATTTATTTACACATTTTTTACATAGCGCATGACGTGGACTACCGGCGGCTTGAGATGATCTCTGGACGGAGGGGCGGAGATGTTATGCGAGAGCTGAGGCCTCGATTTTGCCTCAAGGCCCCGCAGTGGTGCCTGATCAGAGAAGGCTTAAAGCATGCTAGCAGCTGCGGCGGTCATCGGTGCTCCCTGGTCGGACATCGGGAGATGAGTACGGAAGAGGGGAAGGTGGGTTGCAGGACCTCTGCCTCCACCGCCCTGGGGTCCGGACCTCTGCACTCTAGCGCCTTGAGGCTGCAGCCGACCCAGCGCCTAGTGAGGAGCACAGAGAGGACACCCCCGGAGAGGGGACACTGACCGTCTGGCACTGGTGAGTGAGCACCCCCCCTCCACCCCTCCACATCTGCAGCACGTCCAGGCCTCTGCACTCTAGCGCCTTGAGGCTGCCACCAACCCAGCTCCTAGTGAGGGGTAGAGAGAGGACACCCCGAGAGGGCACGAACTGAAGTGGGCACAGAGGGCGTCCCGAGAAGTGTATAATTAGGCTCCTCGAGCAGCCAAAATACTTTCTGCGGCCCTCCGAGCAGACGTTTTGGGGGCCCTTGTTCAGTGGGTGGGGGTTATTTCACGTTGATTAGTGACCAGTATTCCATTGGGTCTCAACCTTCATGGGGGTACGGTAGGTCCTGGGGTGTCGAAGTGAGAGCACACCCTCGGTGCTCCTTTGGCCGGGTACGCTGTGGCGTGTTTAAGATGGCGAGCGGCGGCCCGTGTGCAGGAGCGTAGCTCCTTGAAGCAGCGGGGTGAATTGATCAGAACACTGGTCACTACAACAGGCCTCCGGGACACTACTTATTTAAGCTGAGAGATCTCCTACTAATTCCCACGAAGAATACACGGCTAATCTACACGAACTGAAGCGGGCACAGAGGGCGCCCCGAAAAGTGTATAATTAGGGTCCTCGAGCAGCCAAAATACTTTCTGCAGCCCTCCGAGCAGACGTTTTGGGGTCCCTTGTTCAGTGGGTGGGGGTTATTTCACGTTGATTAGTGACCTGTATTCCATTGGGTCTCAACCTTCATGGGGGTACGGTAGGTCCTGGGGGGTTGAAGTGAGAGCACACCCTCGGTGCTCCTTCGGCCGGGTACACTGTGGCGTGTTTAAGATGGCGAGCGGCGGCCTGTGTGCAGGAGCGTAGCTCCTTGAAGCAGCGGGGTGAATCGAGCAGAACACTGGTCACTACAACAGGCCTCCAGGACACTACTTATTTAAACCGGGAGATCTCCTACTAATTCCCACGAAGAATACACGGCTAATCTAATTTGTGGAGTTAAAAACGTTCCGTTTTAATGCAGTGGACAAACAATGCTGATATCTAGCGCTACGAGGCCATGACGGGAGCGAGGTATACATCCAAAATAGTATCTAACCGGTTGTGCGGTACTAGGGTTGTGCAGCAAACTCTCCGCCATTTTGGGGGGTGGGGGGAATCTAATGTCGTTTTGTCACTGTTTGGGGGCACACGCCAGAACCGGCTCTGTTCTAGGTGTGAAATGGAGATGCCCCTTTCTGAGGGCGTAGAGTGGCTTTACACTTACCCCGTGCACCTGTTCTGTGTAGGGCGAGGTGGCACAGCTGGCCTTTCTATTTTGGGGCCCGCATGGCGGTGGGAACTTTTCTCCAGGCTACTTCATGAACTCATATAATTAACGGGTGGTTTCCATACTCCACTTGGGACCCTTTGGGGGCTCTGTGGGTGATGGTTTTGAATGAGCCTTTGTTCCTCCTAAAAGGGGTCGTAGCACCCGCTCACTTGGCGCTATTGCTATGGTTTCCGAATACTGCCACCCCCCCAATTTGAATGGAGGACTGGGTGGTTAATCACCTGTAGCGATGGACATAGTTACCCAGCAATTTGTGTGCATTGCCCAGTCCCACCTGCTAACTTGCTTTAACCAGATTGGGCATGGGTTGGAGAGTAGATAGATGGACGGTCGAGGCCTAATTATGAAATCCCCGTTCTGTATGTGGGGAGGTTGGGGGCGGCGCACCCCCTTCCAGCACTCGGTTCTCGTTCTTTGGGCCGCACCTGCATGCTGTTTTGCTGAGATGATTTACGGCGCCGAGTGGTTCTACATGACTGGCTGGCGGGACAGGCATCTGGTCGCACTGGTCCTTCAAGTCTGGGGAGCAGCATTCCTGCTCCGCGCTACAGTGGGGACATTTCTGGGATGCTTATCCGGGGACCAGCTGGAGGTCTCCGTGAACTGATATGAAGGGGGCGCAGCCCAAGGGCCGGACTGCAAACTCGAAGCAGTCGGGGCAAATTGTCAGGCCAGTGCACGACGGGACTGCCCACTACAGTCGGGGTGCTCCGTCACAAATAATGGGGGAGCGGTGTCACAAAGCTGCGTTCCACATCACATGACTTAGTCTGTTACATTAGTTTTATAGCATAGTAAATTACCCTGTGCAAAGCTTTCTAACCTGGATTATAACAGTTTTTTATGAACAGCACGGTAACAAAATGATATGACAAAAACAGTAACCCCGCTGAGCTATCCATATAAAATGCTGATCTCTGATTTGCATTGTACATGTTCTCTGCAGCTGGCATATTAACCCTCTGAACTACCTTAGATGAGTCAAAACTGCCCATGGACAACACTCCAATCCCTCTCCAGCAAGTGCATTAACCACCAGAGTTTTCTGTGCACTTTTATTGTTGCCTGAAAACTGAGATAATCAAGGAGCTCTGCAGTGCTTTCCCAGTAATGTGTCCCTCGCCCTTCAGCCTCCCGGGGACGTGCTCCCTGCCATCCGGCATTGATCCGGGTCTGCTCGGCCCGCGGTTTGGTTCGTGATGCTTAGAGGAGGTGGTGTCTGCATTATGGGACAGCAGCCATTGCTTGCTATTATGCATTTCAAGATTGTGGTAGTGTTCTGATGATGATAAAGTCTGGTCTGAAAGCTTAGTGGACTACTACTTCTACGGTTGGGGACGATGTTCTACTGAAATCCCGGCTGTGTGTGTGCATGGCTCTGTCTGTCAGTGTGTGTGCGTGGCTCTGTCTGTGTGTGTGTGCATGGCTATGTCTGTGTGTGTGCGTGGCTCTGTCTGTGTGTGTGTGCGTGGCTCTGTCTGTGTGTGTGTGCGTGGCTCTGTCTGTGTGTGTGTGTGTGCGTGGCTCTGTCTGTCTGTGTGTGTTTGTGTGTGTGTGTGGCTCTGTCTGTGTGTGTGTGTGTGTGGCTCTGTGTGTGGCTCTGTCTGTGTGTGTGGCTCTGTCTGTGTGTGTGGCTCTGTCTGTGTGTATGGCTCTGTATGTGTGTGTGGCTCTGTCTGTGTGTGTGGCTCTGTCTGTGTGTGTGTGTGTGTGTGTGTGTGTGTGTCTCTGTCTGTGCGTGTGTGTGTGAGTGTGTGTGGCTCCGTCTGTGTGTGTGTGGCTCTGTCTGTGTGTGTGTGTGGCTCTGTGTGTGTGTGTGTTTGGCTGTGTGAGCCTGTGTGTGCGTGGGTCTGTGTGTGTGTGTGAATGTGTGCGTGGCTCTGTCTGTGTGTGTGTGTGCGTGGCTCTGCCTGTGTGTGTGTGTGTGTGGGCCTGTGTGTGTGTGTGTGTGTGTGTGTGGCTCTGTGTGTGTGTGCGTGTGTCTGTGTGTGTGTGTGTGTGTGTGGCTCTATGTGTGTGTGTGGTTCTGTGTGTGTGTGTGTGGCTCTGTCTGTGTGTGTGGCTCTGTCTGTGTGTGTGGCTCTGTGTGGGTGTAAATGCAATAGGTCATGCATTTGCGAGCGATTAAGCTATTGGCATTGTAAATGACAATGCCATTTATTTAACGATTAAGCTATTGGTAATGTAAATGACAATGCCATTTATTTACAATTAAGCTATTGGTAATGTAAATGACAATGCCATTTATTTATGATTTTAAAAAAAGTCGTGAGCAATGCCAATAGCTCTGCCTTTAATAATGCCGAGACTTTGCATTGTAAATGCTTGTTCTTTCATGTGGCGCAGTGCAGCAAGGTGGCTTGCTGCATTGCACTGCGTGAAAGAATGATACATCTACCCCTAAGTATGGGAAGGAACACCAAGCCACTTGAAAATGGCCTGCGACATTTCCACTGAGGCTACTGCTCCAGCCAACTCGTAATGGGACCCAAAGTCGAAAAAGTGAAGAGAACCAATGATTAGCGCATTGCAAGATAACAAGCATTGGCAAAGACAATAGGCTTCGCCTTTAGAGTGTATTGAGCTATAGGCTTTGCCATTAATTGTATTGTAGAAGGAATAAAACCATTCTAAATACTGCAGGAAAAAACAAATACATGTCTTATGGTATCTCAAAAGTGTACATTGAATTCAATTCAGTGTTTGCACTCTTTATAAATAGCACTATATTCTACAACACTCAACTCTGCTCTACACCATGCCACGCCATGCCACTCTATTCTATCGCACTCCACTCCACTCTAATCCCCTCTACTCTAAGACACTCTACTTTACGCTACTCAAATTCAAGCCACTCACTCCACGACACAACATGTCACTCTACTCTATGCCCCTCCACTACAAGACACTTACCCACTCCACTTCAAGTTACCCCACTCCACTTGTCCCCAATCTATCCCATTCAACTGCAGCCTACCCCAATCCACTCCACCCTACCCTACTTCACTGCAATATACTACACTCCAATCTACCACACTTCACTCAATCTTCTCCAGTCTACCCCACTCCCCTTCAACCTACCCGACTTCAATCTAATCTAAACCAATCTACCCCAATCCACCCAAATCCACCCCACCCCTCACTCCAATCTACCCCACCCCACTCCAATCTACCTCGCCCCACTCCAATCTACCCCTAATCTATCACACACCATTCCTCTCTAACCTAATCTACCCGACTCCAATCCAATTTAGCCCACTCCAGTCTACCTCAACATACTCCAATGCGATTTAATCTACTCCACTCCACTCCAATCTAACCCACTACAGTCTATGCCAATCTACCCCACTCCACGCCAATATTCTCCATTCCAATCTATCCCACTCCACTCCTCTCCCATCTACTCCACTCAACCCAATCTAACCCATTCAATTCCACCCATATCTACCCCACTACACTCTACCCTAATCTACCACACTCCACTTGAGTCTACCCCACTCCGCTCCAATCTACCCCACGCCAATCAAACTCACCCCATCTCAATCTACCCCACTCTAATCTACTTCACTCCACTCATCTACCCCAATCTAGTCCACTCAACCCCACTCTAATCTAACCCACTCTACTTCATTCTACACCACTCCGCCCCAATCTACCCCAGTCCAATTTACTTCACTCCATTCCAATTTACCCCACTCCAATCTATCTCACTCTACTCCAATCTACTCCACTCCATTTTACCTCAGTGTACCCCACTTCAATCTACCCCACTCCAGTCTCCACTATAATCTACCCCGATCTACCTCGCTGCAGTCTACCACAATATACTGCACTTTGCTCCAATCTATCCAACTCCAATCAAATCTATCCCACTCCACTCCCATCCCACCCACTCTACCCCAATCTACCTCACTCTACTCCACTCCATCCAAACCATCCCATCCCGCCCCACCCCACTCCAATCTACCACAATCTGCCCCACTCCAAACTACCCCAATCTACCCCTCTCCACTCCATTCCACTCTAATCCACCTAATCTACCAAACTCCTCCCTAATCTACCCTACCCCACTCCACTCCAATCACCCCACTCCAATCTACCCCATGCCACTCAATCTACTCCACTGCACTCACCTCTACCCCAATCCACTCTTCCCCAATCTACTCCACTCCAATCTCCACTCCACTCCAATCTCCACTCCAATGTCTCCAACTCACTCCAATCTACCCCACACCACTCCAATCTACCCCAATGTATCCCACTTCAATCCACCACAATCTACCCCACTCTGATCCACCACAATTTACCTGAATCCACTCCAATCTACCCCAATATAGCCCACTCCAAACTACCCCACTCCAATGTACCCCACTCCACTCCAATCAACCCAATCTACCCCACTCTACTCCAATCTACCCCATTCCACCCCACTCCAATCTATCACACACCACTCTACTCCTCACAATTCTACCCCCACACCACACTCCAATCTACTACAAGCCAATCTACCCCACTCCACTCCAATCTACCCTACCTAATCCACCCAATCAACCCCACTCCACTCTCACACTACACTCCAATCCACCCCACTATACCGTAATGTACCCCACTTGCCTCCAATCTACCTAACTTCAATCCGCCCTGCTCTAACCCACCCAATCTACCAGACGCCAATCTATCCCACTCCACTCCAATCTACTCCACTCCACCTGCTCCAGTCTATCGCCTCCTAATCTACCCCACACCACTCCAATCTACCCCACACCATTCTACCTTGCACCACTCTACCATACTCCAATTTTTTACACTCCAATCTGCCACACTCCAATCTATCCCACTCCACTCCAATCAACCACACTCCACTCCAATCAACCCCACTCCACTCTAAACTGCACTACTCTAATCCACCTAATCCACTCTCTCCACAACACTCTACCCCAATCCATAATAAGCCAATCTACCCCCTCCAAACGACCACACCAATCTACCCCACTCAACTCCACTCCATCTACTCCACTCCAATCTACACCACTCTACTCCACTCCAATCTACTCCAATCTACCCCGCTCCAGTCTACCTCACTCTACCCAATCTACCACACTACTGTCTACCCCATTGTACCCTACTCTACCCAATTTCACTCTACTCCAATCTACTCAACTCCACTCTACTCCAATCTAACCCTCTCCACTCTACCTCACACAAATCTACTCTTGTCTCCCCACCCCACTAACACACTGGTGTACAACATGGCTAAAACATTTTGTCAAAAACAATAGCTCTTGAATATGTGTGACCTATTTGCTTTGCCAATGTTTGCTTAAGTTCAAACCTCTTCTTTCAAAGACCATGAAAGGGAAATCTCCACAAGACAGAAGGCCTGTGTAAACGTGCTTTGGATAGCTACAGAAACACGTATAAGTACTCAATTCAATTCAAGAATCTTTATTCGGTGATTAAAAAACACCATAAAAGCACACTCAAATATACATAGTAAAAAGTCATTAAACATTTCATGATTCTTTGTGCAGTAATTTTACAAAACTTAATACAACAATATATCCATAATTGACACTTAAAAGTTAGAATAAAAAACATTTCAATCTTCTCCTCTAGTAAGCCTTAGACGAAGTGCTACCTTGATAAAATTCATAATGCTACACAGTATTAATGGTTCTGCAGCTTTCTGTAAAAATACTAGTGCCTCCCTAGCGTGAACCAGATTAGCTTTTTTCAAAAGATTTACAAGGTATCTGCGTCTGGGCATTGAGGTAAAGGGACAGAGTAAAACAAAGTGAAGGGAGTCCTGCGGAGACCTGTTGTCGCAGCCGCAGGACCCCTTCTGTTCTATTGATGTAGCAAATCCCGCCGGTGATGCCAACATAAATGGGAGTAGGTTCAATCTGAAACGGCACATCAAGAACCTGTCCTGTGCATTATGCATGAGGTACAAGTAAGGCTCCATACCTTCCACACTCTTCACTAGGTGATGGGCCCTCACTGTCTTTTTGCACCCTTCAGCCTCATCTCTATGTAGGTTTTTCCGCTCTAGAAAAATTCTCCCTACCTGCAGTTTGTTTTGGGCTACAATAGTTGCAGGGTGAGTGAACAGGTTCCCAAAGCCTAGCTCCTCTAGGGTATTCTTCACATACAGGAGCCAGGGGATGCGCATACACTTGTCCCTCTCTAGGCAGTCCGATAGAATTTCTCTACTTAGTGTCGCATCAGGGTTGACCCAGATTTTTAACCAAGCAATAATGGGCCTCAGTTTTATCAGATCTTCTATATATGGTCTCCCTAACTCCCTGTGGGCAATCAAACCGGCAGTACTTTGTGGTGCCCTTAAGAGTGATTTCAAATATTTATTTTCTTCTCGTTGGATACTAGTGGTATTGACAAAGCCCCATACTTCTGCCCCATAGATTACCTTGGAGCATGATACAGAGCTGTACAGGTTTATCACCTGTTCCGGGGACCATCTTCCTAGCCTCCTGCCATAGCCAGCAATTGCCCCGTTAGAAGCAATCATTTTACCACGACGTTCCTCCACCAAGGTATCAAACCGCAGGGCACCATCAAATGTTACACCAAGATAGGGGAACGTTTTGACCTCTTCCACGATGTGGCTCCCTATTGTGTAAGTGAATTTGGAGGTGGTTTTTTTCCCCGCCAGGAGCACATACGATTTGCTCAAATTAACAAAAAGGTCCAGGGCACCCATGAACCTAACAAATCCATCTATCAAGATTTGTAGGCTCCTTGGTGTGCGTGCGATCAGTACCGCGTCATCCGCATAAAGCAGAACAGGGATATGACGCGACCCAACCCTTGGGCAATCTGCCTTTAGACCTAACAAAAATTGCTCCAAATTATTAATGTAAAGGGAAAACAAAAAGGGAGCAAGAATGCAGCCTTGTCAGACTCCACTCATACAAGGAAAGGAACTAGTCAGTTAAAGCGAACCTTAGCGGTGGTGTCACTGTGCAGTTCCCTCAATATATTGATTAGACCACTCTCTATCCCCATACTAAGCATCATACCCCACAATTTTTCCCTATTGACGTGATCGAATGCTGCTGCCAGATCCATGAAACCCATATAAACGGATTCATCACTAGCCATGGTATACTTGGCAGTCAGCATATAAAGGTTCAGGCACTGGTCGCTAGTGGACCTCCCTGCCCTAAATCCATATTGAGTGTCCGAGAAGATGTTGTTTTCCTCGGTCCACTCGGACAGTCTATTAAGAATTGCCCTCCCCAAAAGTTTAGCTGACACATCGATCAGGGAAATCGGGCGGTAACACTTTGGGTCATCCCTGTTGCCCTTTTTGAAAATCGGCACAATTACTGCCGTAGACCAAGACGGGGGCAGGCCACAGGTAATGGCAGTATTGATAACCCTTGTCATTAGAGGAGCCCAGAGTTCGATATTACTCAGGAACAGATCTGGGGGGATTCCGTCAGGCCCCGGGGCTTTATTTTTAGTCAGGCCCTCAATCCCTGCAGTGATCTCCTTAATGGAGAATTCAACCGGTGGAGCCTCAGTTGGAATGGCCGGTAGCTCTACAATAGAACCATGCTCATGATTATACAGGCTCCTATAGTGGGTGACCCACTGCTCTGGGAGAATATTAGCCCCTATGTCCGGGGTATCTTTTTCCTGGAAAGTTGGGTTATTTATTATTTTCCAGAAACCTGCTAGATCCTTTCTTTCCCCTGCTTCTCGTAAGTCTGCCCACGCTTCCGCCTGCAAAGCAAGTTTCCTCCTCTTAATCTCCTTTTTGTAAGTATGCCTACACTTCTTACCTTTATGGGGAACCCTTGGTTTAGTTTTAAGGCAGCTTTTCAGCTCCCTCAAAGCTTTAGAGCAGTCTTTGTCGAACCATCGGGGATTCCCTTGGTTCTTGAGTGGCGCACTGGTCTTTAGTAGCCCGTCGACCAGATTAGCAATCTGGTCGAAAGCTTCCAATATCCTCGACCCGTGGACCTCTGTGTCCAGACAATCATTGATTGCAAGTTTCCCTGCGTCCACCAGGCCCTTGTAAAACTTTTCCCCATCTATTTTAGCCCATTTTAATCTCCTGCCCTGGTCTGTTACTCTCTCAATAAAGGTGCGTTGGACTCTAGTGCTTAGACCCACCCTGTACAGCAGCTCCAGGACAAGAGGGTTATGGTCACTGAAGCCACTCCATTCAATCCCTGCACTGGTTATCTTATTAATTAGGGACCTTGAGACCAGAATGTAATCTATATAGGAAGAGCATCCTCTACCCTTAAATGTGGGGGGGAGTGTGCCATCCTCCTGCGTCCCTACCATGTTAATGGTGTGTTCTAGGTCATACTTAAGCCGTAACGTTCTAAAAGCTGAGCCCAAAAGCGTGTGAGAGAAGTGCGGTCCCTTCTCCATAGGGCATCGGGACCAATCTGTGTTTGTATGGACCAGAACCGGGCACAAGTGGCAATTATAATCTCCCATGACCACCAACCCATGTGACTGCCCCTTTTTTTGGCTTGTTATAACCTGTCCCAACCTGTTATCTAATTCAGAGACAATAGAGATGTTAGATCCCGCTGTCTCGTTGTTATAGAGATTAACTGCAACAAATCTAAGACCTTTCCCAGAGAACATAACTGCCTGAGTCCTGTGGGAATTCCAATCAAGACAGGTATAACTTCCCGAGAGGCACAGGTCTATATAAGTAGTTAAACCTCCCATGGCTCTCCCTGATCTTGATTTTTGAGCGGGTACAAAGAAACACTTGTACCCTTGCAAATGGTAGTTATTCTCCTGGGCCCAGGTTTCCTGCAGACAAATCACATGGAATTTCCTGATATAGTCAAGCCACTCTTCATTATTAAATTTTCCAGCCCAACCAGCTATATTCCATGAAATTATTCTTAGTGCCTCGCCCCCTTGAGACACTCCTCCCTGGGGCCCTCCTAATGCATCGCACTCTTCTTTTTCTGTTTCTAGCCCCTGTGCCCCTCCAATACATGCAATATCTACAGCCCTAGGTTCATCCAGCACATGCGTCCGGGCAGAGCTCGTTGACTTTTGCTTTGCCTCAGAGCTTTGCTTTTCCGGCTCATCATTCCGAGCCACTATACCCCCTGCTCCCGGTGTACCATTATCTGTTTGTCAATCTACCCCCTCAAGACCATCCAGACAATGAAACCGGTTAGATGTATGGAAAAGTGGCTCTGGGCGGCTAAATAATGGTCTGGGGTTGGGCTCGTGGTAAACACCCCTCCGACTCACCCTTTCCCAGTTGCCTTGTGGTCGTGTCACCTGTACAGGGGCAGGGATGGGGGGAAAGAAAAAGGACACATGAAGAGTTTGGATGGTTGACTCCTGCGATCTGTTCTTTCCCTGACATATATAAGAAACAGTTCTAACATCCCTACAGCTCACTAATATGCAGTCCCCTAATATAGATTTACGCGTTCTCCCCACCCATGGGACCCTTCTAACCATTATAATTTCGTTATTTAAGTGCGCTGGTAAGGGTCTATTAAAGTTTAGCCACTTAATTACTCTGCTTTTTAAGGCACAAAAGTCCTCGGCTTCACCTGCCTCTAGTGGAGGAACACCCGCCATCACTACGGTGAAGTCATTTGCCTCTGGGGGTAAATTGGGTCTACGTGGCCTGGGGGGAGGCTTCATTAGGGGTGTTGGCACAGCACTATCTATTGGCTGTGCTGGTGAGACAGAGTTTACAGAATGGGTAGGCCCAATAGAATTTGATGTTTTCATTCGGGCGGGGCTGTTCCTCTGGGGATGTGATGGGGCAGCCACAGTCGCAGCCTGTGTCGGGGCTAAGGTCACTCCTCTTTTTGGGAGTTGTTTGTGTGGAGCTGTTGGGGTGGCGATGGGCTCCGACACTCTTCCTTGCGAATTAGCTGGGAGTTTTAAGCTATTTAGTGTGGCCTCAAGGATGGTTAATCTAATTTCCACCTTTTTAATGCTTTCACTAATTGGAAGCAATAGGGACCTTAAAAGAAATTCCAAGTTTCCTAATGGGACGACAGAAAGGGGGACGTTGACAATATTATTTACTGTGTTTCCCAATAAATCAGGGGCCGAACCGGTCTGTGCGGCAGGTTTTGATTGTGGCACCTCTACTGCTGGCACAGTCGGTATGGTGGGTTTAGACAGCTTCCCAAACTCAAAAATTAGGGGTTTGGGTCTATTTTTCCCCTGTGCCCCCTTCACCTTTCTCCTACGTTTAGGCGGGGGCCCAAAGGCTGCATATGCAGCTGCTGGCTTGGATTTGGCTTTCCTAGGTTGCAAAGCTGGAGAGGGTTGGGAAATTAGGTCAATAGTCACCTTGCTTGAGCCTATACTGCTCACTGGGGTAGAGCTCATGGGAGAGGTTACGGGTGTTTTAGTGCCATCTCTCAGCAGGATTGGGACATCATCTGTTTGGGTTAGTTCTACATTAGGCGTGATACGGTTGTCACTCAGAGGTCTATTTTTCAAGTTGTCTATAGAGCGTCTCCGTTCAACCCTGAGCCGGTTTAAGGTGCTCTCTTTGTCCCCCTCACCCACAGCCCGGGGAAAATAATTCTCTAAAGTTTTGTTCTTAGCACCACACTGTTTAGTGGGGGTGTTATCCCTATTCGGGGATGGCATGGCGTCTACGGTTTAGTGACGAATATAGGGCACTATATCATTTACTGAAATCAAACATTTACTAATACAACCAAGAGAGTAGGCCCAGCCCAGCCTAGTCCGGCCTAGGACGGCCACAGACGGTCCCGCCCTTGGGGGAACACCCATTACATCGGAAGCACTACATCGCGTTACTATCGCATCGCCACTATTACATCGCAGATGGCTTCACACCGCATGCTAAGACGCCGCATGCTAAGACGCCGCAATGACTTTTACATCGGCAGACATTACATCGGAAATGAGACGAAACGCTTTTTACATCGCCAGACATTACATCGGAAAATGACACGAAACGGAATGATGATTTATGGCCCAAACAATTGCAAATAAACGAAACGGAATGATTGATGGGCCAAATATTTAAAGCACATACGAAACGGCATGATGATTTATGGGCAAAACAATTGCAAATACACGAAACGGAATGATTTATGGCCCAAATATTTAAAGCATATGGCCAAAACAATTGCAAATACACGAAACGGAATGACACATAATATTTACATCGGATCGCAAATGACACATAATATTAATGAGCATAAATGATTTACGAGCACAAACCTGCTGTTTTAGGGGCGCAAACATTCTAAGAATAACTTACGAGCACAAGTACTGTTTCGGCCAATAAAACTTTCACATGTGAACCTGCTGTCACGTCAATAAAATAACAAACAAAAATGCACAAGTACTGTTTCGGAATATAACTTTCACATGTGAACCTGCTGTCACGTCAATAAAATAACAAAAAAATAGCTGCCGGGGTCACGTCAAGAAAATAACAAACAAATAGCTGCCGGGGTGCAATAGCTGCCGGGGTGCTGTCACGTCAATAAAATAACAAAAAATAAAATGCCGGGGACTAATGTTGGAACCTGCTGTCACGGCAACAATAAAAAACAAACATAAACTATGTACTTACAATGCGTATATTTCATTTTTATGCCTGCATGGGTGGGGTGGATCGGTTGCTGGGTGCATGAATGGGTCACGTGCTGGGTGCGTGGTTGGGGTGGGTGGGTGCGTGGATGGATGCGTGGGTGGATGGATGCATGGATGAGTGTGTGGGTGGATGGATGGATGGATGCGTGGGTATTCAAAGAATAACTTACTTTTTATACACTCCGGATATTTAGAATAACTTACTTGTTATACAATGCGTATATTTCATTTTTATGCCTGCATGGGTGGGGTGGATCGGTTGCTGGGTGCGTGAATGGGTCACGTGCTGGGTGCGTGAATGGCTGGGTGGGTGGTTGGGGTGGGTGGGTGGGTGCGTGGATGGATGCGTGGGTGGATGGATGCATGCATGAGTGTGTGGGTGGATGGGTGGATGGATGCGTGGGTGGGTGGATGGATGCGTGGGTGGGTGGGTGGATGGATGCGTGGGCGGGTGGATGCATGGATGAGTGTGTGGGTGGATGGGTGGGTGGATGCATGGTTGGGTGGGTGGTGGGTGGGTGGATGGATGCATGGATGAGTGTGTGGGTGGATGGATGCGTAAGCTGTCATATTTTCCTTAGGCTATCTCTCTTCTTCAAGCTCTCTAAACACACCTTCATTACTGTCTTTATGAAATGTATTGAACATATGTCTGCCAGTTCATAGAGGGGTTGCAGATACAACAGTACAGTGTGCTGTCATCTTATGAATTTATATGTACTTATTTATTGTTATTTTAAAATCCAGCAATAAGTTCACATGTGAGATAATGCATATACCCCTGACTCCATGCTATATTATTTATTTTGCCTAAATATAAACAATGTACATGTATTATGGGCGCAAACATTCTAAGAATAACTTACTTTTGATACCAACAATGATTTACGGCCACATAATGGACACAACTTGTTCGAACCTGCTGTCACGTCAAAGAATAAAAACAATTTGCTGCCGGGGACTAATGTTCGAACCTGCTGACAGCTACCGAACATTAGTACTTCGCATGTAGTTCGAATTTATGAGTGATATTACATGTCAGAGGCAAAGCCATGTCTGCTTCAAGTACTGTTTCATCATTAGCTCATCATCAGAGACAGCATTACTTGCTGCCCTGCCCTTCTAAAACCTCTGCTGCAGTTACTTCATGTGCGAGGAATATCACTCAAAAACACATTCGAGCGCATCGTATCCTGAATGTCTTTCATGACTCACACACAAAAAAAACAGGACCCAGGTTCGTGTCTTAACACACAATATGTGTAGCAATTGCGTGGGAAGTAAATAGTAAAGGGCAATTCAGGTGCGCGAGACAAGGATCCTGGCTAGGGGGGCCGACTGCCATAAATGCAAATGCGGGACGGTGAGTGTAAAGAATCCGGACAAAGGTTACACATCATGACAAAATGTAATTAGATTTGGGGAAAAAGGTACGTCATATAGACACATCAGAGCGCAAAGAGCTGGTTTAACGCTCAACAATATTTTCTGGTCACTTACTTGCAATGGCGGAGGACGGGCCGCTGGGACGCTGCACTCACGTCTGGCTAGCTGGACGAAGACCTGCAAAATGGATGGAGGCATGGGGGGCGAGTCCTTTTATACCACCCCAATATGTATTATCAACATGTAAGGCGAAGCACTTTAAAAAGCCTGCAATTTATTCAGATATTATTACAAATGTAATTAACACAAACACCAAAAATATGCAACATGTGCAAACATACCATAGAAAGCGACGATTTGGCGTTCAGGTGAGGGGGGTGGAGGGGGGGGGGGCCAGGGCATAGAGGCGGGTTCTCGCAGCCGACTCAAAAGACCGCGTTGTTTTGCCATGCGAGGAGATGGACTGCGGGGTAAAGTACGGCCCAATAGAAATCAACGGGATCGCGTTGCAAAAGCATGCGAGGTGAAAACACGCGATGTGAAGGTCTCAGCGATCAAAAACATGCGGGGAAAAAGCGCGCGATGTAAATGGGCGCGATGTATCGTCATACATCCCGCCCTTGTCCCGGGCTTCTCCCGGGACGCTCCCGCGCAGCGGGTATACTAAGGTCTTTAAGTACCTGTTGACGTTATGGGCGGGGGCGTGGCCGGCAGGGAGAGCAGCCCAGCTGTTGCTAATGGGGCACACAGGGGCTCCTGGTCCACGGAGTCCCTGCTTCGCTCGCAGCCCTGCCGGTCCGGAGAACAGCCCAAAGTCAGCAGCCCCTTGAACACTACCGCGCTGCGGGACCCGCGTAGCGGGTCCGGCGAGGTAGAAGGTATTGCCCGGTGTCAGGAGTCAGGAATCAGGAGGACTTCAGCAGTCCGGTGCGGCTTCAGGTGAAAGAGAACAGAGTGTCCCATTAGGACGTGGGAGATCCCGCCTGTTATGCTCCGTGGGCGGGGGCGTGGCCGGCAGGGAGAGCAGCCCAGCTGTTGCTAATGGGGCACGCAGGGGCTCCTGGTCCACGGAGTCCCTGCTTCGCTCGCAGCCCTGCCGGTCCGGAGAACAGCCCAAAGTCAGCAGCCCCTTGAACACTACCGCGCTGCGGGACCCGCGTAGCGGGTCCGGCGAGGTAGAAGGTATTGCCTGGTGTCAGGAGTCAGGAATCAGGAGGACTTCAGCAGTCCGGTGCGGCTTCAGGTGAAAGAGAAAAGAGTGTCCCGTTAGGACGCGGGAGATCCCGCCTGTTATGCTCCGTGGGCGGGGGCGTGGCCGGCAGGGAGAGGAGCCCAGCTGTTGCTAATGGGGCACGCAGGGGCTCCTGGTCCACGGAGTCCCTGCTTCGCTCGCAGCCCTGCCGGTCCGGAGAACAGCCCAAAGTCAGCAGCCCCTTGAACACTACCGCGCTGCGGGACCCGCATAGCGGGTCCGGCGAGGTAGAAGGTATTGCCCGGTGTCAGGAGTCAGGAATCAGGAGGACTTCAGCGGTCCGGTGCGGCTTCAGGTGAAAGAGAAAAGAGTGTCCCGTTAGGACGCGGGAGATCCCGCCTGTTATGCTCCGTGGGCGGGGGCGTGGCCGGCAGGGAGAGCAGCCCAGCTGTTGCTAATGGGGCACGCAGGGGCTCCTGGTCCACGGAGTCCCTGCTTCGCTCTGTGGTAAATAAATAATTAAATACCTGTTCTATTTTTGACTGGATACGATATAAACAGATAGCTCAATAAATAAGAGTCAAGATTCGAGGTATCTTGAGTTTGCAGGTTTTAATATAGCATAAAGGACAGGAACAGGACAACCTGCACCGGAATAGGATGGCAGCTGCCGGGGGCAGGATCGGGACAACAGCTAGCTTTAACAACAGCGTATAACATATATATACTAAAACAATTGCATTACAGTTAATACAGTAGGCGTAGCAGTGGGCGGAGTTCGTAGCAGTCGCGAAAGATAAGAGTGAAAGTAGGTGTAACAAGAGGCGTGTACAGGGCGTATACATAGACATGTAATGTAAACGTAACAGAATATGTCATAAATGGGGCGGAAACATGGAGGGGGCTACCTAAGGAGCCGGGACCTCTGACCTAGTGGTGCGCGCAAACTGGCAATGACGTGTTACTAGGAGGAACTGGGGGCTATGACTTCTGTGCTAGAAGAGGAGACGAAAGTCTGCGGAGTCAGAGCGACATGTACCTAAACACTATCTAGTATCTGATGTTTAGAGAACATGTTGATAGAATCCAAAAGTTATCAGGGCAAAGGCTAACAGACTCTAAGACTGGTGTATGCATTATTCTACATATAGTGCGTGTGCAAGGAATATTAAATGACCATTAATACAGTATTTCTCTTACATGGAGACGTAAAGGCTAGACTATGACTGAAACTATTGATGCGATTCAGTAGCTTAGGAATGCAGAGAAGGAGGGCTGGACTGATAACTAGAATCATAACATACTCTTGGCAGACGGGGAGGCAGAGCCAGGCCGAGCCGGGCACTGTAAGGCAGGAAGTAAGTGAAGGGTCAGGGATGCAGGTGGGGGCTGTATCGCTCCTCAGCGAGGGTTCAGGAGACAGGAGCTGAATCTGGTGTCCGGGCCCTTTTGAGGCCTAGAAACGGGGACTTTTACTGAATTAACGTGCACACTGTGAAACGTGGCAACATAGGTTTACATAGGCCTAATACTCGTAGCTTTCACGAGAACTGGAAACTGGCATACTAGAGTTGGACACAACTATAATTGCGTCATTAATCGATCAAAAGGGAATACATATGCATATTAATCATGCACATACAACATAGGATGGGGAACACGTAGGGACACAGAACATGGCAAAATTTACTTTTCCACAGCTCGCAGCCCTGCCGGTCCGGAGAACAGCCCAAAGTCAGCAGCCCCTTGAACACTACCGCGCTGCGGCACCCGCGTAGCGGGTCCGGCGAGGTAGAAGGTATTGCCCGGTGTCAGGAGTCAGGAATCAGGAGGACTTCAGCGGTCCGGTGCGGCTTCAGGTGAAAGAGAAAAGAGTGTCAACATGGCTAAAACATTTTGTCAAAAACAATAGCTCTTGCATATGTGTGACCTATTTGCTTTGCCAATGTTTGCTTAAGTTTAAACCTCTTCTTTCAAAGATCATGAAAGGGAAATCTTCACGAGACAGAAGGCCTGTGTAAACGTGCTTTGGATAGCTACAGAAACACGTATAAGTACTCATATCAACAAACCTCCCACAGATAGGAATTCTGTTTGTTGTGAGCCTTTTACTGCCAGCAGTAAGCTAGCGCCAAGCATTCAGCGGAGTGTGCTTCTTCTCAGCCTTCATATCCTTCAATAAATACATGTATTCCTCGAAATGGCAGCGTTAAAACGTCCTGGACACCTGAGAAGCCTTCAAAGCCGGACTAGGCAGCCGAGTTTAATCCCTTGGTGGAATTGCAAAAAAACACAACTGGAAATTATTCACACGTGTTCAGGGAACGCAGCGGTTACAAATTGTTTGGGCTGAAATAATGCAAGGAATCTCACCTTTCCGTGGTCCCTAAGAACGGCATTGTCTGTGTGTTTAGCTCAAAGACAGGCAAATGCTGCCGTTGCTAAGGACTTTAGCTGTGGTTACTTGACAAATATTGAAGTGTTGAAAATCAATTCACAAGCCACGCGGAGATAATTGCATATTCTAATTAAGTGCCCTGGCAGCTTATGATAAATTAACATTTGGATCTTTGCATTTGAAAGGGCGAGATTTTGATCGATACCTTATATCTATTGATCCAAACCTCGATCTGGTCGACTGAACCTTTGTTGCCTGTCTAGGAGGAAAACCGTACACCCATCTGCAAGCTAGTTCACCCAATAAAGGACTCTACTCCCAAAGATCACGGACAACTTCTAGATTTCAAAAGTTTATTGTAAAGAAATGATAAGCTGCAAATACAGACATCTCAGAATGAGATTCACGAGATACACAGGTCCAATTACATACATGTGCTCTCGAAAAGCCCTCAGACGAGCAACAGAAATCACTAACACAAGTTCTAAGAATAATAAAGCTATCAGCATAGACGCATATCTCTCCTTCATTTAGGTTGGAGGAAACACACACAGGTTAGGCGTCCCTACCCTGTTCTAGATGGTATCCCTACTTAACCAAATCCCAACCTAACAAAGGTGTCAGCAGTGAATGACCCCCAAGGGAAGTCACTCACTCTAAGTCTCTTGGTGAAAACCTAAAGTTCTCCAGTCATGACCCCTCACTGCCTACCCATCCGCTCTCTAAAGGGTCCTCAGGTCTCTGCTCTAACTCCACCCAGGGGTGCTGTCCCTAATACAAAACAGTCAACAACATTTGAGACGCCCCTTGCGAAACGCCTCTCACGTGGTGTAGCTTCAGGCTTTTTCCATGATGCTTTGTATTGGGCCTCAGACGTTAGAGTTGACCTTGCTTCTCAGGCTCTTCTCCGGCTCGCTGATACCCCTTAAACATTCCAAAACCCTCCTCCATGTCTGGGCCGTCTACTGAACAGACCTCTATTCATCCATTTATAATTGGATCCCCCTTTCCTGTTGCAGACAGATATCTGCCGCCAAGAACCCAACTCTCATAGACTTCTAAAAAGGCTTGCAACATTTCTCAGCCCAGACATGTACGTGTAAATCAACATTAAAACATTTCAGGCCTACAATATTTCTCATTATGATTATAGCATTCAACTTCTTCATTTAATTAAAGCATGTTAATACTCTTATTCTATTATTTAGTAAACATTTCTATAAATCATGGCCCATTAATGCAATGACCAAACGTTAATGCAATCTGTGTCGTGAAAAGAACCACCTTCCCTTTTAGCTCCAGCTCTGGCCCTGAGGCCTACCACGTTCTGCGTTTAACCACATACCATCTTATTTATGTTTTAGCAGCTTCACGACATGGATTCAAAAATAATCACATCTAATAAAGTCATATAATGTCACACATTTCTGTATTAGTTCCACTTCTACTTAAATCTCTACATTAGCTATACATTTTTGAATATACTTGCAGGTACTATTAGCACTCATGGCATTTCTCTTCATGATTTGTGCTTACTACAGGTAAGTGTGATGTACTCATACATTTAAATCATTTTGCGCTCTCTCAGTTCCCCCCTTTGATGACCTCTCGGGGTCATCACCAACATTTAAACTGCAGTTATTGCTGGCATTCTCTGCGCTTCCAGAGCCCTCAGGCTCCTGTACTGATTATCTTGTATGGCAGCCAATCTCCGCAGCTGTTCTCTTTGGGCCCTTTCTGACCTTCTTGCTCTGTACCATTTGAATACCCTCACCAATCCCCACAATATTATCCCACAGATCAATATTATGATGATAGGCTTTAGGATATACCAAATAAAGCTTTTGCCTAAGGTGGAAAACCACCCACCAACTGTACTCATTCCGTGGCCCACCTTTTCCCAGACATTTTCTCTACTCAAGTCTTCGATCTCCTTGTGAATATTAGTTATGTTCTTAATAACTTTCTCAAGGGGCTTCGAATTGTCTGGAATGTAAGTGCAACATTCCTGGACCTTCAAAGCCTTACAGACTCCGCCCTCTTTTGCTAGTAGGACATCTAATGCAAGACGATTTTGAAGAACCATAGCCCTTATCGATTGCATCTCTCCTTCTACCAGCATTAAGGACTGAGCAGTGCTGGCAGACAACCTGTCGACAACTGTTGCCAGTCGTCTAATTTTAACATCATTAAGGATTATTCCCAAAAGAGGAAACATAGCTCCAAAGACATCTCCAACCATTTCGGCATCACCTACATCTCTCCTTCCCCTCGATGATGTCTGACCCTCAATGATCACTAAGTCTTGTGCATGATATATTTTGGGGAAGACAATTGCCAAGTAACATGATCCATACCAGTTGTCAGGTAGTCTCACGTAAGCATTTCTTCCACATACAAAATACACATTTGGAATCACTTGCATTCCCTTCAGGAAATCCTTAGTATAGTACTCTAAATTAAAAGCATGTTCACAGTCAACTTCTCCAACGTATACATTTTCATAATACGTTTTGGCTCTGTGAAGACATAACTTTCCTCTCTGCGCTTTATCTAAAGCTATTGGACCACTACTACCCTTTCTCTTGTGTGACTTCTCTTCCTCGGTCCAATCTATTTTCCCCTGTCCAGATTTTTTCAAAATCTTTTGTCTCCTGTAACGATCATCCACCTGCCCTATGAACTTCTTCTCGACTTCTGACACCTTGCATGTCAGGTTATTTCTACGGGCATGTGAAGTATCTAAGGTAATCCAAGGAATGAAGAACTTGGCCAATCTGTCTTCACTCTTCCAGTAGTCCCATTTGTTCATCTGCTTATAATTTGGGACTTCCGGCAACACTGAATCATAATTAGAGAAATAGTATTCAAAACTATCTCTCTCATAAAATATACTAAGCAATAAGCTACATGTAATGCCATATGTCAGAGGGAGGTGATGGTATCGAATTCCTTCATCTACAGACGCCGGCAACTGCATGCAGACGTAGCAATCCTTAACCTCCATGGCATCCACGTATTCATATAAAAGTTTAGCATAAGCATTTGACCTAAAGTCTCCTTGGGACTCGTCTACATGTAACCTGCGGGCTTCTGCAGCTAATAACGCTTTCTCTTGAGTGTTTTCCCTTTTCTCACCAGCAACAGTGGGTGTAAGCGTTTCTGCAGAATTCACATCAGTTACCTTTGCCTCTTCCTCATGTCCCTTTACATAAGAAATTGTTACCACTAAAGCTATTAATATTATCACTCCTACTATTAGTGTACCTATTATACATTTAGCTCTGTGGTTCGGGGTGCCGGCCTCCATTTCGTCAGACAATATAGTTCTCTCTTTATCTTTGCAAAAAGTTCTTTTCCTCTCGTTCCTTTACAGTCTCTTTTCAATCCTTTTGTCTTTAGAATCCACACAGCTGGAGGCTGACAGCCTTCTTCGCAAAAGTCCTGTAATAGTTCAAAAAGACAACCCTAGCCCTTCTCCATCAACTCAAGGGAATTTCCCTAACTTTCTCTGCTTCCTGGGCGCTAGGTAATCTTCTTTTTTCTGCTTGCTTTATTTACAAAAGTCCTTTAACAGTCTACTATCAGATTTGTGGTTGCAGCTTCAATAGCATAGTTCAGTATTTCCAAACGAAGATTGTGCTCTTCATGTGCTGTTATCGTTGTACCAAAGTCGGGGAATTGCAATTCTGTAAGAAACATATGTTTTAACTTGCTGAGGCGGGGAGGTCTGGGGAGCATGAATGTTAGTGACCCTTCTTGTTCGACACCGGGTACCAACAGTCGTATTTCCACGGTGATAATGGGCTCAGAACTGGACACCACCACCTCTCGGATCCTCCCTGTCTCCGGTTTCACAGACATTTGTCGCCAGATATGTCCACTCAGGTGTGGAGTATCTTCTGTTAGGCACACGCACTCTTCTTGACCTTCTTCGGTCTGGTGCTTCAGCGCCCTGAGCACCTTCTTCTGTGTCTGAGTCTTCTGATATCGGAGGAAGGGTTGCTTCTGGAGTTGACCTCAGGCTAGAGCTCCTTCTTTGCGGCCAATTAGCTTCTCCACGTGCCCTTCTACTCCTTCTTCTTCTTGTCTGTTCTCGCTCTCTCTCAGACCTGTCAGGGTCTGACTCGTACTCCCAGCTGCTTTCTCCTTCTGTAGCGTCTTCCGTTTCACTGTTGTACTGACCGTCCTCAGCTTGGTCAGACTCGTTCCCTGCTTCCGCTGGCACCTCTACAGCTTGGCTAGCCCCCTCTATGGCTTCTTGGTCCTCAGCTGGACGTCTATCCGAGAGAGGAGCTGTTTCCAGAGGTGCTGGAACCCTTTTCGTATGTGACGCGTGGATCCAATTGGGCAGGCCTCCCACCTTTACAGCCGTGTTTGTGATCAGGATGACCTGGAAGGGCCCACGCCAACGAATATCCAAGCAGCTTCTTCTCACATGTTTCTTCACCAGGACCCAGTCCCCAGGATACAGGTCATGGCAAGGGCCCTGGCACGCTGGAACCTCGGCAGCCTGTACCTGAAGAGACACAGAACGCATTGCGTCAGACAGCCCCTTACAATAGTCCAGGATCATATCATCTGTGATATTTAACAGTGCAGTAGCTGGAATAGATGGCAGCCTCATTGCTCTCCCCATTAACACCTCATGTGGTGACAACCCTGTCCTTCTGTCTGGGGTACTACGAAGGCTCATGAGGACCAATGGCAGGGCATCAGGCCAACTCAGAGTCGTTGAGGAGCACACTTTCGCTATTCTGGCCTTGATTGTGCCATTGATTTGTTCCACAATTCCTGAGGCTTCTGGTCGGTAACTGCAATGCAGCTTTTGGTCAATATTTAGGGCTACACAGATCATCTTCACAAGCTCGCTGTTAAAATGTGTTCCCCTATCTGATTCCAAAAAGGCCGGCACCCCGAAGCGAGGAATGAGTTCTCTAAGCAGTAACTTGGCCACTGTGAGGGTGTCGCACCTACGTGTAGGGTATGCCTCAACCCATCTGGAGAACACACAAACTATCACCAGGACATAGCGGAGGCGGTTGCACCTTGGCATTTCAATGAAATCTATCTGCATTCGATTGAATGGACCTCCAGACCTTCCTATGTGACTTAGTGCAACTGGTGTTCTTTTCCCTACGTTCAGCTGCTGGCAGGTCACACAACGCTGGCACACTGCTTCTGCTGCTATTCTAAACTTAGGATTGTACCAAGTCTGTCTAAACACTCTCAGCATAGCATCTCTCCCTAAGTGTACGGGACCATGTATGAGCCTAGCCATTGGACTCACCATCTCATTGGGCAACACTGCTCTGCCGTCTGCTGAGACCCAAAAATGGGTCTCACCCATTACACATCCTGCCTTTTCCCATGTTTCTTTTTCAGAATCAGGAGCATTTTCTTGCATGGTTGACAGTTCATCCCAAGTATCAACAGTTTCCAGTATCATGGCTAATTCAGTTCTTACATTTATTCCACCCACATCCACCTCTGTGAAAGAGTAACCTTGTTCCGCGCAATACCGCGCAACTTCATCAGCATATCTATTGCCTTTCGAAACAAAGTCCTCATTTCTGGTATGTGCGATGCACTTTACAACTGCGATACTTGCTGGGCATTGCAATGCCTCTAACAACAGGCGCACAAACTCTCCATTGCGAATGGGAGAGCCTGAAGAAGTCATGAACCCTCTTTGAGACCATAACTGCCCGTAATCATGAACTACCCCATAGCCATATTGGCTGTCGGTGTATATGGTGACTCGAATTTGATTGCCTGCTAAGCAAGCACGTGTCAGGGCAATAATCTCGGCTACCTGAGCGGAGTGTACTCCTTCCAGGCACCCAGCTTCCACAACTCCTTCAATTGTACAAACAGCATAAGCTGCTCTCAACTGCCCAACTTCGTCTCTTACACATGAGCCATCGACAAAGAAAACTTCGTCTGGGTCGGTCAGTGGCTCATCTACGATGTCGGGTCTGGGTTTGGTGCATAGTTCAGTCACATCGAGACAGTCATGGTCTGTACATTCATCATCATCATCGATATCATTTGGAAGTGGCATCAAGGTAGCAGGGTTCAAAACAGAGCATCTCTTGAGGGTCACATTCTCTGCAGCAAGAATAACTTGCTCATAGCGCGTGAGCCTACTGTTGGTCAGATGCTGTGTTTTGGTCCTGGTCATCAACAGTTCAACAGAATGTGGCACGCACACCTCTAACGGGTGCCCCATGACGATATTTTCACATCTCTCAATGCTGACACCCGTTGCAGCAACGGATTTGAGACATCCGGGCAACGCTGCGGCTACTGGGTCTAAAGTAGCCGAGAAATAAGCAACTGGTCTACGGGCATTCCCATGGATTTGGACCAACACAGACAACGCACAACCTTCTCTCTCACAACAGTAAAGGAAAAATTGTTTACTGTAATCAGGCATTCCCAATGCCGGAGCACGACACAGGTCCTCTCTCAGCTGTAGGAACGCCATCAAACAGTCTTTGTCCCATGGTACCGGATCACTCACCTCTTTGTGCGTCAGTTTTTGCAAGGGCTTTGCTTTCAGTGAAAAATTCACAATCCACTGTCGGCAATAACCCACCATCCCTAGAAACATCCTGACCTCTCTCTGTGTTTTAGGCGCATTCATTTTCATGATCGCCTCTATCCTGTCTGGTGACACTTTTCGTTTGCCTTTCTCTATTCTGTGTCCCAAGTACTGCACTTCTGTCAGGCAGTACTGCAATTTTCCCGGGGACACCTTGTGCCCATTGGCAGCTAGGTGATTTAACAAAGCAATGGAGTCTTCCCTGCAAGCTTCTTCTGTTTCTGACGCCACAAGGAGGTCGTCTATGTACTGGACCAGAACTGACTTCTGGGGCAGCACTAGACTTTCAAGATTTTTCTTCAAAAGCTGGTTAAAGATCGATGGACTCTCTGTATACCCCTGAGGGATACGACACCATGTTAGGACGCGATTTTCCAGCTTAAATGCGAAAAGAAAATGGCTATCTTCGTCCAAAGGGATCGAAAAGAAAGCCTGACAAAGATCGATCACTGTGAACCACTCTGCTTGGAATGGAATCTGAAACAGTATCACTGATGGATTCGGTACCACTGGACAACACGAAACGACTATGTTATTAATCTTTCGAAGGTCCTGTACTATCCGAAATTTCCCATTTGGTTTCTGCAGACCCATAATCGGGGAGTTGCATGGACTACCCACGATTTCCTTCAGTATTCCCTGTTTAATCATGGACTCGATCACGGGCTTTATGCCTGCAATCGTTTCTGGAGTCAATTTATATTGGGGTGTTCTTGGGAACTCAGCATGCGGTTTCACTACAATTTTCACTGGGTCTACCCCTTTGACCAATCCAATCTCTTCCCCAGTGAAATCCCATACCTCGGATGCCACTGTCTCTCTCAAGTCCCAGGGAAGCTCGTCTACTGTCAAAGTAGGGTACAGCTCCACACATATTCTTGAGTTTGCAACTTTGAAATCTGCATCATCATCATTAGTCAATACCTCCACTCCCTGAGGTGTACAATATATAGTACAATTCAATTTACACAACAGGTCTCTTCCTAACAGACACACAGGGCTTGAATCGCAAACCACAAACTGGTGCTCATCACTGTACTTCCCTATTTTCACCTGCACCGGTTCTGTCAATTGGCTGGTTATTCTCCTGTTTGCGACCCCTACCACCTGTATGGTCTCTCCAGACATGGGCAGGTCTGGAACTGCAGCTGATCTGATCGTGGATCTAGTGGCTCCTGTGTCCACCAGAAATGTCGTAGGGCACCCTGCTACTTCTGCTTCCACATAGGGTCCCCTCTGATCTACCTCTAAGGCTGCCCCGAGGGTGCAGTCTTCTCTTTCCACTCTCTGTCCGGTTAATGGGTCCACATAATAGCACTCTTCACCTTCTACAAACAGGGGCATTTGTCTATAGGTCTTACCCATACTCCCTACTCGAGGAGGTTGCGGGAACTGGGCTCGGGGAGGAGCCCCCCCCCCTTTGAGCACCTTTCCTTGGTATGGCGTTACCCCTCTTGTAGGTGCGCTCTGAACCTCTTCCTCCTCTATCTCTTGCTCTCCTATCTCTACATTGTAGGGGCACTCGCGTTTCCAATGCCCCAGCTCGTTACACTGGTGGCACCTAGTCGTTTTCTTCAAGGTAGCTATGTCTATTCTGGGTCTAAAGGTGGAACTCTCCTCATTACCCTTGTTCTGACTGTACTGCTTCTTTCCTCCTGTACCTGTCCCTTGCTGCTGTTGCTGTTGTCCCCCCTTTCCTGCTGCCTGCATCTGTACCACCATCAACTTTTCTTTTAGTTTCTTAGCCTTGGAATCTATCTCATCACAGCAGTACCTTGCATATCTCAGTATTTCATCTAGGGGTTTAGTTTGCCAACAAATCGAGTGTTGCTGAATCATTAAACTAATATCCGGTCTCAGTCCCAAGACGAACTTGGACACAAATTGCCCTATATCTTTTGGATCCATTACATCCAAGCCGCTATACTGTTTAAACGCCTTCAGCAATCTCTCGTAATATTCATGAACTGTTTCTTTGGGTTCCTGTCTTGTTCGGTCTATTCTGACCCAATCTATGTCTTGCATTGGCACTTTCTCTTTTAGCCAAGTCATCACTCTCTCGTATTTTGCCATCACAGTCTCGGA
This sequence comes from Lissotriton helveticus, assembly GCF_964261635.1. Classification (NCBI taxonomy): domain Eukaryota; kingdom Metazoa; phylum Chordata; class Amphibia; order Caudata; family Salamandridae; genus Lissotriton; species Lissotriton helveticus. The sequence continues at coordinate 526,786,619 of NC_136070.1, forward strand.
CGGCCCATTAGTCTTGGCATCTCTCTCTGGCTCCGTTGTGGGCCACTCAGCGCTAACTTTGCATGCTGTCCACAGATCGCCTGGTACTACAATGTCAAACAGCGTGTTCAGATCTATCCAAAGGACCTTTGAGATTTTTACAAATCTCTCCACTTGCTTATACCACTCCACTGGGCTTTCACGTAATTTGGGGAAAGAGGTGGTAAAAGCAGCTAAATCTCCCCTACTCCAAGGGACATGTACATAATTCCCATTTGCAACTTCACGCAAAGGGTAAGCTTCTATTCCCTGCTGTCCTGGTGTCATACCAAGCGTGCTTCTCCTGCCGGTCCCTTTCTTGGACCACCTCTCTTCCCACTTATCTAGTGCCCTCCATGTCCTTATTCCAGTAATCAGTTCCCTTATGTGTGTTTTCAGCCCAATCGTTCTCCTCTCATCTAGGTCTCGATCTGAGTAATGTAGCCTGTGGTTACCCTGTAATGCTTTGGTTCTCGACAAGTCCACCATATATTTGCCTGCTAGTTCGACTAACTTCTCATGAACTGCTCTCGCTTTTCGAGTAATATCTTTTGCCATATACAGTATTTCATCTTGTTCATACATTTCCATTCTTTCTAAAGGCAGGGTACCATCTACCATGTCATCCAGATCTGACCTTAAGCTGGAGACATCAAGTCTCTTGGCTTTTATCTCAGCTCGCAATATGTCCTTCGAAGGGGGCTCACTGGTCTCCCTACCATCCCAACTTCGAGCTCTACGTTTGGGCTCGGGAGAGTTAATGGGTGGTCTCCCTCGCTCCCATCTCTCCAGGTCCCATGCTCGGCCATCCGATCTAGGAAGGTGATGGAACACGGGCCTGTTACCCCCACTCTCTCTCTGCCCACTCTCTTCTTCTTCTCTCCTCTCACCGCACACTTCTCTGTTATTTTCCCTCTGGTCGCTACACTCCCTTTGCCTCGTATCGCTCAGTATCCGATACGATCCTTCCTGGTTCCCCATATTCCCTGGGCTGCGCTCATTTCTATCATCACAGGGACTATGGTGCGACCTCTCACAACTCCCATTTAGTTCTCTGGTGCCAGGTACACAGTGTGGACACTTAAAACTGTTCCTGTACTCTTGCGCTCTCCTCTCTCCTTCACTGAGTATTGGGCACGCCACCCCTCCATTCCCGGGGCCCCCGTTTTCCAGGTCTGTTCTACCTCCACTCTGGGCCCAATGGGTGACTCCCCTACTCCCTCTACAGTCCCACTCCGGGCTACTCTCCCCAGCCCCGCAGTGAGTCCGTGCTCTGCTGTCCTGACTTTCCCTTTCTGCTTCTGCAGCATTGATGCACTTTTGAGCCTTCACTGCCTCATCCCACTGCTTCATGTACTCATTTAGCTCCTGAAAGGATTTCCGTCCCGATCCCCTCAGATCCATTGGCCATCTAGGGCCCCCAGGATCTCCTCCTGGGTCCCCTCCTGTGTGCATCGGGGTGCTCCACTCTCTAGGTATCGGCATCTGACTTGGGGAATTAGTGGTATCGTTCCTCCTTGCCTGCTCTGCTCTTTCTCTGTCTTTCCGTTTCCGTTCTTCCCCTCTTGCTCTTTCTTGGTCATATATCGATATTATAGGACCTATGGTAACCGGTACCTGTAGTGCATCTGGTAATGGGTAGGATGTGGCGCTTTCCGTTTCCGGCGCTCTTTGTACCACAAACCTACCGACCACCTGTTGCACCTGACTAGGCTGGAACAGCTCTTTCTTTGGCTCAGGATCCCACTCTGAACTGGGAAGCGGTCTATGCTCTCCTGCATTGCCCCCCTTTTCTCCTTCAGTTTTCTCGACCTCTCCCCCTGCTCTATTATACGGGGGTGGCCTGTCTGTCAGTAATCTATTTATCAGGCTGTCCTCTGTTTCGCTCTCATCATCTTCTTCCAGGGGGGTTTTATTTACGGGCGCCTCTAACACTGGGTACAGTTTATTTATTTCCAAATTATGCACTCTCCATCTTTTAGCATCCGCATCCCACCTGGCATCCTGCACTGCCCTTACCGATCGTTTCACCCTTTCTTGTCGTCTGTTCATATTCTTTTCATGCGCTGCCCTAATCCATGCTTCAAGAGCTTCAAACTGGGTTGGTCTAGGCAAGGGTCTCATTGAGGTCATGACTGATTTCAATCGATGTAACACCTCTAATCTGAACGTCCCGTACTTCGGGAACGTCAGTTCCTCATTTCCTTCAGTAATCTTACTCCACTCTGATATCCAAAGAATCGTATGCAACCCAACATTTACTGCCATATAACGAGCTGGCGTACCCTCCGGCGGGGCTTCTTCCCCTTCATACGATCCCCGCTTCTCTCTTTTAAACATTGCTTTCAGCCATTTAAAACACTTCATAATTATGCGCACAATATCCAGCCTCGCTACTCTGTTTACTTCCTGATGACAATCCACCAATCCTGTCGCGGCTTTGCTAGCTTGGCCTATCACAGCGCGGTCTTTCTCCGGTCGGCCAATCACTGCGCGACACCACCTGACGTCACTTTTCTCCGCTTCGCAGCAGCACCCCTCCTTTCTCAACTCGTCTCCCGGTTATGCATGCGTCCCATTCATACACCGAAAAATGACTACTTCCGACCAAGCGGTCACTTCTCTCGACTGTACGTCCACAGTCTATCTGTAATTGTCAACACAACTGACGAGATGTCTATCGTCTCTCTGATAGGTTGCTTACACACACAGTAACTTCCGACCAGCGTCCGTTACTCACGCACTCACTCTTACGTTCCCCCTATCTCGGTCTCTCGGGTGATCAATGGTACCTCATGACCCCCTTCACACTAGTTGACAATTACTCTGGGTGTCCGATACACCCGAACCACTTAAGCTCTCCTTGAACTTAAGATTTCCACCGGTTGCGCGCGCTCACAACCTGTTCCACAGTCACTCTACAGGCATTCAACTCCGCCAGACATTACAACATAGATACAATACAAAACACCGCAATCTAACACGCATAACCCTTTATACTCACTCTCAACCGATACTGCTGCTTTTTCTGTCTCACGTCATCCGGATCTTCTCCAGCGGGCTGTTCTTCCGATCATCGATTTCTAGGGGCCTTGGGGTAAGCTAACCTGGCCTAGGTCACCGTCCTCAAGAAGGCAACCATCCTCTGCTACCAACTGAAAGGGCGAGATTTTGATCGATACCTTATATCTATTGATCCAAACCTCGATCTGGTCGACTGAACCTTTGTTGCCTGTCTAGGAGGAAAACCGTACACCCATCTGCAAGCTAGTTCACCCAATAAAGGACTCTACTCCCAAAGATCACGGACAACTTCTAGATTTCAAAAGTTTATTGTAAAGAAATGATAAGCTGCAAATACAGACATCTCAGAATGAGATTCACGAGATACACAGGTCCAATTACATACATGTGCTCTCGAAAAGCCCTCAGACGAGCAACAGAAATCACTAACACAAGTTCTAAGAATAATAAAGCTATCAGCATAGACGCATATCTCTCCTTCATTTAGGTTGGAGGAAACACACACAGGTTAGGCGTCCCTACCCTGTTCTAGATGGTATCCCTACTTAACCAAATCCCAACCTAACAAAGGTGTCAGCAGTGAATGACCCCCAAGGGAAGTCACTCACTCTAAGTCTCTTGGTGAAAACCTAAAGTTCTCCAGTCATGACCCCTCACTGCCTACCCATCCGCTCTCTAAAGGGTCCTCAGGTCTCTGCTCTAACTCCACCCAGGGGTGCTGTCCCTAATACAAAACAGTCAACAACATTTGAGACGCCCCTTGCGAAACGCCTCTCACGTGGTGTAGCTTCAGGCTTTTTCCATGATGCTTTGTATTGGGCCTCAGACGTTAGAGTTGACCTTGCTTCTCAGGCTCTTCTCCGGCTCGCTGATACCCCTTAAACATTCCAAAACCCTCCTCCATGTCTGGGCCGTCTACTGAACAGACCTCTATTCATCCATTTATAATTGGATCCCCCTTTCCTGTTGCAGACAGATATCTGCCGCCAAGAACCCAACTCTCATAGACTTCTAAAAAGGCTTGCAACATTTCTCAGCCCAGACATGTACGTGTAAATCAACATTAAAACATTTCAGGCCTACAATATTTCTCATTATGATTATAGCATTCAACTTCTTCATTTAATTAAAGCATGTTAATACTCTTATTCTATTATTTAGTAAACATTTCTATAAATCATGGCCCATTAATGCAATGACCAAACGTTAATGCAATCTGTGTCGTGAAAAGAACCACCTTCCCTTTTAGCTCCAGCTCTGGCCCTGAGGCCTACCACGTTCTGCGTTTAACCACATACCATCTTATTTATGTTTTAGCAGCTTCACGACATGGATTCAAAAATAATCACATCTAATAAAGTCATATAATGTCACACATTTCTGTATTAGTTCCACTTCTACTTAAATCTCTACATTAGCTATACATTTTTGAATATACTTGCAGGTACTATTAGCACTCATGGCATTTCTCTTCATGATTTGTGCTTACTACAGGTAAGTGTGATGTACTCATACATTTAAATCATTTTGCGCTCTCTCACATTTATCGCATACATTTTAAAGCCCGTGCAATCAATCCTCAGACTCGCAGCTGAAAGCGACAAAGCGAAAACGATAACACTTCGACAGCATTAACCAGTGAATAGCTGGAGCTAACACCGGCAAACACCCAGAGAAGATCTGATTGAGGATGGCTGAGAAAGGGGTGGGGCATTAGCAGCGCCTGGTAACACCTAAAAAGTGTAGTCAACACCTCCTATTCCAAGTGTTCCCTCTTTGAGGAATTACACGCAGAATCTTGGACTTTATGGGCCATATGTATCATAGTTCCGTTTTGCGAATTCTAAATAGCGATTTTTAAAGAATCGCTATTTAGAATTCGCAAAACGGTATGTATGTAAAAAATCGCTTCTTTTTAGCGATTCCTTAACATTCCTATTTGCGATTAGCAAATTGCTAATCGCAAATTTCCCCTTCATTCCTATGGGCCAGGCCCATAGGAATGAAGGGGAAATTTGCGATTAGCAATTTGCTAATCGCAAATTAGGAATATTTTCAAGGGTGCAGGAGTGTCTCAAGTACACCCTGCTGCATCCCTGAAAATGACATGTGGGGGCATATGGCGCACATACATGCCCTAAGGGCATGCATGAGCGTCATATGGCACCTTTGGTTTTTTTGAAAATTGCTTTTTAAAAAGAATTCGCAACTTACCACCAACTAGAAGTTGGTGGTAATTTGCGAATCCTTATGGGCATTTTTGAATTATTTTTTCCTTGATACATTGCATTTAAGGAATCGCAAAATTTGCGATTCCTTAAGTGCAATCGCAAAATAAGGAATAGCAAATTTTGCGATTCCTTATTTTGCAGCAAAAATGTTACATACATACCATTTAGCAAATTAGCATTCGCAAAGGACGAAATTCGCAGAATTTCGGCCTTTGCGAATGCTAATTTGCTTGATACATATGGCACCTATATTTGCAAAAATTGGTTAAAATTTGCAGACAGTATTTTAGTGATCAGTTTTGAAATTGGGGAACTCGTAAATGTAGTAATAGGTAGGTTCATTAAAATTCAGAATCAGAGTGGGTTGCAATTTGACCTATCTAATTAGGATTCATTTGGTAGATCTCAAATTGCGACTCACTCTGATTGGATACAATCACAGGTATGGTGGCCTGCAAGGAAACATTTTTTAAGGCAGCCTGATGATTTCCTTAGACGAAACAGGGCTACTTTAAAAAAAAAAAAGTGTTTTAAAGTTTCTCCAAGAGTTGGCAACAATGTTTTATGGACCACTGCCTACTTCGCTGGAAATATTTTCCACCACTTACAAAGTTGAAGGAGCCCAAAGGGGGCCCCTTAACTTTTTGCAAATTAGTTAACACCCCTAACGTAGGAGTCAGTAATTTTGAACCAGAATTACGGTTGCACAATATTGATGCATAGAGTACAGATTTGGTATTTGGTATTTAGAACCGACGCCAGAACACGCCCCTTCCAAATACCAAATGAGTACCCAGTCGCAATTCTATTTTAGGAGTCAGAAAAAATTTATCAACTATTAAAATGTGATTCGTACATAGGAAAATCATTATATTGTGGTTGCAGACTATAATTTCGCACTTTTGAAACCACAAAATTGAGTAATACATCTGGCCCATAGTATCTGACGTAGCCAGTTCTGTGTATTGGAATACGCTTCATGTTGTTCATGTGGTAACGTTCAGCATCTTTTACCTGTTGAAATTAACCAGAGGAAAATTAAAGGACTACAGTAATTACCATGTGTTGCAATACAACCCCTTTTTGAGTGGTTACCTCCAGTTTTACATTTTTTTGGGACTTACCTGCTAGTAATCTGATCTCTACATGCCCTGACCCATAAAACATGTTGAAATTGGCTTAAAACCTGATTGGTACATATACCTTTCCTATAATGCCAGAGTATCGGGTGTAGAAATTCTCCCATGGAATGAAAAGTTAAATGCCACTTATGGACAGCAGCACCTAGTGTGCCATCCACAACAGTGGCAGTGAAGACATGGCTTTAGGCCTACCCTGTGTAGCCTGGCAGCGGCAGCTTGAAGTCTGCTGCACAGACCTGTCAAAAACACACTTTTTATCGGTAGGAAACCCTGATTTTAATCACTAAATGAGTCACTGTTAAGCACACCTTGCTGCTCACATGGTGGGGTGCATAATACTTAAGAGTGGAGCATGTGTTACATTAGAAATGGTATGTTGCTCCAGTGAAGAGGTCTAAAACGACATTGGCATTGGTCAGGCAGTAGCTGGCACATATAAAAAGCAAAGTATAGCTCATATTTTTTAAGCCATACATTTTGACCTGTACCAACTACAGACTCCAATTGAATACTTATTTTTATATTTAATAAAAATCCAATCTACTGGTGAAGTTGGATATTTACTAACTATATTGAAAATGCATCTTTAAAAAAGTTACCTGTACTCTGCCTGAAGCTGCTGGAGGCTAATTTGTATTTACTTTTTAGCAACTGCTCAGTCTAAATTAGGTGTGAAAGAGGTGTAAAAACTACTACAAGCTCAGAGTCAGTGCCCTGGGAGTGGAGATGTGTTTTCATCCCCTGGCAGGAAGACTAGCTGAGATGGAGCCAGGAATATAATGTCCTTCCCTGTCACAAGTAAATGTAAGGTGACACCTGGAAAGGCCCCCGCTTTTATCCCCCTAGTGAGGCAGGCATAAAACCCAAAGGAAGGAAAGCTACGCTCAAAGCCAGTTTTGAGTGACTACAGAGGAGGGGGAGTGCTCATTACCCAGCCAGCCTTCTAGGTGGGCACACAACCTCTGCACAAGGGAAGAAGAGTTTTTCCATATTGAATTCTGAGACTGGAGGCACTGGGCAACTGTTTGCAGTAAAGTGGCTAGGGTTCCTCTTGGGAACTTTACCACGTTGGGTAGAGGAGTCACCTGCACCAACTAGCTGGTACCAGGCTTAAATATGGCATCCACAGGAACTCTCTTCAGAAAACTCTCTGGGCCTGTGGAAGATCAGAAGAGAACAGGACCTGACTGGGCCTCCTGTCTGTGACCTTAAAGGAACCCGAACAGCTGGACCTGCTCCCTCTTGTACCAGGAAACAGAAGTGGACTTCAAGGTCCAGTTTTCTGAAACCCCTTATGTGGTGACAGGGACATAGCAAGCTGCAAGATGCCTTTTCCTGGAAGCACCCACCTGACTAGTGGAAACTAGACCTGGACTGGACTTTGCTGTGGGGCTTTGCCTGTCACCTTGAGAGTCCCTAAGCGCCATCTCTTGAAGTCTGGGGGACTTAGAAGAGTACTACTGTGGTTGTTTGGGCACCAGAAGATAGTTTTGAAACTTTAAACAGCTTTTCCTCCAGAGTTCTAGTATGTCAGAGGGACCTGTAGGAAAAAGCATCTGTCCAGCAGTTCCACAGAGTCAAACTGAATTTAAAGTTTGCCCTGGTCAATGCTCTAAACAACTCTGAAAGAATAACTATGTCCTATTTTGCATTGGCACTTAAAAGATTTTCAGTGAGAAATCTCCAAGCTCCATTGCCCCAGTGGGACTAATCTTATACAAAGTATCGGGTGTAGGGTTCACGGTGGTGGTCACAATTCCAGCGGTTGCCCACTTAAGGAGGATTTTTCTTCTCAAAAAGTGAGAAAGGACCCTTTTTGCATTTCACTTAGAACATTTTTAGAACATTTTGACTTCCAGACTTTTACTGGGACCAACCCACTTGTTGTATCTGACCTCGACTCCACGGTGGTCACCCTCAAATGAAGCCTAGGTACCAGTCGACAACTTCTATTGCCTATTACTGGCACTATGAGTTTTTTGATACTATTTTCACCTACATGTTAAAAAAATCATATCTCCGGTTCCCCTTATTGGATTTTGTCATCTTGGTCTTCTTTAATTATGTAAATTATCCTTTCTTTTTAAAATTGGTTGTGCAATTTTATTGTGTTTTGTGTGAGTTTTTCTACAGTGTATCCACTGCTCAAAATGTTTATACATTGCCTTTGATTCAAGTTTGACTGCTTTGTGTCACATTATCAGTGATTGAGCACATGTTTATTTAATTTAATTTGTGAGACACATAGTAGGTGGTGGACTTATCCTTTAAGGTGGATACTTGCCCGCCGCCCCCCCCCCCCCAAATAATAATCCACTTTCCTACACCATGGTACTCAGATTCCTATGTAGAGTGGGTGGTAGTGGAAGAACAAGGCATCAGGTGGAATGAAGACTAAGCAGCCTTGGGTTCTCATTTCAAGATGGGAGTAACAGGGTCAGGTGTTTACTGCACACAGTGAATTCAATTACCCTAGGGTGAGATATTTGCAACGTCTGAGTTTTCAACTTGAAAATTAGGCAAAGCACACTGAATTGCAGATGTTTTGCCTTTTTACGGTCCTTTTCCCTTGATAAATTTCAGAAGGTTTGACCTACTAGAATCTATATGGGAAAAACTACTTGTTGGTTATAATTCTCACACAACACATAATTCCGATCCCTGTGCAAATTTCAGTTTGCATATGGTGCAGAATTTAGCGCTTTACATGTAATGAATACCTTGGTGTTTGGGGATTACAGTTTTTGGATTACAATATTTGGCAATGCTGGCGGTTGACCGAAGGCAAAACTTGGGTCCCTGCAAGTATACCCTATATAAAACATTGGCCTTGTGTGCTTGGAAAATGAATGAAATCACCTCATACTCTGACCTAATGTTGCTAATAATTTTTTTCCACCTCACTGGTCTCACAGGAGAATTGGCAGGATATTCCAGTCCAGAGGACAGGTCTCTTAGTAGGATGACTTTGCGACAGCCCCACTGTCTGCAATGAAAATTAGTCATTTTTAGGTTTCGACTGGGCCGTAGCACTGTGAAGCAGTGCTCCGCCCAGGCGAAAACTTTTGTTTACAGTATGGGGGACTTGAATCCGCCCCTTCTTCCATTGGCTAGCTCCATAAATGGAGGCTAGCCATTGGAAGACAGAGGCGTCCGTCATTCACCGAGGCGATTCGTGGGCGTTCCTGGGATGTTTTTCTCATCCAGCCCCTTTTAGGACGTCAGTGCGGCGGTGGGCGGGGTTTATTTTTTGGCTCGTCGAGGTTTTATTTGGTCATTCCGCGGCCGACCGCCGCCGGAGGAAGTCCAGGTCCAGGTGAGTGCTGGCCGTTCCCGCCGCCCCCCCCCCCGCTGTCCGTGCTCCACCCCCCCTCCCTCTGTCCGTGACCGACCATCTGTTTGTGTTTTATGACCCTGCAATAGCCCGAACGGCCAAATTCTAAATGCAAAACCGTTGCATTGTAAATGCTTGGAGAGCAGCAGCAGAGTTCTTTCAGCCGCGCAGCATGGACTTTTGAGGACATGCGCTGTAACCTGTGATCGAGCGCAGTTGTCAGTTTCCTGCCTCTCCGTTTTTCCATTTTTGCGCAAAGGGAAGACTTTCTCGGTGCTTCCCGATGCTGAGCGATGGATAGGGCCAGAGAGATGGTGGAGCGGCGGCAGGTGGGCGCTGCCAGGGCGGTGCTGCCGGTGCCTGCGGTGGCCAAGGCTGGCTGCAGGAATGGTGGGCAGGGTTCGGCGGCGGGGGCCCCGGGGGCGGCCCTGCAGCACTGCGAGCTCCTGCAGAACATGATCGACATCTCCATCTCCAACCTGCGGGGGCTCCGCACCCAGTGCGCCGCCTCCAACAACCTGACCCAGCGGGAGATCCGCACCGTGGAAGTAAGAGCGGCGCTAGATGGAGTGGGGTGGGGTGGAGGGCAGATCTGCACCGTGGCAATAAATCGGGCGTTATAATGAAGAGCGAGGTTGGCACAGTGCATGCGCCTGCGAGAGATGCACGCTGTGGGGGTAAGTGCAGCGGTATACCAGGGGGCGTTATATAGAGGGGTGAAGGCTGCACTGTATATGACCCTGCTAGACATACGCAGTACTAATGTAAGGGCAGCGGTTTACCTGGGGCGTGATAGGCGGGAGGGGAATTCCATCCGTTGTGGACTGGTCCTGCGGGAACTCTGCAATGTGGACGTAAGGACAGCGCTCTATGGAGAGTGATGGTATATTACATAATCCTTCTCTGGTCCGCACTGTGGAGTTATGGGCATTTATATCAGGACAACAATGTGTAGCAAGGTGGGTTTGGGGAGGTGCGCACTGTGGAGGTGAGGGCAGATTTATATAGTGCGTTATATGGAGGGGCAAGTTCTGCACACTGTATGGTGTGACTCTGCAAGATATTTGCACTGTGGATGTAAGGACAGCGTTATAAGAGGGGTGTCTGGCTGCACACTGCATCGCCCTACTGGAGATCCGCACAGTGAAAGTAAAGGCAGCGTTATATCAGGGTCGGCATAAGTGGTGGCGATGTCTGCGCTCTCTGTATTGCCCTCCGTGAGATCCGAACAGTGATAGTAAGGGGGGGGGGGCGTTATATCAGGGGTGACATATTGGTGGGGGGAGGAGGGAGTTCCTCACGCTATGGCCCTGCCGGAGATCTGTGACGTGGCTGTGATGCAGTGTTATATAGGCTACGGACGGGTGGTTTGGTCACATTGTACAGCCCTCTGAAGATGAGCGCTGTGGAAGGAAGGGCAGCGTTATATCAGAGGGCGCTGCATGGGAGGGAGGTGAAGTCTGCACACTGGCCTGCCGGATGAGCACAGTGGATGCGACGGCAGCCAGCATTATATGGGGGAGGGGGTTCTGTAAGTTTCATGGCCCCGCGGAGATCAGTACTGTAGTAGTAAGTCTGCGATATATCGGGGCTATATGTACAGTGATGATCAGCTGTACACTGTGGCCCTGCGGAGATCGGTACTGCGGGGTACGGGCCGTGGTGTATCGGGTGAATAATGGCGGGATGTTGGGTTCTGCACTGTACCTGCAGGAGACAAGCACTTTGGGAGTAAGAGCAGCGTTACAGCAGAGGGGTCTTATATATATTTTGGGTGCGGGTCCGTAGTTGCATAGTCCAGCGGCAGACCTGCATGCAGAGGTAAACGAGCAGACAGACTTACATCAAGGGGGGGGGGGGGCATTGGGTCTCCCGCGGGACATCCGCTTTTTGACCTGGGGGGGGCATGTTAATATGAGGGGGTCGGATATTGAGCCTATATTGATTGATACCTACTACGAAGTACCTGCTACTGAGGTAACTTGTAGTCCGACCAGCTTTGTATCATGTGGTGCCGCTCCGTACATTGATCCGCCAGGTGTACAGCCCTCCTCTGTGGAAAAATTAGCATTATATCAAGACCCGTAGGTTGGGGTGGGGGCATGGATAGTGCCGCCCAGAGGCACCTGCGCTTCATGGAGGTAACTTGGGAGTGGGCCTGCCTTATGTCAGTGATGCGCAGCAGGTGGTGTCTGCTCAGAGGGATAGGGGGGCCATACACATGGAACCTGTCCTGACATCATATCCAGGCGGAAGACCCTCAGGTGAAGGCAAAAGATCCCTTGTGCTGGGGGTGCCCTCCGTCAAAGTTCTACAAAGCGGGTCTGTCTGTTGTTTTTAATTTTGGGGGGTTGGCATTGTAAATGTCAAAATTTGAATTTATATGTTTGTTTTGAGAATAGCAAAATAGATGGCATTGTCATTTACATTGCCATTAGCTCTAACTTTTCCAAAGGCGAAACCATTGCATTGAAAATGCTTGTTGCTAATGTGATTCAGGTTTACTTTGATGATGAGCCTTCCATGGTTAGTTGTGGTGAACTGTTTTTGGGACAGTTATAAAAGTTTGGTATTTGATGACGATGCTGGTTTTACAACCCGCAAACCCATTGAAGTAAAAAGAGATGAACCATTTCTGGTGAGGAGATGCCTGTATGTTAAAAAGGCGAATGCACTGAAGTCAGTTGAGATGAACCATGTATGGGGAGCTGGTACATGTTTTCTAAGAAGGCGAATCCTCCAAGGCAAAGAAGGTGGACCATTGTAGGCATGCTAAGAAGGTAAGTGTTGTTATAGTAATGGGATGTGCTATGTATGGGAGAGGAGGGAGGTTTCCAAAGAAAGCTATCCACTGAGATTCATGTTGGCATTAGGAGTATTAAGGAAGGAAATTTGATTTCAAAGCAGGGTTCTTTGTTCAAACGATTATGAACTGAGCGGGATGTAATGGCAAGTGAGGGTAATGGCAAACTCAGTACAGCATTTCTGCTCAAGATGCTAGGCAAATAACAAAATATGTGTTTATGAGTATTTATAAAGGGCAGAGCAGAGAGAAAAGGACGTTATATATAGTATTTGGGGTAGAGAGTGATTTAAGATTGCGTAAGCGTTAGGGCAGGAAGCACATTAATGTGTACATTTATATAGAAAGAGAAACTCCTTATTTGTGACAAAGGAGGTGGTGCTTAAAGAGATGCTTAGTTCTTCTTTGAACTCCTTGTATAAAGTAGCAATTCTTGAAGAAGATGCAGGAAGGGAGGAAGGAGATGTGGCCTAATGGCCAAAGTGGGGACCTTGGAACTGGGAAACCAAGATCGAGTTCCAGTCTCCTCTGATTCTAGACAAATCACTCAATCCCCGAGTGATTTAAAAAAAATGTGTAGTGTGAAATAAAAAAAATAAAAATAGTAAAACGTAATCTATCTGTAAAAATGTAAAGTGCTCTATGCCCTTGTGCCAAGTCAGTGGGATATAAAACTCCCAAAATAAGTAAAAAATAAAATACTGTCCTGTTTGGGCAGCCAAAGCACATCTTCCAAAGTGGAAGTGATGTGATCATATAGGAAAGCGCTTAAACACATGATTAAGGGTAGCAAGTGCTATATAAATGCAAACCTTTTTCCCTCGTCTATCCCTCCGCTATCCTTCTCAATCCAAATAACTGACTAAACTAACATATCGTCCACCGCTCAAATTACTTTCATATTTGACTATACTAATTCACCACTAATGGAGTAGTGGAGTAACGTGTTTCTAGCCAAAAAAGCGCTTCAATGCCTCATCAGGGGTAGTAAGCGCTATACAAATCCAATTACAATACAAAAACAATACAATATACTTTTTACTCTTTGATGAATCAGGGGGTGGAGGGTAAGATGGTCTTCAATGGCGCCAGTGTGGAGTAGGGAACGCCAACAAGCAGGAGGACATCTACCCTGTCTGGTGAGGGGGAACCAAGCCTCGGAAGGCTGGTTTAGGAAGGTAAAAAAATATAAATAAATCGTTTCACTAGTACTAGTTGACAGACGCAAGCCTTACATGCAGGCACATGAACAGATGCATACAGGAAGTGAGAGAGAGGGACCTGACACCATTCCGGGATGGCTCATTGCCCCAGGTGTCAGGGCACTTAACCCCCCCACCCCCTCCAAAGTTTGGCATGGCCACATATACACTAACAGAGTGCTCTCGTCATTGTAATACAAACATTTGGCGCCGGCCTGAGCAGGCTGCAGATCTGGTGGCAGGTTAGTGATAAACAGACATTGGCGCTGGGCTGGTAAACATTAGGCTATGTCGTGTTTTCTCTTCCTGCCTCTTTAATCAATCGATCGATGCGCTATTGTAAGTGTAACATATGGGCAGGACAGGGTAGGGTTTCAGTGATGAGACACCGGCTTCTGTTCCTCTGGAGGGAGCGTGCAGCCGCTGAAGATAGTTCCAGGCCTAGAAAGATCTGTCAATGTATATTATGTTACGTTATATTGATTTGTGTAGCGCGCTAATCAACCGAGAGGGTATCGAGGCGCATTACATGTATAGCATTTTTGCATTAAGAAAATAATCTTAACCTATTCTGTGGTTCACTGCATTAGGCAGACTTTCATCATCTCATTAAAAAAGACCAGAAAATGCAAAGTAAAATGTAACCACGTAGAGCGTTTCAAACCTAACAATTACCATGTTACTGGGCGAATTTATCAGCCTTATAGCACGCGCCTGATTAAATACCAATACTGGCTCAAGCACCGACCAAAAAGCCACATTTTATATCACGAGCACCAATTGTAAGCCATAGTTTCTTACTGTCTGGTGTTATCTTTCTTAGTATTTTATTTATACTTAGTTCTGTTTTGTATATATATATATATATATATATATATTTTTTTTTTTGTAAAATTAAATTACAGTTTCTGAATATAAATGGCGGCTGATGAGACTCTCTCACACACACAAGCGCGGACCCAAATACATCTTATGTTTCCAACACACTCTCTCTGTCTCCCTTTCTTTTGCTTCCTTGTTCTCGCCCCTAATTCTTAAATCTATTATATATAGCGCGAACCCAACTCGAAGCTTTACACAAGCAGCAGTTTAATAACACAAGGACGCATTAATTTTTTAGGCACGGGAAGTTAAGTGATTTGACCAGAATCACAGGACGCTTACTTTGCCCATTCCGAAACACGAACCGTGTTCTTCTTGCATAAAGGTGTCAGTTCTGGTCGGTACGCCACATCTCTTTTTCCCTCTCAATCGCTCTCTGTCTCTCAGTCTTGACTTCTTTCACTTTCTTTCTCTATCTGTGTATATCTTAATGTTGATCTCCCTGCTATCACTCTTTTTATACATCTCACTCTATCTCATTCACTGTATCTCTCTTGCACACCACCACGTCTCTCTCGCTCTCTCTTCCTCTCTCTTGCAGTCTCTTGTTGCTTTTTTTCTCCTGCTTATTCGCTCTTTGTTTCTCTCTGTCTCTCTCTGATCTTGCATTTACAACTCTCTTTTTCATTTTCGTGTGTTGTCACCAGTGCTGGAATTGAAAACAGATTACTCCTGGAACTCATAAATTGGGGCACAATATGTGGCAGATTGAAGGGGTGCACTCATAAGGGACGAAGCTTAAAAAGCAGAGTCTTGACAGTCAGCTCATACATTATATTAGAAGAAGAAAAAATTTCTGCAAGGAAATTAGAAACAAGTACAAGTGACAGTAAATCTGTTCTAGCTTACTTAATTAGTCACAATGAGGCTGCATTTGAAAATATCATATAGGTTTAAGACACCTGCTGCAGAGATCTTTGTGTGCCCAGCAATTTTGAGAGGATTATAATAGCAGTAAGATCATTGTAAGATCATTGGGTCCCTTGCTCGCTGTGCCACTGGATTCCATCTAGCCTGGTTGATGAGCGGTGATACCCAAAATCGGTCCGAGGATGCTTGTTTCTGGTCCAGGGAGGACCCGGCTTGGCAGTTCGGGCTAGACTGTTCCCATGAGGAGCAGGGTCAAGACTGATTTGCATATGGCTTGGTCCAAACTGGGGTGGGTTGTGAGCAACAGAACAATGGATTTAACACAGATTTCTTGACTGGACTGAATATTTGAAATATACTGCATCCGTCCATCATTTGTGGAGAGTCGAGCCAGACTAAGAGTCTGGCTCAGATCTTAAAGCCCGTGCACGAGTCGAGCACTGAAAATATATGTTATGTAAATCATACAACAAACAACGTCAAATATGATAAAGTCTTTTACCGTTCATAAAAGTGTAATTCTTTAACATGAGGAAGCTTTTACAATATTAGGGCACACTATAACACTTTAGTAACAAGTGCTTAATAAAAGGGATAGCTTTGTACAATTGGCAGACCGAAGTGGTTTCATACCCGATAATGAAGAAAAATGAGTTTTGGTAAAATAAAATATTTCAATAAAGTCACACAATTTAAGCAGGGAATGCAAGATTTAACCCGGTTTTCTGGCTTCACTTTGTACAAACCAGCCAGTAAATGGGTATCTATTTGTATTTCCCTGTTATGGCTTTGTTTTGACCTCTTAGTGCCTTTTTTAAAACATAGCATACACTCTACACAAAGGTATTGGAGCCCTTAACATCAGCACCAGTTACATTACAAAAAGACAAATGCATTGTTTATAGGCATAGGGAGAATAAGTGATTTGACCAGAACCACCTGATATTGACCTGATGCCGATACTCGAAACTGGTTCCTCAATTTCATAGTTGCCGGCTCTGATGGTAAAGCTACATCCCAGGTAGAGGGTGGTAGGCCGAAGCCACATGAAAGCTTGGCTCGTTATGGGCTTGAGGTTCCAAGAAGCCTCGAACTGTAGCCAGAGCCCGAGCCAGGCATCAGGATTGAGCCTAGCTTGAGCTTTTAGTGGCTCGCCACCATTTACCTGTCACACTCTCTATTCCTCCTCTCTCTCTCACCCTTGCACAGACACACTCAGGGAGACACACAAAGCGATCACATGCACTTGCATGCGCACACACACACACACACTCACACACACACACACAATCTCTCTGTTTCTCTACCCAGTAAAGTCTGTCTTTCTCCCTTGAGTGCTGTGTCTTTCCTTCTCGACAGCCTGCAGTTAAATACTTTTCCTTAACAGTTGGATCTGCTCCCCACCCTCATGGTTACAGTCCAGAGTAAATGTATGTTTCCAGGATTTGAGTAAAATTGAAAACACGTGTATTTTTGCCTGCTTCGCTATGGCTGGGAGACGCCCAACATGGCTTAGAATCGTAGACATATCTGTTGTTACTGCTATTTCACTGTTACAAAAACACACCATGTTATGATGGGCTTAACTTGGTACGAAAGGCGGAAAACTGAAGGTTTTAGATAGCAAAGCAAATACGTACAGGAAGACTGACATGAACTAAGAAATTTCACAGTCAAGTACTGTAACTCATCGCCAATTGCTGCTTAGTGAGCAAAACATAAAAATAAACGAGCCTATACTGTACTTAATTTGAAGAAAAAGAAGTGCCAGGGCTCTCGTCCAGATGCCACTGCAGCTTACAGTACACATTGCCGCTGCCATGCTGCAACGACAGTTCCAACAACCCTACTAACCATCCCACTCCCACAAGTGTGCCGATTCGGACTATTTCAGGCCCCCAAAGCTATAAGAAAGGCTTGATTGGCTGTTAATAGTAATTTTTTATGTATATTGAATTAATAATCAACTGCTGTTGTGTGTCTCTTCAACATTCGTCAGACAGCACCACCTTGTGGCAGACAGTCACAAGTGCCAGTGCCACCCACCGGTAACCACTGGCTCAAAATAAGCACTGGCCCTATATACTGTTAAACATTGCTCTGGTTTGTGCATACATTAAAATATCACTAAGGTAATGATAATTAATGATAATTACGTATTTGTATAGCGCACGACTACCCAGAGGCATCTCAGCGCTTGTACGAATACCGCTGAGGAACCCTTCCTGGCCTTTCCCTGTGAAGTGCCCACTCCTAGGCACCCCCAAGGTGAAGCCAGGTATCCTAGCTTTGTTGGGGCCGTTGGGGAGATTAAGCAAGCTATTGCCCAGAGTTGCAGAGTGGGACTCATGATTAGAATAGGCAGCAAGGCGAGAATTATCAGGTCCGAGGAAATTGAGCCCAAGACCCGCCGAGGCAAGAATTGAACCCTGGTCCCAGGCCAGACTTCTGCATCAGGGTCTGCTGCTCTAACCATTGAGCCACACTTCTCACTAAGGAGTGAAAAAGGGGCTGGACTGCTTAAGTACTTATTAAAAGTCATAGTTTTTAAACATGAACTTAGAACTATTCCTGGTCCCGCCCCTACCCTGGTGACATGCATCAGTGAATTAAGAGCAAAAACAGTTGTTATGTGAACCCTGTATATGGTCCAGATTCTTATAGATAGAATAACATTATAGCCTATTAAACAAAACACAATAGGTTTTTGTACAGCTGGCATTTTGAACGCAGGTATTTGAAGGTGACTTCAAATGCAATAATACAAATAGGAGAATCAGTGAAATAAAATAGTTGCCTAAGATCGCACAATTTGGTTAAGCGGGGAAGCTGTGGTTAATCTACGTTTTCTGGTTTCACTTTGTACGAATTAGGCACTAAATGGTTATCTAGTTTTCTATCCTTGTTACTTTAAATGTTAATGCTTTGTTTTTACCTCTGTGTGAGAAGTGAAAAGTGATGAGTATCCGTGCGCGCTATAGGTGGATTTAACATAACATGGTGACCGGGAGAAGCCTAATGAAGGCTTGGTCCGTAATGGTCTTGAGGTTCCAACGGGAACTTGAACTCAGCCAGATCCAGGCTTCAGGCTCGATCGTGGCTCCAGCTTTCAGTGGCTTGCCTACCTCTACTATTACCACTGTCTCCACGGACTGGCAAAAACATCTCAGTGTTGCCAAGTCACCCCCGCTAAGATGACAGTGACTTTCATCCAGTCATGTCAGGTAAGTTACCATAATTGGCAACATTTTAGAAGAGAAAAGTGGGAAATTAAAAAATAATAATCGAAAGAATGTGTTTCTCCCATTGACTTCTATCGAGGACTGAATCGGGTCTGTTGGCATATATAGGACATGGAAATGTGCCGCTGCAGGATCGTATATCAGAAATGCAAATATATGCTTTTCCTTACCTGTCAGGAGCACTGAGAAAGCACTATGGCAGACAGAGAGTGCGTGACAAAAATGTGTGCACTGGCCTGCAGGAGCAGGTTAATGGCAGGTCACACAAGACCTGTCCCTGTCATCCTCAGGCCCCGAATAATCTGTTCTTTTGCAAGCATGAATCGGGTGGCGGGAGACTAGCCTTGAAATCAGTAGTCTCCCACCTGAATCAGTAGGGTTGGCATGTATGAGTCAAAGACACTATGCATTGTGGGACGTATCGATTCTTACTTAAAGTCCTAGCATGCTCAGTAGTTTGGCTCTGAAAATCCTTATGACATCTTTTCAATGTGCTGCCCTCGCAATTGGAGGTGGGTGACTAACAAGTTAACAAAGCGAACCAAGCCAAGGGTCTGGCTTGGCTCTTTGAGCCCGTTCATGCGCCATGCCCTGAAAATGTTTACTCTGTAAATCATACAACAAACATCACATAAAATATGGTTGTCTCTTCACAATTCAAATATGTGTATTCTTTTAACAGGTGGAGGCTTTAACATTAAGACTTCACATTATAGCACTGCACTGAGAATTACTTATTGTAGGTGATAGTTTTCAAACATGAACTTAGAACCATTCCAGGCCCACGCTCACTCTGGTGACAGAGGTCAGTATTCTTGGTGACTGGGCATTTATTTTGTGTCAGCCTGCCATTGTAACTTCTGGGAGGATCAGTCAGTTGTTATCAAATGTTTTTCACTTACACTAATTGTCAAACATTGTTGATTACCTCAATGTGAAAAAGGCTTCCTAAGCAAGTTTGGAAAAGGTTTGCTGAACTAAGAAGCAAGATAGTTGTCATGTGAACCCTCTATGTGGGCAACATTTGTATAGATAGAGAAGCATTATAGTCCATCAAGTCAAGCACAATAGGTATTTGTACAGCTGGTATGCTGAACTCACACATTTGAAGGCTATTTCATATGCATTAGTAAAGAAAAAGGACGATCAGTAAAATAAAATGGATGTACGTTGTTACAACGCAGGTTGTAACAACGCATACCTTTACCACGCGGCCGCTACAACGCAAGTCGTTACCACGACTTGCGTTGGGGGGCGCGGATTTAGGATTTTTATAATTTTATATTCCAACACCAGTCCCCGTAACAGTAGGGAAGGTGTTGGAATATAAATTTATAAAATTCCTTATCCCACAGCGCACTCCAGCGCAAGTCGTGGTAACGACTTGCGTTGTAACGGCCGCGTGGTAAAGGTATCGCGTGGTAAAAACTTTGTGGTAAAGGTTGTTTACCAAATAAAATAGATCACACATTTTGGTTAAGGGGAAGCTGCGATTAATCCAGGGTTTCTGATTTCATTTTATCAAAATCAACCACTAAATGGGAATATTTTTCTCTCTCCTTTTTACCTTAAATGTTAATGCTTTGTTCTTACTTCTTTGTGCATGAAGGGTGAGAGGCCGAAGCCATATGAAAGCTTAGCTCGTTGTGGGCTTGAGGTTCCAATGGAACCTTGAGCTGAGCCAGAGCGAGGCTCCGGGCTCAAGCCTGGTTCGAGCTTTCATCGGCCTGCACATTTCGTTACTACTGTGTGGCTTCAATCCACCATAGAAACTCCAAAGCCGGACTTCAAATGTCAAAAACATCCACCACACCAACATCACCCCATTATAAATAGGCCCCTAGCCCCTTTTTTTAGTTTGTCCTTTGAGACATCTCACCTGAGTCTCTAGAACACAGTATGTAGCAATGGGTCTGTGGGAATCAAAGCATTTTGCTTGTGTGCAATATGGTTGTCTGCCATACAAGCTGGTCTGCTCTTTTTTCCCAAACTTTTTTTCTCTGTAAATCTTCATTTTCTAAAAACTTTTCTGAGAGCTTATCAGCTCTACTGACACGCCTTCAGGGTCGTCACTACTTCTTACAGTGTTTTAAATAGTAAAGTATTTAAAAAAACATTCAAAGATGTCCATCCGCAACTGCGCATGCACAGGCGTCAAACCTTTAAATACTTTATCTTTAATACATGTAAAAGATGGTCACCTGTGCATGTGTACACAGGGGTGGCTAGTCTTGAACGCTTTTTTTGCATAACATATTTAAAAACACATTCAAATATTGATACCTGTGTCCATGCATTGGAGGTCAAATTTTAATGTTTTTGCAATGCTTTATTATTTCTTACCATTCCAAGACGGCTGACGTATTGGTTTTAACTCAACAGCCATCTTAGAATAGTAAAAAATTATAAGGTACTGCAAAGAAGATGGACATCAATGGGTACACATATACACAGCCATATCTGTGTGGGTTTAAAGTACTTTATTAAATTAAGAATGGCAACCCATTGTACATTCTATGATGGCTTCCAATCTGCACATAAGCACTGGCAAATCTAGTTGCTCTGTTGGAAGCCATTAAGTCTTTGGAACCTCTTGCCGAAATCCTTCACACTGCAAATATCTCCTTTCATATGTACGCTGATGATTCTCAGATCTACATAAAAATCTCTTCTCTTGCGGAGATACTCACCCTGAATGAGGCCCTGAAGCTGACCGTCCGATGGCTCGCTTCAAACCAACTCAAACTCAATGCTAATAAAACTGAGTTCCTTCTATTCTCCCCGCCCAAGAGCAACTCTGAGATACAGACGTGGATCAAAGCTTTCACAGCCTTAAACTGTCCCCTGACCATTGTGGACTCTGCCAAATCACTGGGTATCACCTTGGATTACAACCTAAACATGAGAAACCACATCAACTCATGGCCAAATCCGCCAGATTCCACCTGAGCTACCTATGGAAACTGAAACCCTTTCTAGCTGCTCCCGACCTAAAACTAACAGTCCAATCATTAGTTATCTCTCGGCTGAAATATGGTTGCTCCACCCTCTCTGGTTTACCCAAGGTCTCTCTGGCACCCTTAAAAGTCTGCCTCAACGCAGCCGCCAGACTACTTACTGGCTCTAGAAAATTCGATCACATCACCCCTCACCTGAAAGCGTGGAATTGGCTTCCCCTCGAGGCGAGGATTCACTTCAAGATAGCATGCATCACGCACAAGGCCTTACACTCCAACTCTCCGGCATATCTAGCACAGAAGCTTGTGATATCCGGAGGAAGCAGAAACTCACAATCTGCAAATACCCTCCTACTCCGGCCTGCACGTTTTAACCTATTATTTTTTTTTTTTATTTATTTATTTTTTGTAGAGCGCGTAGTCACCCGGAGGTATCCCAGCGCTAAAAAATCTTATCTCCTGAGTACAGTGGACCAAGGGAGGGGGAGAGGGAAGGAGAGACAAGGAAGAGGACGGGGAGGGCGGAACAAGGAACAAGATAAGGGCCAGGAGTGATTCACTGTGGGAAGAGGTGGGTTTTGAGCTGTTTCCTAAACCGGAGGTATTGAGGTTCGAGACGCAGGGCTCGGGGGAGAGCGTTCCAAAGTCGTGCAGTCTGGACTGAGAAACGCCTTCCTCCCGATCGAGCTCTCTTGAATTTGGGGGCAACAATGAGGTTTTCGGTGTCAGAACGGAGAGGTCTTGAGGATTTGTAAGGGGCGATGAATTTCTTGAGAGCAGGGGGGCCTTGATTTCGTCGTAGTTTGTGGGCCAGACACAGGGCCTTGAATTTGACCCGCTCTCTTATGGGGAGCCAGTGGAGGAGTTTTAAGGCCGGTTTGGCCGACGCTCTGGCAGGGGTATTCGTGAGGATACGGGCCGCGGTATTCTGAATTCTTTGAAGTTTATTCAGGGTCATCTCTGGGGCGCCCAGGTATATCACGTTGCTATAGTCAAGCCTCGAGATTATTAGGCCTTGAATAAGCAACTTTTGGGAGTTGGGCTTTCACCGTGACCGCTCCAAGAATATGGAACTCCTTCCCGCCTGACATCAGAAGTATCCACTCCCTGGCACGCTTCAAAAAAGAGGCTAAATCCTTCCTCATGGGTAAATTCCTTGGCTAACCCGCTCCACAGCCACCAAGAGACTTAGCATCCATGTGATATTCTGCCTATTGTATTATCTTTGACTCTGTAAAGTACACTGTGGTACAGTTTTCTTTTCTTTTTCAGTCCCTTAACGTAAAGCACCCCTGTAACATCCTCCCTAATGTATGACCTTCTATTCTGTAAATTGCTCCTATGTACAGCTTTCATCCCCTCCCTCCTTTGCACATTCCCCTTTGACTCCCCGCCTACCATATGACCCTTGATTCTGTATAACCCTCTGATGTATTGTTTTCCCATGTGACAACCGTCTTTCGTGTATTACTCTATGAACTTGTAAAGCGCTCTGATACCCTCACGGGTCAAGTTTGCGCTCTATAAAACATTAAAATAAATAATAATAATAGATTTATTGGCCTTGCTAATGCTTGTTTCCACTAATGTCGTCTCATTGGCCTGAACCAGTAGTGGGCGTCTCATAGAGATTGGCCCCTTTGCGAGTGACACACTGTCAGGATTCTCTCAATCACAAAAGGTTTTATGTCAAGCAAATTGACCCATGTCATGTGTGCAACTTTCATCCTATCCATGATTTTCTTGCTGAGACTTCTACATCCTAACTTTAAATATGAAAAGTAAAGCAGAATTCTATGTGGAAAATCCTGAGACATGGCGTACTAGCTACACGAAACATGGGATCGATTGATAACCAAGGCTTCCTAAACTGTTAGAGCTCCTAGGGAAAGATCCAAGTTCACTTTGAATCCTATTCTGTTTTGACCATTATTACCAAAGTTAATACCACACTGTACTTTAAAGGTGTCGCCATTTCTTCGATCACAATTCTCAAATCGTGGTCAGTTTTTTGGGTGTCTGGCTATCCATTTTGTGTCAGGCTGACCCTTCATTTCTGGAAGGATCATTCAGTCTTTATCAACTGTTTTGCACTTACAGTGATTGTCAAAAAATATTGATTTCCTCTAAATAAAAAAGGTTTCCTAAGCAAGTTTGAAGGAGGCAGGAAATAACTATGTAATGTGGCTCCTTTGCTGACAAGTTCCTTTATGTCATGTTAGCTATCTTCATCTATATCTGCCTTTCTATTCAAAAGTACTTTGCATTGTGAGATTTGTAGTTAACTGTTTCAGTGTGGACCGTCAGACCCAACAAATAAAGGAGTGGGGACGAAATGTGGCTTAACAGTTAGAGCTGCTGCCCTTGGACTGGGAAGCCAGAATTGAGCCCGGGGCTCTAACCAACATCCTCTGATTCTAGGCGAGCTACTTAATCTCCCTATGCCTGAAAAACGTGCAATTGCTCGTGCAAAGTGCTTTAATGCTCTTGGGCCAGATGTGTGCTGTAAAAAAGTGCAAATAAAAACAAATTAAATTAAACAAGCACTGATAGTTAAAATTTTCTAGTCCCATGACAGGTGTGGCAGCATCAGCTTCTGTTTATTTTTTAGCCTCTTGTGCTTGGCACATTAGGACTTAAAGTTTCACTTATCCCATTTAAAGTCTCGGACTAAATGCAAGCTGCTGTCAGCTGAAGAGCAAGGGTTTGCACAAGATACCACACATAAAATGAGGACAATCAGTGGCTATTTTATTTTTCACTACTTTTTATTTGTGGCTTTTGTTTTGTTTTGTTACTAAGCACTCTCTGGTGGTCTCAGAACTTCTTTGGGGTACAAGTATCTGTAAGGTAAAAGATAGTTACAATGCACCACATATTAAAGAAGCCACTGGCGGAGAACCAGTCAACCATCCACCAAGGATGGTAAGTCCTGAAAAGGCCTGCAGTCTAATATGTCTTAAACATGATTGATGACAAAGAGTTGAAGAAGAGCATTTGTTTGGAGAACCTGGGCGAAGGAGACAAAGACAGTCTAAGTTGACTGTCTTTTTCCAAATAGCGTGGAGCAGAGGGGATATGGTGTAACGGCCAGAGCTGCAGCCTTTGGAATTGGGGAACCGAGTTTGACTCTCGTCAGCTCAACATCCTGTGATTCTGGGCAAATCAATAAACATCCCCATGCCTAAAAAAATGAATGTGTCCTTGTGTAATGTAACTGGTGCTCATGTAAAGTGCTCCAATACCTTCGGATCAAGTTTGCGCTATATTAAATGAAAAAATATATGTATATTGCAAGTTTTATTTACTGGGACTGTGAGGAGAGGCCAGTTCCTTTAGATACAGTGGAGGGAAGGTGGAATCTGTAGAAATGAAAATGTTTTAAATATTTTGCACAAGTCAGGAACATAGCATCAAAATGGTTTCTTCCTGACCATTGAGATTTTGTTTTAAGTGTTCACTTTTTATTTTTTAGGCAACAGTGTGACCTTCAAGAGCTTGAATCATTCTAAGTTTAGCTCATCCTTCCAAGGTGGGCGAACTGAATGCAATTAAACTGAGTAACCCTAACACCTGTTAGGGGTCGCAAAACTGTATGAAGCACTCTATAAAAAAACAGTTAGCATTATGCTCTCATCGCAACTATGTTTATAAAGTGAGTCAAAATTAGGGCAGTGATAAATGCAGCAAGTTAAAGTTAACAATGGCAAGGGATTCCCAATGGATCCAGTTGCAGCATGTTCGTTTTTAGGAGTCAGACTGCATAGGGTTCTGGGAAATACCAAGGGGCACACTAGTGGTAAATTATAACTACAAACTGAAACCAACAGAGACCATTGTTCACCAATAACCAGTTTCAAGACAAGATGCAACTGGAATTTCTTTATAAAATCCAAAACATCTCACTAAAGACAAATGACGCAGAGAAACCATTTGGGACTGGTCACCTGGAATTTCCGCAAGAATTAGCATTTTCCTTGCACTGAATAGAGCAACCGCCCTTAGAAACAGCTTCATCCTGGAGACATTTTGGATTTTGTTTACACTGCATTTGATTGTTGTTTGGGTTAACACGCACACAAACTTAATTAGGCGGTTATTTAGGCCTGCATAAACAAACAAGATGAGACCCTTTAAGAACATGCAAGCCAGTTCTGAGTTTATTTGCGTTCTGGCTAAAGTTAGGGTGAGAAAAGTCGAGCCCTCGGCCAGCATGGGGCTCACCTGGGAAAACAGAGGAGGCTTTAATCCCGGGCCTCTGCCCTGTGACGGCGAGAGCTTTTCGCGCCCAATTGGACAAATGGGGTCCTTCCCTGTGAGGAGAGGATGCGCTCTCGCTGTGACTGTGAGAGACACTTAGCACAGACCGCACGACACGGGGCAGAGCAAAGAGAGCAGATGTGTGCACTTCCACAAAGAAGCGTGAACATGGCATTAACTGCATTTTAAGGACATTTCAGCGAAGTCTAAACATTCCCAGAAAGCCACACCAAGAGCGCACACACAGTGTTTACAGCTCACCTGCAGAGGGTGTTACGGATGGGTCACAGCAGCTGAATACACAGATTGTTACAACTAAGACAAAGAACACTCCTGCCTCTCCACATATTTTGGGCATTTTTCTTTTTTCTTTTTTTTTCAGTTTTCAATAGCGCGAAGTTTGACTCAAGAGAATTTAAGCACTATGGTAATATTATACGCTTTTCTAGGCAACGGGAATTGCTAAGAACCGCAAGATGGTGAGCCAAGGCCGGTGCCCGAAAATAGGCAGTCAGTTCCAAAGTCAGCAGCTCTGGCCGTTATGCCACATTTCCTAATAAGGTATAGGACTCGGCCCAGGACGACCTCAATGTTACCCCCATGCCTGCCACCTCCTAGTCCCACAAACGTATCGCCAACAATTAGTTGAAAATCCATTGCTTTTCATGCAAGCCAGAGGCCACACTGCTAGGGCCTACAACCGGAGATGACACTCACCCACTGTTTGACTTATGTCTCCCACTACTGCCACCCCACCCATAGGGCTGCCACCTTTCTTTGAAAACTAGGCAATTTGTTTACGTTTTGCTATCCGGGGACCGCCAAGACCTGGTAGGTGAAACATAATTTGTGAAAAGTTGCAAAGATTGTTTTGTAACATGGCGATTAATCAGTCATTTTGAAACAATTTAGATAGCTCTCAAATACTTTTTATTACCTGATTTCTTTTTGTGTTTGTTGCTTTAGGTTTGTATTTCAGAAGTTAAAAAATGCAGGCTTTCACTGTTTTCCCCAACATTTTAACTGTCCTGGACTTATAAATACAGACCAGTCCGGTATAAAAACAGCTAGGTGGCAAACCTATACAAGAGTGTTTTGAAACAGCTGTAGGTGTGAGGGCTAAAGAAATACCATAACAAATACATACATCTCTGTGCTTCATTAGGTCTCGCTGAGCCAATGCGCTTGCACATTGCTGGCGAGATTCTAGTAAGCGGTCCGAAAAGTCTGCCAAAACTGCGGATTAGCCACAGTTCATGTGAGACAGGCGCGTGCACAAGGCCAGCCACGTCACACACCACCATTTGTCTGTGCCTCGGCATCAGACTTCAAAGGCTGCCGCTCCCCCCCAATCAGACTTCAAAGACTGGCGCTCCCCCGCCCCGCATCAGACTTGAAAGGAATACGCTCCCGCTCCCCAGCCCCCACAGCAATGTCGAGAGCTTGTTTGTAATTGCTCACATTACCAAACTCACCGTTTGCACAATTACTGCCCGCACCTAGCCGAAACACCCTCCCTGCCCGCACTAAACTATTACTCCCTCTTAGAATAACCTCACCTTCCACACGATCCCTTTTAGTATGCTGATTATACAATGCCCATACCTAGCCGTTATTCTTGCACAATGCGCCTACCATCACAGCACAAAATCCTACCAGCCCAATATTTGACTTGCCCTCTCACGACCCTATTATAGCAGCACCCGTTTGGCATTCCTTGTTAAGATACCGCATAACAACCGTCGCTCACAAAAATGCACCCATAACACTTACCCAAACAATCTACCACTCGGCATTGATAATTTAACGACGGCTCGTGCATGACTCCTGCACTTATGTGTTTTAAACGTTTGCCATAGTTTTATTACATTATCTCTCTGCCCACAAGTGCACCGTGGATGCTTGAGTAGTGCTCCCATTCCTTCTTCGTAAACAGCATATTGTTTACGTATCCCGGCTCGTGCATGACTCTTGCACTTATGTGTTGTTATAAACCTTTGTGATAGTTTATTAACACTATCTCTCTGCCCGCAAGTGCACCGTGGATGCTTGATTAGTGCTCACTTTCCTCCTTTGTATACGGCATAGTGTTCACGTATCCCCGTCTAAATCAGTCTCGCTCTTCTTCCCGTTCTCCCATCTCGATGCCCACCCGCCCACCTTTGGATCCTACATCGGGAAAACAACAAACTGTAAATATATGGCTACGTCCATTTAAATTTCTGCTTGTTATGCCACATGCGGCATCTTTTCTGGCATGCTCTTTCTCTGCAACACTTCTATCTCTTGTCACCAACGTTTTTATTGATTCATTGTAACCAACTGTTGAATGGAATTACTGCCGCTTTTTGCTTCCCTTTCTTTTTTCCTCATGCTCGGGCACAAATGTTTTATCGCGTCCCTTCCACCCCATAATTTCAAAAGGGGGTGGTGATGGACAGAGTATCTGAGTTAATCAGAACACTCCTACCCAGTCAACAGATCAGGGCTTGATCCATCACCGTTTTTTTAGCTCACTGCACCATCCCAGTTCAGAACCTGGCTACATGCAAATTAGTCTATCCCTGGCCCAGTGCATCATGGGAACAGGGCAGACCAAACTACCAAGCCAATTCTTCACTGGAAAGGAAACAAGCTTCCGGGGACCGGTTTCTGGCATTACAGCCGTCTTCGGCCCGGCATGCTTGAACCCTGATGGTGCAGTGAGCAAGGGACTCATGTCTGAGCATACCCTTCCACACTCATGGTGGCCAAAATAATTTCAAAAGGGGATGGTGATGGACAGAGTATCTGAGTTAATCAGAACACTCCTACCCAGTCAACAGATCAGGGCTTGATCCATCACCGTTTTTTTAGCTCACTGCACCATCCCAGTTCAGAACCTGGCTACATGCAAATTAGTCTATCCCTGGCCCAGTGCATCATGGGAACAGGGCAGACCAAACTACCAAGCCAATTCTTCACTGGAAAGGAAACAAGCTTCCGGGGACCGGTTTCTGGCATTACAGCCGTCTTCGGCCCGGCTTGCTTGAACCCTGATGGTGCAGTGAGCAAGGGACTCATGTCTGAGCATACCCTTCCACACTCATGGTGGCCAAAATAATTTCAAAAGGGGGTGGTGATGGACAGAGTATCTGAGTTAATCAGAACACTCCTACCCAGTCAACAGATCAGGGCTTGATCCATCACCGTTTTTTTAGCTCACTGCACCATCCCAGTTCAGAACCTGGCTACATGCAAATTAGTCTATCCCTGGCCCAGTGCATCATGGGAACAGGGCAGACCAAACTACCAAGCCAATTCTTCACTGGAAAGGAAACAAGCTTCCGGGGACCGGTTTCTGGCATTACAGCCGTCTTCGGCCCGGCTTGCTTGAACCCTGATGGTGCAGTGAGCAAGGGACTCATGTCTGAGCATACCCTTCCACACTCATGGTGGCCAAAATAATTTCAAAAGGGGGTGGTGATGGACAGCCCATGGGCTTGGAAAACCTCTTGAACCTTACATGAAATCTGCCGCACTCCTAAATAATTTCTTTGCGACCACTGGCAACACAAATCTTGGGGATATATATTATCAAAATGCAACCTATGAATGTATAACCTTAATGTAATGTCAATATGGTTTTTCCGTCATGTACTTTGTTGCTGTCCATATACCTCCTTCTGATGTTGTCTATATAACTTCTACATGGTTGATTGCCTATGTCACTCTCTCTTCACACCCAATATTCCATCCGATAACGTTTGCACTCTCCTGTACCTTCCGTTTCCTATCTAAATTGACCTGATCAAATATGTACTAATATGATACACATGTCACTACTGTACTCATGCTTCCCACCACCACCTCTCAACGTCTCTTTACTCTCCTCACCCCCTCACCCTCACACACCCTCACCCTCACACACCCTCACTCACCCTCACCCTCCCTCTCACACACCCTCATTCACCCTCACACCCTCACCCTCGCACCCCCTCACCCTCACAACCCTCTCACCCTCACACACCCTCATTCACCCTCACTCACCCTCACCCTCACACCCCCTCACTCTCATACATCCTCACTCACCCTCACACCCCCTCACTCACCTTCACACCCTCACCCTCACACCCCTTCACCCTCACCCTCACTCTCACACACCCTCATTCACCCTCACACCCTCACCCTCATACCCCCTCACCCTCACACACCCTCACTCACCCTCACTCACCCTCACTCACCCTCACACCCCCTCACCATCACACCCCTCACCCTCACACACCCTCACTCACCCTCACTCACCCTCACTCAGCCTCACTCACCCTCACACCCTCACTCTCACACCCCCTCACCCTCACTCTCACACACCCTCACTCACCCTCACACCCCCTCACCCCCCCACCCCCTCACCCTCACACCCTCTCACTCACCCTCACTCACCCTCACCCCCTCACCCTCACACCCCCTCACTGTCACAACCCTCTCACCCCCACACACCCTCACTCACCCTCACTCACCCTCACTCACCCTCACACCCCCACTCACCCTCACAACCCTCTCACCCTCACACACCCTCACTCACCCTCACTCACCCTCACCCTCACACCCCCTCACCCTCACTCTCATACACCCTCACTCATCCTCACACCCCCTCACTCACCCTCACACCCTCACCCTCACACACCCTCACCCTCACAACACTCTCACACTCACACCTCCTCACTCACCCTCACACCCCCTCACCCACCCTCACACCCCCTCACCCACCCTCACACCCCCTCACCCTCACACACCCTTACCCTCACACACCCTCACCCTCACACCCCCTCACCCTCACACCCTCACCCTCGCACCCCATCACCCTCACCTTCACACACCCTCACTCACCCTCACACCCTCACACACCCTCACACTCAAAACCCTCTCACCCTCATACCCCCTCACCCTCACACACCCTCATCCTCACACACCCTCTCCCTCACACACCCTCACACACCCTCACTCACCCTCACACACCCTCAGCATAGCATAACAAAACATAGCATAACAAAACACAGCATAGCATAACAAAAAAAGCATAGGATAGCAAAACATAGCATAGCATGACAAAACAAAGCATAGGATAGCAAAACATAGCATAGCATAACAAAACAAAGCATAGGATAGCAAAACAAAACATAGCATAACAAAACAAAACATAGCATAGCAAAACACAACAAAGCATAGCATAGCAAAACGCAACAAAACATAGCATAACATAACAAAACATAGCATAAGAGCACACAACAACACATAGCATAATAAACCATAGCAAAACAAAACACAACAAAACAGCATTGCAAAACAAAACATATAATAGCATAGCAAAACATAGCATAGCATACCAAACACAACAAAACATAGCATAGCATAACAAAATATAGCATAGCCAAACAAAGCATAGCAAAATAAAACACAACAAAACATAGCATATCATAACAAAACATAGCATAGCATAACAAAGCATAGCATAGCAAAACAAAGCATAGCATAGCAAAACATACATAGCATAACAAAACACAGCATAGCATAGCATAACAAATCAAAGCATAGGATAGCAAAACATAGCATAGCAAAACAAAACATAGGATAGCAAAACAAAACATAGCATACAGCATCACTCACCACCACCACAGCATCACTCAGGGGCACCACAACATCACTATGCGCTACCACAGCATCACTGAACGCCACAGCATCACTCGTTCACCATCACAACATCACTATGCGCCACCACAGCATCAATCTGTGCAACCATTCAACAACAACTGGTTCAAATATGTTCTCTTAATGTTTCAAGCTTTATTGCAAGTGTAACAAAAAGATGTTAATATTTCACTTCTGTTCTTGGATTTTCGTCACAATAAAATACACTGAACATAATCTTCACAAAAGTTATTTACAAAAGTTTAAGCTATTGCCATTATAAATCACAATAACTTTTATTTAAGTATTATTTATTCAAAAAAATTAAAAGCTATTGTTATTTGCAATATCAATACATGTAAGTCACGTAAATACAAAACATATTGCATTACAATTGCTATAGGTGTCATATTTGCGAAAGTTATAACTATTGGCATTGTAAATGACAAAGCTATTAATTTCGCTATTTCAAAAA
Organism: Lissotriton helveticus; assembly: GCF_964261635.1. Taxonomy (NCBI): domain Eukaryota; kingdom Metazoa; phylum Chordata; class Amphibia; order Caudata; family Salamandridae; genus Lissotriton; species Lissotriton helveticus. The sequence goes on from NC_136070.1 coordinate 526,818,726, forward strand.
CAAAACATAAATAAAAAATTTATCATTTACAATACCAATTGCTCAAACGTTCCTAATGTGAGACCTATTGCATTGCAAATGCTTGTTTTTAGGTCTGGTATTGAGACATATTGGACTCTCACCAGCCTCATGCAATCAAAACAAATCATACATCAAAAATATATACATGCACAGAGGGGCTTTCAATAAGCCCTCTTTATCCATTGGTCTATGTGGCTGTCAATTACATTTTGCTTCTGTCTGCTAGAAAAAAAAAACAACATGGCCAACTCAGCTCCTGGCAGCATTTTGCCAGACACATAACACATCTGCGGGAAACAGTCAGAACACTGCGGTGTGAACGACGCGTGTTCCGACTACACAAGCTCGTCCATGCTTGCCTTGACCACGCATATACTGTAACCACACATATGCGTGGTTAAGGCAGTGCGTGGTCTCGCTGCTGGAAGACAGAAGCAGGAAGACGCTGTGGTGAGGTAAGTGGGGCTGGAGGATAGTTTTTTAGGGCAGAGAGGGGTCAAGGGTAGTTATTAGGGCTGGGAGGGGGTCAGGCAGGTTTTAGGGCAGTGGAAGGGGTTGGGGTAGTTTACGGGGCAGGGTAGTGTAACTTACGGGGCCAGGTTTTAGGTATTAGGGCAGTGGGAGGAGAATGGGTAGGTGGGGTGGTTTTTAGGGCGGGGTCGGGGTAGGTTTTAGGGCAGTGGAAGGGGTTGGGTAGTTTAAGGGACAGTGCTGGATCAGGGGGTCGGGGTAGTGTATGCCTTAGGGCATTGAGAGGGAAATGGGTCGATGGGGCGATTTTTGGGCTGGGGGATCGGGGTATGTTTTAGGGCAGTGGAAGGGGTTGAGGTAGTTTAAGGGACAGGTGCGGGGGTGTTGTAGTGAATGTGCCATTTATACGGCTGAATGGCCTGATTATGACCGTTGCCGATCACCATCTCAGTATATTCTGAGCTTATATAGCGATGTGTAGGCCTGCATCGTATGAATAAGCTACAAAGAAGGGCTCAATTATTCCTTTTCTGTTTCCGACTTTATCTTGCTTCATGGCAGTGCTTGCCTATTGGCTTTGGCATACTCTAATGCCGCCTTGCATACTAATTTTGCTCGTTTACGGGAGTAGTGGCCTATGCTTAAGCGACTCCATTTTCTAAGCTGTCGCCATCTTCTGAGCCTTTCTAGGTGAGAAGACATGTTATGCTTTTCACTTGTTTTCTGCACTGTGTATGCTGGTAGAAACCGGTTCTTGTCGGAGGAATGTGCTCACTCTGCTCCGGAGTCATAACAGATGCTAGGCCAGCCGATGCTGTGGCCTTGGTGCGGAGTGGTACGGAATCTGATGGGAAAAGGGGGCGCGGCTCACAGGAGCTTCGTCATACGTCTCCACTTGTACTAAAGGGGGTGTCTGAGTCTCGAACACCGGAAGTTCATCGCAGTGCAGACGTGCAGCTGTGAGAGTGACGGTGGAACGAATAATCCCAATTCGGCTGGAGAAACGGACTCCCCTCTGGCGAAGTGGAAACGGAATGTGTAAATACTTGGTGAGGTGTTCCACTAATTCTTATATTCTTACTGATCTTGCTTAACTATCTTTTCCTATTTTCAGATCCGATACATTTATATACATATAAGTTTCATATATGTTTTACTGATTACGTTTAGCAATTGCTTAGGTACCAATGTGAAGAAGGCCTATTGTGACTTATATCTGTCATTGTTCTATCATTGTGTAATAAAAGAAACCCCTGAGTATATGATTATTTGTCTGTATTCCTTGTGGAGGGAGAATGGGCTCCTTTTTGACCAAATGCTTATGGAAGGATGGGTAAGTTCCCTTCTAATGGGGAATTGTTGATACGGAAGGTTGCCTGGCTCCCAGCAAGGAGCGAAATTCTAATTTTTCCATCCCCAGCCTTGTTAGGAGAGATATGCGTTGGATATATGCAGTCCTACCTGGGTGAGTATTCTGTAGCCGTAGAGGAGCGGCAAAAGCCTCCCGTACAGCGCATGTCACCAGGAGGTTTGGAGAATATGTGGTAATATGTTGTAATACATTGTGGTATTTTGTGCTATTTTATTGTTGTTGTTATTATGTGCGAGCCTCTCGGCAAGAGCTATAGACTTATTCTTAGTGTTGGTGTTCCTTTCTTGGGTAAGTATTGTGGTGTGTTGTATCCTTTTGGGTCCCAAGAGGGGATAAGCTTGCATTTCCCGATTATTGGCAGAATTTTCAGGCCATTAAAGGTGGGCAGGGTGGGGTAGTGATAACCATAGCCGTACATACCTCTTTACCATTTATGCCTATACCACCAAATTTTGTGGTAAAGGCATGCATGGTAAAGGAATGCGTTGTAGAGACACGTGTGGTTTAACCTTGGGTGCTCCTATCATACAGCCCACATATGCCTAAAAAGAAGCACTTCACTTTCAAGGCTGGTAGGGCAATACTTCAAGTTGCCAATACTTTTTTCTTTTAATTCTTTATCCTTTTATATTTGTTCTATTCGTTTTTCTTCTGTGTGTAAACAATGTCTACAGGTTGCAGTAATCCAAAACCAATTGTATTTTTCTTTTTTCCAATTAAACCATTTCTTCCTGCAAAGTGCATTACACCTTAAAAGGATTTCTTGACCTGTTCTAGGAACACCTCCATGCTAAGAAGTAGGGGCACTCTTCTATTTAAATATGACATTTTTATTACAGTCATAAGGCCACCTCATTTACATGGTTGCATGTTTTATTTTTTCGTTTCTGTTCATAGACTTGCAATAAAAAAGTAACTATTCCAGCAGTTTGGCAAGGCAGGGCATAATGGCATTGTCAATGCCTGATCTGTATGTTGGGTTTAAACTCTGAACAATAAACTACATAGAGTGTGCAATAAAACATATTCCCAGACTTAAAAAAGATAACTCTAATTAAAAAGCCACCATCTCTCCTTCCTGCCAATGCTAGTCAGATTGCTTAACTGTGTCACGTGACAGCATGGTATTTCATCAAAAAATAGCCCCTTTTGTGCGTAATATGACTTTGAGTTAAATTGCCTTGTATTTGGGAATATAAGTATACTAGGGCAGTTTTCAAAAAGAAGTATCCTGGTTCATGCAGCATGTCTTGAACTTGGACTACCACAGACACACAATGTGGCTAACAATGGGCATATGGCTGCAACATTTTGACTAAAATCATCACCAGTATTTGAAAGTTTGCTAGTGAACGTAAAGCCCCTTTGTAGACCGTGCAAGTAGAGTTATCCATCTAATATTTGCTGAGCATACCAAGCCTATCATCCATCTCGTAGGTCAATCTGCTATAGGGTGTAAAGCAGAAACATGTCTGTTGTTTACATACATCTGCTCATGCATTGCCCGCATCTCCAATTTCTTGTGGCACCCTTTAAATTGGCGCTGCAACCATCTTGAAATGACAGTCAGAGAGCAGTTATAAGAAAAATAGACTGACCTATTTTAGCTCTCCCACATGCCAGTTGCAATTTGAACCTTCTGGTATTCTGATTTCACAGCCCTTTGCCCAAAGAGGCAAGCACCTATTTCTGGATTTGTGGCGTGCTCTTTTGGAAATGTAGTATCAGGTTAAGTTGTCTCAAATAAGAGTGAGAAATTACTTGAATTCTCTGAATCACAATCCTTGTATGACACCATTTCTCATATTAGCATGTTAGACAACTGAAAGTTTAGCAGAATAGAATGGTGCAAAGATGTTTCATGCTCCAGTAAAATTGCATTTTGCCTGCAAAGTGCTCCCCAACCTTATGTAAAGCCTACTTTCCATTTACTTGTGGTGTTGATTAAGGGCCAGATGTACGACCAAGTAAATTGAGCCTCGCAAAGTGCGACTCTTTTGCGAGTCGCAATTTGCGATGCGCAATTTACTATGTACCATACAGCCAGATTCATGAAAGGGCCGTTTTGCGAGTCTTCAATAGCGATTCATAAGGATTCGCTATTAAGGACTTGCAAAACGGGATTCATGTAGGAATTGCTAAATAAATTGCGATTCCTACACAATCCTTATTTGCGATTAGCAAATTGCTAATCGCAAATAAGGAATAGGCCGCCCATAGGAATGAATGGGGAGTTATTCCTTATTTGCGATTAGCAATTTGCTAATCGCAAATAAGGATGCGATTTCAAGGGTGCAGGGGTGTCCAAAGGACACCCTGTTGCACCCCTGAAATGTGAATTTACACTGATGTTGTGCACACATATGTCCAAAGGACATGTGTGTGTGTAACATGCAACTTAGAAAAATGCATTTAAATGCATTTTTTCTAAGTTTTCGCTATTTACCACGAGGTTTGACTTCGTGGTAAATAGCGGTCCTAAATTGCGAATTCGCAATTTTTAAATGTTTCATGAATAGCATTTAAGGAATCTCTAATAGAGATTCCTTAAATGCTAATCCTCGCAAATTTGCGAATTCTTTATTAGCGATTTTTGCATTTGGGATGATGAATCCCAAATGCAAAAATTGCACTCGCAAAGGGCCAGATTCTCAGAATCTGGCCCTTTTGCGAGCGCATTTCGCTTGATGAATCTGGCTGATAGTGATTTTCTCACTGTTAGCGATTCCCAATGGGGTCGCAAATAGAGAGGCTCATGAATATTAATGAGCCTCTCACAATTTGCGACCCCATTGGGAATGGCAGGCCCTTCCAGGTATGGTGGCCTGCTGGGCTCAGCAGACCACCATGTCTGGGACTACTTTAAATAAAGCATTTTTTTTTAAATGCAGCCCGTTTTCTTAAAGGAAAACGGGCTGAATAAAAAAAAAAAAAATGAAACGTTTTTGTTTAATTTTTTAAGGGCAGGCAGTGGTCCCTGGGACCACTGCCTGCCCTTAAAAAAGTATTTTCCCCTGCATTCGCAAAAGGGGAGGGGGTCCCCTGGGGACCCCTTTCCTTTTGCGACCCCATTACCACCCTCTTGAGGAGGGTGGTAATTTGCAAGTGTTTTGCGCCCACAATTGCAGACACAAAACATCTGTACATAGAGTTGAGCACGCTATTAGGAAGGGAACGCCCCTTCCTGATAGCGAGTCGCAAAACCCTATTTTACGAGCCGCATAAAATTGCGACTCACAAAATAGGGTTTGTACATACCCCATGCCATTTTTGCATGGGCAAATGGGTTCGCAAACCCCTTTGCGCATGCAAAAATGGTTGAAATATCTGGCCCTAAGACTGCTGCCTTACATCACTTAACAGCAGCCCAAATACATCGCATTATAGCAGCCACCATTTCTCATACTGCCTATCCTCTGCCTTCGAAGTCTTTTGCAGTTACGTGTTGGATGTCCTTAGTTCTAGGATAAAAGACCAGAAGCACTTGTTGTCACAAGCCAACAATTGGAAAGCCCGAGATGTAACAACTTACATTAAATGCGCACAATAATTACAATATGTGTGTTTGTTATATGACATTGCCTGTTGAACATTCATACAATCTACCAGCTAGTGTTCTAACTTCCTGGCACCTCTCACTCAATGTCTCCATTGCTCTTGCCCAAATCTCGTGTGTCCAAGAATTATTTTTAATTATCACCAATAAAAGCCCGACTGCACTATAACCCTCAACATTCCACATTCACAAGCTCATCATCACACTAAAACTGCACAAATGCTGTTGTTGCGGTGTTGTAGCGGTGTAGCAGTGACCTTATTGTGCGTTTGTGCACCAGTGTATACTGTTATGCTTCATAAGTATAAACAGCACTGTGATGTAAGGGTTCTGACGGTGGACCAAACTTTTTTGGTCTTTTGACATTCTCACATACCTTATTGCAGTCTCTTTTCATTACTCAATTCGCCACCTTGGTGTTGCATTGACCATGCTCATCTCGTTTGACTGGGGTTTCTTGGCAAGTGTCCAGCTAGCATAAAACTTACAATTATTATTAAATAAAATATATATATATGGTATATTTTACCATAGAGTGAGAGCTGAGGTGCCAAACATAGACTGTACTTTAATTATTTCTAATCCTCAGTTACAAAGCTAAAGCATGAGCGGATAGGCCAGCTGCAGCGTAACATTTCCTCATAGTGTCACAGGGTGCTGTACCTAACTGTAAGGCTCCTCTGCCATCAACGTTATCTCCCATAACTCTTTCATCCCTCTCTTCCGCCCCCCATCTTAGTATGACCATGCCACCAGTACTCTTGACGTTTATCGTGCTTCATAAGAGTGGGTTGAATGGTTCAACACTACATGATCTATGCCTGCAAGTTAGCGACAGAGACCTCGCACCCCAGTGTCCAGGTACCCCAGGGGTGACAGTGGCGTGCTCTAAAAATGCTAATTGATTGACTGATTGATTAAATGGGTGCACTGAATTACTCAAAAGTATAGTTAATGTTCAAACACCTTCATTGGCTTGGCTCCTTAATACATGTTGCTATTGGAGCCAGCTCTGAGCATTCCTCCTCTGGGAGTGATGTTCTCCCAGCAACATGGAATGATAAGGAAAGGTCACACTATGTACTGCCCTTCTACCTTCCACTCACATACGAACAAGATCTGGGAGCTGGAGAGATGCCCCACGGGACCTACCAAAAACGCCGTTGGGTGGGTCAGGCCTAGAAGCAGTCCCGCACAAGGATCACGTCTGGTCTGCATCTCTGCAACCAAAATGGAATTGAGGGAGATGGAAAAGAGGCAAAAGGACATCCAGGAGTATGTGGTGGAGTGTAAATCAGTGGTGTGGGAAAGACCTTTAGTGGGTTGCAAATCACTATATTGATCTACAACAATATTGTATTCACATATACATTTATTGTTGCATTGGGAGTTAAGAATCACAAATATATACTTACATTACCTTATAGTGGTAGGTCAATGTAGTGGATATATTCTTGTCTTGTGATATATTGCATGCAGTACAGTGTCACTTCACCATGTGAGTGAGTTGAGGGTGATATAAATTGAAATTGATGCACTTGGGTGAAGGGCAAAAGGAGGAAAGAGTGTGATATCTCAAAAATTCACCATAGCCTTCAGCAATATCAGACACATTGGGTGGTTGGTGATTCTGCTACTCTGACATTTTCCTAGTAGGCTGCAAGCTAGGGAGCTACTTTCAGAGGTTGATGGACTCCATGACCCAGCCATGAATCCACTATGGCCCAATTCGAGTTTTGTTTCTTCAGTGTGGAGCTGGTTTGAACATTTTTTTTTAGTGGTGGTTTTGACTTCAAATTCAGCCCTGGCAGGCAATTTGGCCCTCATATATTGTTGACCCTCTAGTTTACCCAGATTATTGACATTTTTACCTCTTTCACCATGTACAGCTCATACTAATCTTACACGACACTCTGAAAAAGTCTTCTACCACCAACCCCATCTGTCAATACAAATGAATGGGACCCAATGCTTAACTGGTGTCGGTGGTTGCACGTGACAGACACCTGCACTTAGTTTTGGGGTCTCTACATATTTTTCATAAAAAAACTCTGAACCCAGAGCAAGAAAAAGACAAACAAGGGAGAAAGAAGAAATAAAAAGAAAGTACAACTGTGACAAAGAAAGAAAGCAGGGATGAAAAACAACGTACACAAGTGAGATGAAGAAACATGAAGTGTAAAATGCTGAAGGAAAGAAATAGGCATCAGGTGGAGTGAAAACGAGGCATCCTTGGTAGTACTTGACCCCAACAATCAGCAGTATGGGCAGTGGGATCCAAAAAGCTGTGCTTGCTTATTTACAAATTAAGCACGGTGGGCCCCGTGGTATATGTTTTGCCATTTCTAAGCATTGTAATTTGTAAGTAGTAAGTGTTAGTAATTCCAACTTTAACCACTTTGGAAGGATGGCATGGCGACTCTGTCTTTCCAGGATTCAACGTGTCCTGCAGATCACCACGTTTCAATGGATTATCATTCTAGTTAGTATAACATAGGTACAAAAACAATGGGTTATAAGTATAACAAATATTTGTTCCCAGGACCCAGTGGGTCATAAAAACGCAGTCACAGTTCGTAATGCATACTCTTTGACAGTTAGGGTGACAATCTTTTTCTGGGTCGAACTTGACATCGCAGCAGCCTGCATGGCCTATTTTTAATAATTATTTCAAATATACAGCAAGTGAGTGCTGCCTCCATCCATTAGACTATTTCTCTCTCACTTCATCCTATTGGCAATTCGTGTATTAAAGCCAGACCTATTATTTGGCCAATGCCTGTTTTATAACTTTCTTTTTTTTTCCCAAAAGTTTTTATTTAGAAGATTTCCAATACAGTATAGAAGATTGGGGGTTTAAACCCAATAGCAATGCTCACAGCAAACAAGCACCCAGCCAGACACGACCCCATCATCAAACACACCACAACAGCCCTGCTTAGAGTAGACAAACAAATGGGACACAGGATCAGAGGCACCAGCTGGGAATCAATCTGGTTTAATACGAAATAACTTTCTATTAACTTTAGATTCCACACTGCCTTTGCAAAATGTACTGTTCTCGTAACACTGAAAGAAACAAGGCCCACTCTTGCTTCAGCCACGTGTGACTTCTTCCAATAACACACCACTTCCGCCTACCTGACTGCTCGTGCCTGTGAAGGATTGCCCTCTGACCCTTTCACGCTCTCGTTTGTTTTGGTTCTGTCGGACCCGCATAGGCTGCCTGTAATGTGAGGAATGCTCCGGGTCTCCGCCCCCTTGACACTTTCTGCTTCACACCCTCGCGCCCCTTTCTTCCTGCCATCCATCTTCATGAGGGGTCGGCCGGGCATTGCTCCATTTCCACTTTCATGCCTTCGATGCCTTTCCCACGGCCCTTGGGTAGAAACACGACCTCAAGTGTTACAGTAAAGTGACCAGAACACTAATTGGAAGGTGCTTACTGGGTGCAGCAGTAAGATAAAAAAAAAAGTCTCCAAGTTTCGCGTTCTTTCATCCTTTATTGCCAGCAATTGTTCCCATGAGCTGTGTACCAGGACATGCTTCTAGAGAGGTGTCTTTGCTAAAGACCCTGAAACGACATGTGTCACATCTTAGTCCAGCCTAAAAACGTAAAAGGCCAGTTTCATAAAGATTGTAGTAAATCTTCACCCAGAGTTGTACTACTATCAACTGGTGTAGATTTTCTACCTCATGCGTTCACAAACAATCCCAGAAGTAAACCTCGAAAACTGTACAAAGCGCAGGTTTCCAGACATACTACTAGGATCGTGCCACAATAAACACCCCATGACCCCAATGAATAGTGTGAAAGGTCAACATTTATTAGGACATGGTTGCACATTAATAACTTTATTTAACCATTAACAATCAACGTATAACTTTAAGACAACAAGACCCACAACATCAAGTGTCCCGTCACCTCTCCCAGCAACTTTCTTCTGGGGCTTAGTTCTCCTACCCTTGGGGACATGACTCCCAGGATCTTTGGGTCTGACAGTGGCCAAGGCGGCTTTCTCTTCTGGGCCTAAACCAACCTCTGGGAGGTCATTGCCTAGAGGCAGTCTAGAGGCGGTCAGGAGTGACCACACCCCTATGCCAGCTTAGGATAGCCACTATTTCTAGGGATACTAGGGCCACAGGTCGGTTTGTGACCCTCCTAGGGTTGCCATTATTCTCCCTACTTTCCCTGGCAAATACTGCTCAGGGAACCATAACCTGCCAACCACTATCGTGTGACTGGCACCGGTGTCTCTCAGGGCACTGGTTGGTATACCATTACCTTGAGGTGGTGGAAGCGTTTACTACCACCCTCAAGGATTTCCAGTTTACCATCTGGACCCTTTTCCCAGTGAAAAGCTCCTAGGCCTCTTACGCTGCGGTGTCCTCTTCTAAGGCGAGGTTGCCATCCCATTGGTAACTTTTTTCTTGGGCAGGCTGCATCCCCTCTGTGGTGCCATGGCAGTCAAAGCACACCCTCTTGCCCAAGCATTTCTTTGACCATGGGTCCCCACTTTTCTGTTTACTAGAGGTGGTTTGGGTCTGGACCCCCTCCTTTGGGTTCTTGGGTCCTGAGGTAAGGCCTTTTGTAGGCCTACTACCTCCCTCCATTCTCTTTTGTAGGCCTACCTCACCCTTCTTAGAACTGCCCCCTGGGTTCTTATTGGATACTCATGTCCTAACCCACTCATCTGCTACCTTACCTAGTTCTCTGGGAATAGATAACTTTGAATCTACTAGATGCTGGTGTAACGTCTCTGTAGAACAATTTGTAAGTAAATGTTCTTTTATCAATAATTTGTAGCGCCCCTTATAGGTATCCTTGTTGTTACCCTTGATTCAGCCTTCCAGTGACTTTCCAGTGACTTTCCAGTGACTTTAAAACTAGCTGACTAACGGACAGGGAGTGGCGATCAGGTCCGGCGCAGGCGGGGAAAGAGGCCGAGTTGACCGTGACCCAGACCTAAATAGGTCATGGCCTCTGCCCCACGCCCCCACCGGACGTGCGTCACGCGCCCCCTGACCCGGAAGTACTTCCCAGGATGGCTGCCCATAGGGCAGCCTCCTGGGCCTGTGAACCAATGGCGGCGCGGTGTGGGCCGGGGGGCCGGGCCCTAAAGGCGGGCTCGTCTAGCCTCGCCCTTGGTATAGGCCCCGGATCCCCCAGCATGCTCCACACCCGCCTACCCACCAAAACAAGCACTTGAGAACAGGTGGGTTTAAAAGGCCATGTTTAATTACACTTCATAAACATGACAAGTAAATCGTTTATACATATCTCAAATTATGAGCAACCTCCTTCCTTTATTATCAACTCTTCTTCATCAACTTTATTATACGTTTCAACTTGTATTTATTTGCTCATAACTTCTTGCTTCCCCCAGCACCAAGGGGCCCTTAGGTTCGCATCCCCCAAGTACGATGCCCGCGCCAGGTGCCACCCACCTGCGCCCCACGAGCGATGGGCCCCAGCCCTCGGGTCCTTGTCCGCCATTTCCAGGGCCCCACCTCTCATCCACCACGCTGCTATGAGGCTCGTACCTGACGCCCTTGCCTCCCCAGCCGGTGGTCTCCATCCCCCTGCGGAGAGCTTACCCTCTCTCCCCTCAGTGCTGGCGTAGGGAGTGCGCAAGGCGGACTCCACTCCATTTTTGCAGTCTATCAGTGTTCAAATGTCTCTTTTCCGCCACAAGGGAGACTAGGGCCCTCAGGTCCGTCGCCCTTCCCCCCTGCCGCCAAGTTCAGCACAAATGACCAAATGCCTTGAATCCAAGCATCCATACCAATGTCCGACAGATGCACCCCGTCCTGGTGAAACATTTCAGATCCCGAGATCATCCTGTGCGGGAGATGTAGCAAGCGGCCCTTTCCTGAGCACATCTTTGCCAATTCTCCGTTGAGACGCCTCACAGACACGTTCACCGGGTACGGCCGGATCCCATTGCCCCACCATCGTCGTGGGATCATGCATGACCATGCTATCCTGGCCTGGGGGAAGGTTCGCCCCAGCCAAGCAATTTCCGTAAGTAGTGCCTCTTTGACTGCGAGGCGGCCCCTGTCGACCATGTCGTTGCCGCCCAAGTGTAAGATGACCAATGCGGGAGACTGCCTCTCGCGCCCCTTGATGTCTTCCACCAACCGTCGCAGGTGCCGAATCCGCATTCCTCCCACACCATGCCACAAAAACTCCGTCCCTGCCAGCCCGGGTGGCTTCCGCACTCGCCGTTGCCGCAGTCGCACCGCTGCCCGTCGAACGAACGAGTGTCCCAATACCCACACCACCTTCCCTGGCATACTAGTAATCGGAGAGGAAATAGAAAAGTCAGGCATGGGCATGGCAATACACGACGTCATAACAATTCGGGCCTTACATATCTTTTAAAGCAGTCGGACGACCAACGGCCCACCTTCTTCACCGCCTTGGAAGAAAACCCTGCCCCTGCCGCCAATGTGGCAGCGCCTATCCTGAATGAATGGGATGAATAGCCCGAATCCCCAAGGCCCAGGTCACCCAGAGCCTCCCGTAGTACAGCCTTGAATTGGTATTGCGAGACACACTCACCCCCCTCATGAATGAACAAGGCCTGACTCTTCTCCCCAGGGCGGATGGCCAGGTATGCCCGCATACAGGCTACCGGGCACACAGGCGCATCAGGCGCAGAGCCCAACTGGATCCAGGCACCTTTACCCAGCTGGTCGGTCTTAGACTTTCTGAGGCATACCTCCATGGTCCCTGCTGTAAGATTGAGGTCCCCAAACTGCAGCCCCCCCTTATGATCAACGCGAGAGGACCCCACTATCTCCCCCAGACGAAATGCCCCATAAAAGGCTAACGAGAAGACTGCAGAGAATAATGTGCTCTCAAAGGCCGAAGTGCACCGTCTAGGGAGGGCGTCTAGCATCCTCCTCAGAGTCCCCACGTCCAGGGGTCTCCTACTGTCCCGCTTAGGGCCTTCCCTCCTGGCCCACCCAGTCAGAGCTCTCTTGACTACATAAGACATCCCTGGATCATACAGGCCCGCTAATCTAGCAAAGAAACCCACAGAAGTGACGTGCGTCCTGGCATAAGAGAGCGACTTGCCCTGGTCATAGATGTGCTGCAGAAAGTGAAACATAGCTTGATCAGAATGCCAACATGAGAAACCCGCCTCTTGCACTAATGTCCTGTAATACAAAAAACACTGCTGATACGTTTTCCGAGTGCGGTCACTCAATGAGGCACCTACCAGCCCCGCTAAAGCGGGGCTCCAATCCTCCACAGTGATGGTGGGAACACCGTCCTCTGATCCTCCGCTGCCGGATGGAACCTCCGAAACTCCTGCAGCTTGGAACGAGACAAAGCATCAGCAGCATGATTGTCGACCCCTGGAATGTGTGCTGCCTTAAACGTTAAATTCAACCTCAAACATGCCAACACCAACCGTTTCAACAATCTCAGCACATTCTTACACGTGGCCCCCTGCCGGTTAATGGCTTCAACCCCAGACATGTTGTCTGACCAGAATATCACTGATCTGTTCCTGAAGTGCTCTGCCCAAACAGACACCGCCACCAGTATGGGGAACAACTCCAAAAAGGCTACATTTCTTGTCAAACCTGTTTTGTGCCACTCTTCCGGCCACTCCGCCCCGCACCACTTAGGCCCGAGGATAGCCCCAAAGCCAACGCTGCCTGCCGCATCAGTAAATAATCCTAACTCAGAGTTGGACACCGGGGCGGACGGCCAGACAACCGTGCCATTGAAATTCGCTAAGAAATCTCGCCACACTCTCAAATCACCCTTCACTTCGGCCCGTAGGCGCACTCTGTGGTGCTTCTGTGTTAGGCCCACCATCGCCCTGGCAATAGGTCTAGAAAAGGGGCGTCCCATGGGGATGATCCTGAGGGCGAAGTTTAGCTGTCCCACCACAACCTGAAGCTGGTGTAAAGTCACCTTCGTACAAGCCAAGACCGCGTCAATGGCGTGGGAAAAAGACTTCACTTTGTCTTGTGGTAACCTGCATTCCCCCGCCACCGTGTCAATTTCAATCCCCAGAAATGTCATGCATGTATCAGGACCCACTGTCTTGCCCGGGGCCAGCGGAATATTAAATTCCCTGAATAAGGCCACCAATTGGTCCAACGCCTGATTACAAGCCGTGGAGGCGGCCGGCCCCATAACCATGAAGTCATCTAAATAATGCACAACCTCCCTGCAGCCTGTCTTATGAGAGAACAACCATTGTAGCATGCAACTAAAGGTCTCAAAATACCTACAGGAGACAGCACACCCCATGGGCATACACTTATCATAGTAAAACTGCTGGTTCAGTTGGAATCCCAACAGGTGATAATCCTCCGGGTGAACAGGCAACAGGCGGAAAGCGGATTCTATGTCCGTCTTGGCCATGATGGCGCCAGGCCCTAGTGACCTCACTTTATTCAAAGCTACGTCAAAGGACGAGTAAGATACTGAACACAAAGTTGGGTCGATAGCATCGTTCACAGACTCTCCCTTGGGGGCAGATAAGTTATGGATCATCCTGAATTGCCCCGGTTCCTTCTTCGGTACTACCCCTAGGGGTGAGCAGACAAAGCCTGGGAGCGGGGGGGCCCCGAACGGGCCAGCTACACGCCCCGCACTAAGCTCCTTCTGCACCTTCAACTCAACCACCGCAGGCATCGCCCTCGCAGATAAAAGATTATTGCAAAACCTAACCGGGGGGACCCCAAGAGCTGGAATGCGAAACCCCTCTGAGAACCCTGAGTACAAGATTTTGGCTGCTAACCGGTCTGGATACTGGTTCAGCCAAAAAACCAGTTTCCCAATGTCCACCGGGGTGGGCAGCTTATGGCTGGGAGGGCTTAACCTCTCTGCCCCCCCCTCCCCGTTCCTTGGATTTTTTAATGCACTTGAATTCGGGATGCGAGGGGTGCCCGCAAAAGGAGCATGCGTGCCTGAACTTGCACTTGTCCGGCGGCCAGGTGCACACCTTCCTGTTAAATTGCCAACATGTCCCCCGCTTATCCCCAGGTCCCCCCTGGGATGTCCGAAAGGGCTGTCTATTGTTTTGCGACCCACATGCTTTGGCATTCACACTTTCCAACCACACATTGACCTCCACCTGGTCCCAACCCATGTCTGGGTCCTGCACCTTCTCCCATCTGAAATCCCTATCATAATCCAGCCAGGCTGTCCCTCCATGCGTCGTGTGCGCTTTCAAAATCCTGTGCATATAGTACACCAATGGCCCCGCCAACTCTGGCTTCTTCTCAATGACTACTGTGATGAACACCTGGAAACCAAATAGCCAGTTCGTGATAGATTCTTCCACCCTCGGTCTCCTATCCTTGGAGGAGTTATCCTTGCCCTCCTTGTCCTTACTCTCCACCTCCATTCTCTTGGGCCTAATCAAAGCAAATATATCTACGAATTCCCCCTTCCAAATTTTTTCCTTCATATCGGGAGATACGTGTGTAGCCAGGCGGCCTGGTTTAGACAAGACATAACCCTGGCCACCCCCCACCATCGCTCCCGCCCCGGGCTCCGGGCCCTTCATCTCAGGCTTACCTCCTGGAGTACTGGGGGCACAAGCGGGGGCCGCCACCGCCGATGGGGCCACCGGGGCATTCAGAGCCTGCGTCATGGCTAACAGCGCCAATTGCTCCTTGATCTCGCCTAGTGGGCCCTCATCCTTATTCCCCGGGACCCAAGGCGTGACTGCCGGGACCAAGGTCGGTGCCACGGCTACCGGAGGAAGAGGGGGTGCTGCGCCCGGAGCTCGAGTGAGCGCCTTCAGGGCATTTAAGATTTCCCCCAAAGCGCCCCCAGTCCCAGCGCCCTCGAGTTGGGGCTGGGCGGGTGGGCTTACTACCACTGGTGGGGACACTGCGACCTTCTCAGGAAGCACCGGGGGAGATCCCAGCGCCGCTATGGCCCCCCAGATTTCCTTCAAGATGTCACCCGTAGGCACCGGGGCCGGGGGTATCGCCGGAGCACCTGGTGCCGCTGGGGGAATAACAGGCGCTTGAGGCGCGGGTAGAGGGGCCCCTGGCGCTAGTGGTGTAGGCGAAGGAATTACAGGCGCTTGTGGCGCAGGAACAGGAATTACTGGAGCTAGAGGCGCCGCCAGTGGGATTACTGGCGCCTGGGGCACAGGAAGAGGCGCTACGGGTGAAGGAATTACAGGCGCTTGTGGCGCAGAAACAGGAATTACAGGCGCTTGTGGCGCAGAAGCCGGAATTACTGGAGCTAGAGGCGCCGCCCACGGGAGTACTGGCGCCTGGGGCGCAGGAAGAGGAGCTACGGGTGCGGACGGCGCCACTGGGGGGGCACTCGGCGAAGGAACCCTCGGAGGGGGGGGCAGCCCCGCTCCCCCACCACTCCCTGTCTTCTTCTGCCCACGTGAGCCCCTAGGATTCTGTGCCCTCGGTTTCTTGGGCAGGGGAGGGAACGCCGCTTTGGGCGGAACACCACGCCTGCGTGGGCGCTCCGCAATGCTCGGGGTCTCTCCCTCCGGATCGGAATGGGGCCCCTCAGACTCTACTTCACTGCACTCGTCGTCCCCGTTAAACTTCTGGAGGAGCAAGGCCAGTAACTGCGCAATCTCCGGGTCTTTGCCCTTGCGCTTATGGCTCTGCCCCCTGGGTGCCATGGTACCTTCTTTGCACCGCTACCTATTACTCTGAGTCCCGCTACCCTTCTCCCTCGCCCCCACACCCACCCTGCCGCCAGGCGACGGCGCCGGAGCTCTGCTGCCCTTTCCTAAGGCCGCTGCAGGCGAACGCGGGCCCGCACCACGCTCTCCGCTCCCAACACCTCACCGGGCTGCAGCAGGAGGAGGCGTCAAACAAGCCCCGGACCCGCGCCCGCCCCCAGCCTCAGCTAACCCCGGCACCTCACCTGGCGACCCGGTCGGCGCTCTCTCCTCCGCTGCACGTCGAGGTTCGTCGGCACTCCGTCAATGTCCTCGGGGGTCAGACTATGGGGCGGGGAAGCTACTGGGCAACCTAAGTTTAACTTAAAGTTTAAAGATTAAAACTAGCTGACTAACGGACAGGGAGTGGCGATCAGGTCCGGCGCAGGCGGGGAAAGAGGCCGAGTTGACCGTGACCCAGACCTA
Organism: Lissotriton helveticus; assembly: GCF_964261635.1. Classification (NCBI taxonomy): domain Eukaryota; kingdom Metazoa; phylum Chordata; class Amphibia; order Caudata; family Salamandridae; genus Lissotriton; species Lissotriton helveticus. The sequence goes on from NC_136070.1 coordinate 526,835,251, forward strand.
AATAGGTCATGGCCTCTGCCCCACGCCCCCACCGGACGTGCGTCACGCGCCCCCTGACCCGGAAGTACTTCCCAGGATGGCTGCCCATAGGGCAGCCTCCTGGGCCTGTGAACCAATGGCGGCGCGGTGTGGGCCGGGGGGCCGGGCCCTAAAGGCGGGCTCGTCTAGCCTCGCCCTTGGTATTCCCACGGCCCTTGGGTAGAAACACGACCTCAAGTGTTACAGTAAAGTGACCAGAACACTAATTGGAAGGTGCTTACTGGGTGCAGCAGTAAGATAAAAAAAAAAGTCTCCAAGTTTCGCGTTCTTTCATCCTTTATTGCCAGCAATTGTTCCCATGAGCTGTGTACCAGGACATGCTTCTAGAGAGGTGTCTTTGCTAAAGACCCTGAAACGACATGTGTCACATCTTAGTCCAGCCTAAAAACGTAAAAGGCCAGTTTCATAAAGATTGTAGTAAATCTTCACCCAGAGTTGTACTACTATCAACTGGTGTAGATTTTCTACCTCATGCGTTCACAAACAATCCCAGAAGTAAACCTCGAAAACTGTACAAAGCGCAGGTTTCCAGACATACTACTAGGATCGTGCCACAATAAACACCCCATGACCCCAATGAATAGTGTGAAAGGTCAACATTTATTAGGACATGGTTGCACATTAATAACTTTATTTAACCATTAACAATCAACGTATAACTTTAAGACAACAAGACCCACAACATCAAGTGTCCCGTCACCTCTCCCAGCAACTTTCTTCTGGGGCTTAGTTCTCCTACCCTTGGGGACATGACTCCCAGGATCTTTGGGTCTGACAGTGGCCAAGGCGGCTTTCTCTTCTGGGCCTAAACCAACCTCTGGGAGGTCATTGCCTAGAGGCAGTCTAGAGGCGGTCAGGAGTGACCACACCCCTATGCCAGCTTAGGATAGCCACTATTTCTAGGGATACTAGGGCCACAGGTCGGTTTGTGACCCTCCTAGGGTTGCCATTATTCTCCCTACTTTCCCTGGCAAATACTGCTCAGGGAACCATAACCTGCCAACCACTATCGTGTGACTGGCACCGGTGTCTCTCAGGGCACTGGTTGGTATACCATTACCTTGAGGTGGTGGAAGCGTTTACTACCACCCTCAAGGATTTCCAGTTTACCATCTGGACCCTTTTCCCAGTGAAAAGCTCCTAGGCCTCTTACGCTGCGGTGTCCTCTTCTAAGGCGAGGTTGCCATCCCATTGGTAACTTTTTTCTTGGGCAGGCTGCATCCCCTCTGTGGTGCCATGGCAGTCAAAGCACACCCTCTTGCCCAAGCATTTCTTTGACCATGGGTCCCCACTTTTCTGTTTACTAGAGGTGGTTTGGGTCTGGACCCCCTCCTTTGGGTTCTTGGGTCCTGAGGTAAGGCCTTTTGTAGGCCTACTACCTCCCTCCATTCTCTTTTGTAGGCCTACCTCACCCTTCTTAGAACTGCCCCCTGGGTTCTTATTGGATACTCATGTCCTAACCCACTCATCTGCTACCTTACCTAGTTCTCTGGGAATAGATAACTTTGAATCTACTAGATGCTGGTGTAACGTCTCTGTAGAACAATTTGTAAGTAAATGTTCTTTTATCAATAATTTGTAGCGCCCCTTATAGGTATCCTTGTTGTTACCCTTGATTCAGCCTTCCAGTGACTTTACAGAGGCATCTACAAAGTCCACCCATGCCTGAGTTGATCCCTTTTGTGTGTTCCTGAACTTTTGTCTGTACTCCTCTTGGGTGAGACCAACTAGCACGATTACGGTCGCCTTCATGTGAGTGTATGACTCTGCCACCTCATCCTTCATGGCTTGGCAGTTCGGGCTGGACTGTTCCCATGAGGCACAGGGTCAGACTGATTTGCATATGGCCATGTCTGAACTGGGGTGGCTGAGTGGGCTGAAGAATGGTGATGGATTAAACACAGATCAGTTGACTGGGGGTGAGTGTTTGATTTGCTCAAACGCTCCGTCCATCATCCCATTTTGTATCGCTTTGTTCACCTCATCCTTCAGTGTCAGTAGCCTATCTCTCCCTACTGTTGGAATTAACTTCTGCAATATGGACCCCCAATGTTGGGTACCCACCCTTCTTATCCTGAGAGCTCTCTCGTGAGATGCCAGCTATTTGTCTATGTCATCCTTGGGTGTCCTTACAGAAGTGGAACTCTTTTCACCTCCAAATGTGGCATCATGCCTTGATCGAATTGTGTGGGCCACACTCTTGTTGTCCCCCTCTGTTTCAAAGAGATCCCTACCATTGTCTTTATCCCCACTGTCAGGGGTGATTGTATCTTCTTGCTTCTTTCCAGGCTCTAAAATCCTTCTTGAGGTCCTCCTTCTTAGTAGTGATCCCTGAGCTGATTTTTCTATCCCTACACAGCATCCTCAAATCCTCAGTGTGGACAGATGGCCAAATCAATTTCCATGTTTTCCAACTTTGAAGACATTGAAGATCTTTTTGTCACTTTGTAAAGACTTGTGGCCCACTTTTAGCTTCTTGAAAATGGTGCCTTGGATATACAGAACTTGGTATATTTTAGCACTTCCTGCTCAGTGTTCACTTGGCAGAACTTTTTTTGTGGTTGCTAACTTATTAATTGTCTGGCACAGCTAAATACAAGTTCTGGATCCCACCAGTAGGCATCATTATGAGGAATTGGGTGTATTATATGGCGTGGCTATGCATCCCTACTGTGTAATTCACTCGTAAAAAAACATGTTTACGGTCCAGTCAGGCTTGTTTGTAAAACCTTAAGCTCAATGCTAGGTAGCAGTGGCTGTGAGCAGCATGGCTTAAACAAAGGAACTAGTGTAAAGCATTTAACAGTACCTAACAAAGAAACAAGATAGCCAAACAACATGAAAGAAATCTGACACCATTTTATAATAAGCATTGGTAAAGTCAATAGGTCTTGCCTATGACCGAGCTATTGAATTTGACAGCCGGGTAGATGTGGGTAACAGAAGGGTGCGTGGGAAGTTGGAATGGGACAGTAAATTAAAAAAAGAGCCATGAAGCAACCAGTGCAGGCCACATCATAGTACTTTTTTTCCTTATGGGGAAGCAGAATAAGCAAAAAGGACAACAAGGGGGTGGAAAGTGGAATAAGCAACACAGACATGGGGGCTGGCGAGGGACGAAGCAAAACTGACATTGAGTAGGAGGGGGAAAAACAACACAGATGTAGACAACAGGGTCAAGAAGAAAGAATATAAATAAGAAAAAGTCCTCCAGTTACAGCGCCAGCAGAGGAAAGACTCAAATCTTATGAGTGGACTGCTCCCTTCTTTGCACAGTTCCACCTGGTAGCTGCTGCCCCTGAGCTCCCTCTTGCTGACCGTTTGACCTTCTGGTCAGTGGTTCGAAGCCCTCCTCCACCTGCAGGCTCCTGCCTGTGGTAGAGTCCTCATCATGGGCTCTACCCCCTTTGCCTGGGATGACTTCTGGTGGCCCGCAGCACTTGGATCTCCCCCCACACCCACAGACCATGTGCACAACCTCTGCATCATCCTGGACTCCATGCTCACCATGAACCGCCAGATCAACACCGTCTTATCATCCTGCTTTCACACGCTACACCTGCTCCGAAAGATCTTCAAATGGATCCCCACCGAGTTGAGAAAGACTTCACCCACACACTCGTCAGCAGCAGAATCGACTATGGCAATGCACTCTATGCCGGCATCACCCAGAAACTTCTCAAGAAACTGCAGAATATCCAGAATGCTTCCTGCAGATTCCCCACTGCAGACACATCTCCAGCCACCTAAGAGACCTCCACTAGCTCCCAGTCAACAAAAGAATCACCTTCAAGCTCCTCACACACAAGCAGCGGCCCGTGCAAGTAAGAGCGGGTGGGGCGATGGGGACGGGTTGCGGGGATTTGACAGACGACTACGAGGGAAAATTAAATAAGTAATTAATTTTGCCTTGTCGTCTGTCAAAATCTCCCCCCACCCGGCCCCTCAGCCCCTCCGCCCTTACCTGCCCAGGCTGCTGCTGTCACACACGCCTACAAAGCCCTACACGATGCAGGACCTGCATACCTCAATCACCGGCTCACATTCCACGTGCCCACCTGAGACCTCCACTCCACCCAGCTGACCCTGGCTACCATCCCACATATCTGCAAGACTACAGCCAGAGGAAGATCCTTCTCCTAACTCGCAGCTAAGATCTGCAACACCATGCCCCTCCATCTCAGGCAATCTCCGTCACTGCGTCATTTTAGGGAGGGCCTCAAGAACTGGCTCTTCGAATGAACCACAGCACTCTTGACGGACCAGCAGCTCCCACCGCCGGCACCTTGAGACCCTTACAGATGAGTAGTCACGCTATACAATCCATTGATAAATCGATCCAGATGAAGCAATCAGAAGTTGGTTCATGCTCCAGTCTAAAGAAGAGGATCTGAAGCCTGCTGGCGCTGCCCAATTAGAATGCAGTAAATGTGAGTATAAATGATGCCCACCAATGGTAAGCAATAGACAGGCTCCAAACTGCTTGTTGAACCCAATATTTCTTGCAAGCGAGAGCACTGACAAAGGCAAGACCTAAAAAAGCATGTGAGTCTTTAAGACTCCTGTACAGTCAGAGTCATACACCGCTGCCACATCTGTCAAAATACGGTTTTTCAACTGAGTTTGCTGAAGAACCGTTTATACCGACATACTGGGCCTCGGTGACGGGGGAACAGCCCAAGTCTTCCATACCCTCCTTATTTAGTAAAAGGAGACACAGGAGCCTTCGTCTGCAGGAGGAACCAAGTTTTATTCGAATAGCCCGGGCTATGGAACAGAGTCCCAAGCTCGTTAGAAACAAGACAGAGGAGGCTGCTGCTTCACTCTTCTGCTTACAGGCCTTATTTATGCATTTCCCACCTTAAGAAACCAGTTTGGGTGGGGTCCTGGCGCCCCCGAGTCAAAAATGCAGTTACACCATTCTTTGTTCAGGCAGGGTGGGGGCTGCAACAGATGGTACAAAGATTACGGACAGGTCTTGCAAAACAGGATATGTACGTGAGAGAACAGATAGATCTTGAACAACAGGATATGTGAAAGAAACAAGTTCTGGGACGGTGGCGTGACCAAATCTTGCGAAACAGGATGGATGTGTGCAGGAGTTCAGTCCGAGGGTGGTGAGGCCAATTCTTGGTTTCCCTTTTTCGAAATTGGCTCAACCACAAGGAGCAGGAAGGACAGGGTGGTCGTGACAGCTAGAATTTCAACAGACAAGAGCAGAAATGACCAGGAGGGTCGTGCAGAGGTGTTTGACACAAAATGGCAATGCAAAAACATTGGAGTCATGACACAAAATGGATGCCGACAAGAAGGACACTTTTCCTCAGACCCTCCTTTTGCCATTGAGTGGCAAATACTCTAGGAGACGTCGATATTCATAAGATCATCTGTTTCTTGTTGGAGCAACATCTTCATATTAGTGTTGTGAATGTTAGAAGGGTGAGGCTTGAGAGCCTGAACACACATTGCACAGAGCATTGGCAGACACTGAATGCACAAACAGCAGGAGACTAGGACAGCCACTCCCAAGGCAAGGAAGATGGGGACCCCATTTGGAAAGGAGGCCCCAGATCCACCCTGTGAGGGACCAGTTGCCTTCATCCTGATGAATTTCAGAGGAAAGGTAATGTAGACGTTGGATGGCATCATATACTGTGGGTGCGTGATCAGGAATGTACACAAAGCAGCTGGAGCCAATCAATTTACACACACCACCACGATCAGCGAGGATGCTGTCAAGGACCATACGATTTTGAAGTGTTACAAGGCGATTTGCCTGTAGCTCTGCAGTGATGTTCTAGAGGGCACCAGCTGTTTCTGTGATGGTGGCTTCAAGGACCCTGGTCAGTCCTTGTATAGCTCGATTGTTTGCCATTGGGCCCCAGAATGGGAGGAACCCCTTAAAGAAGTCCTCGGCTTCCTGGCCTACTGTATCCTCAGCCGATACGACACCCCTACGTGAGCGGCGCAAAGTGCCCTTCATCAACAGGTGGTAATCTCCATGGGTAGAATACATCGGTGGAAGGAGGAAGGCCAGATAGCAGGTACCAGACCAGTTACGGGGGAGCCAAGTGTAGGCTGCTGTGCCACAGATAAAGTAAGTGTTGGGGAACGCCACCAACTTTGGAGGAGACGTAGAGTTCAAAGTTTTAGTGATGTCACAGATACTAGTACCAACTTTTTTAGTTCCTAAGCCATGGATGCAGACATGGCCCGCACATTTATAACATTCCGAGCATTTCTAACATTAGGCAGTAGCCTTCTGGCGCGGAATTTGGTAAATGTTTGTTTAGAAGTTGAGTTAAATACCACCATTTCACCAAGCTCATTCAGTGGTAATAGCAATGTGGATGAACTGGTCGGGCAAAAAAGGGTATTAGTATTGCCAGACCTGTTGCGCCAGAAGCCATCTCGAAATGTTCCAAGGGCAGAATTGGCAGTACCATTGACAGTATAGGCCTCCTGCATCAACATCCATCATGCAAGACAGGACCCAGAGATGGAGAAAGGATTAGGAAAGAATGGAACAGGTTGTATCATAGCATGCAGCAACAGTCCACATACCGAACAGTTGGAAGTATTTATGATCAGCTGATGATGATGTAACATCTGGACAAAGGTGTTATTGAAAAATTCTGCACGGCGGGGCAATTCGTGGTCGGGTAACGTGAAATACTGATGCTCTACAGGAGTCGGGGTAGGAGTTGGTGGGGTAACAGGATAGTAGATCAGTAACATCCAACCGATGATAGACAAGGTGATTGAGACAAACAGCGTCACCACGGGGGCCACAAAGCACTTTCTATGTAGGAGACTGACATATCGTTTCTGGACTTGGGTGTATTGGACGGCTGCCATTGTACTAAGCCAGGGAACACTAGCGGCTGTCTGTGATTGGTGGTTGCTTCACTGGATGCAGGTGCCAAGAGCCCTATGGCGTACCTTAGTCTGACATACCAGCACCGTTTTTAGCCGGGAGATCACAGCCCTACAGCCTGTAGGCACCTGAGCGAAGCCAAGGGCAAGCCTTCCTTCTGGAATGCAAGTTATATCGGGTAGAAGTAGGAACAGTATGGTCGGGGAATAATTGTTCCTGATGCTGAGCAGAGTGAGGGGAGTGTTTTCTCTTTCCCTTCAGTACACTGTCACTCTCTGCTTCCGTAGATGTGGAATGTAATCTTGCGTCGCTGAAAGGAACAAACGTCGGTACTATTTCTGTTTCTGAGTTTCCTTGTTCTCTCACCCACTGATCATAGGGGAGAGGCAGAGGCACTCGTCTACAGTGGATCCAGTTTTTCCGTCCCTCAACTTTCACGGCGGTGCGGGTGGTCAGTAACACCTGACGGGGCTGTGTCAGACAGTTTCCGGGGCCGTGGAACACCCCACACATTGGCAGGCCTCCCGAACACAATCTCATTGGGAGATAGGCCTATCCTGGTATGGGCTGACAGACAGCAGGGCCAGGGGCAGAGCATCAACCCAAGTGACACCTGTCTCGGCTACAATCTTGGCCATTTTAGTCTTTAGGATGCCATTGTACACCTCCACTAGACCTGCTGATTGGGGGTGGTTAGCTGCATGACATTTTTGTTTTATACCTAGTGCTGAACAGACATACTCCATTATTTGAGCCGTAAAGTGTGTCTCATTGTCACTCCCGACCAAACGGGGCAAACCGAATCGTGGGAAGTATTCTTTCAATAGTATTTTGGCTGTATTGATAGCGGTACAGTCTTTGACAGGGTAGGCCTCCACCCATTGGCTGAAGGTACAGACCACCACCAGGACGTATTTTAAACTGTTACATCTGTCCATCTGGATATAATCCATCTGGAGGGCTTTGAAAGGAAAGGTAGGGGGAGAGAATCCTCCTCCAGGGGTTACTGTACCTTTTCCCGGGTAGTAAATAAGGCAAATCATGCATGTTTTGACCATCCTCTCAGCATATGCTGGTATCTTTGAGTTATACCAGGTGGGTTCCAGCAACTTCCATATACCTTTTGCACTAATGTGAACAGGGCCATGGGCCATCGTTACTACCGGTAGCACATGACTGTCGGGCAACATCCATTGTGTCTCCATAGTGATATGGGCCCAACAACCATCTATTTCCTTTACCGCTAAATGCTCCGTCCACATCCTCAGCTCCTCAGGGGTAGCATGGGACTGAATATCGATCACACTCTGTACAGTATCTTCAACCATGCCCCCCTCTGCCACCCACCTGGTGGGACCTCCCACATACATTTTTCTTAAGAGCTGTCTGGCTGGATGTATGGTCAGCCAGGGCATTGCCTTTTCCAACATCATCTGTCACTTTCTTATGCGCTTTACATTTTATAATAGCTACCTTTCTGGGAAATGTCAGGGAGTCTAATAATCGGTGAATTAGGGGGCCATGTTGAATTTTTGTCCCATGTGAAGTAAGGAAATTCCTTTCTTTCCAGAGTCTCCCAAAGTTGTGAGCCACCCCAAAAGCGTATTGGCTGTCAGTGTAGATATTAAGCGTTATTCCTTTGCTTAACTCACAGGCTCTAGTGAGGGCCACTAATTCTGCAGCCTGAGCAGAGCACTGCGGAATCTGAACTGTTTCTACTGCTTGCTCTAATGTCGTGAGGGCGTAGGCGGCTGATGTGTTACCATCTGGTCCTCTGAGACATGATCCGTCCACATACAGTGTACCTTCTGGGTCTGCTATTGGGGTATCCTGTAAGTCAACCCGTCCCTTTGTCTCCTCTTCTGTCCTCAATATACAGTCATGTGGATCTAAACAGGCATCCTGAGTATCCAGTGGGAGTAATGTGGCGGGATTCAGTACAGTGCATCTCTTAATGTTAATGTGGCTGGAAAAGAGTGTCAATTCATATCCTGTGAGTCGTGTGCTAGTGAGGTACTGTGTCTTGGTGTTATTAAGGAGGGTATCCACAGAATTGGGAACCATCAGAGTCAAGGGGGAGTTCATGATGATCCCCGCACTCTGACGGACCATGAGTGCGGCCACAGCTGTCGCCCATAGGCATCCTGGGAGAGGCCTCGCATCAGGATCTAAGGTGGCTGAAAAATAGGCACATGGCCGATGGTGACCTCCGAATATCTGGGTCAAGACGCGTATGCACAGCCGTCTGTCTCATGTACAAAAAGAAAAAATTGTTTGTTATAATCAGGAGTACAGAGGACTGGAGCAGTACACAGAGCTCTTTTTAAATCCTGGAAGGCCTGCGTATGCTCTCTAGTCCATCGTAAGGAACTGTCTAATACGTCTTTAGTGGTGAGGGCAAGAAGAGGTTTGACCATGGCAAAAAAATTGGAAATCCACTGTCTGCAGTATGAGGTTAGACCTATGAAGGCTCGCACCTCCTTTTGTGTCCGTGGGGCCGCCATAGCATTGATAACGGCTACACGATCAGCGGTGAGCTGCCTTCCCTCCTTCGAGAGGAGATGACCCAAATAGGTCACCTTCTCTTGACAAAACTGAAGCTTTTTTAAAGAGATCTTGTGGTTATGGAGGGCAAGGTGACGTAACAAACAGAGAGTAGCCTCTTTACATGTCGGGCGGAATTTGCAGTAATGAGGAGGTCATCAACATACTGCAGCAGTGTGGAATTATCAGGGAGTTCCAAGGAATCTAGTTGACTTTTGAGAGCTTGACTATAGATAGTGGGGCTCTCAGTGAAGCCTTGAGGGGCGCGGCAAAACCTAAAGCCCCGCCCACCAAGGGAGAAACCAAAAAAATGTCTGCTGTCAGGATGTATAGGAATGCTGAAAAAGGCATTCTTCAGGTCTATGACAGAAAAGTGCGTGGTGTCAGAAGAGACCATCGTCAAGAGGGCTTTAATGTCGGGGACAACTGGGTATTGGGAGATCGTTATTTTGTTAGGGCTCTCAGGTCAATCACAAATCTGTATATTTTAGGGGAGAGAGCATCTCCATTGGTCTTTTTAATAACCGGAATAATGGGACTGTTACAGATATTACCACGTGTCTCCTCCACTACGCCCTTGTCCATCAATTCAGATATTATTGTTAAAAGGGCCGCTTCACCTTCCGCGGGTAGTCGGTACTGTCTAAGGCCTGGGAGAAGTGCACCTGGCTGAATGCATACCACATGAGGGGGTATGTTGAGACACCCCACATCAGTGTCTGATGATGCCCAGAGGGAGGAAGGTAAAAACTGCAACTCTGGTGTGAGAGGACCGGACAGATACATATCGAAGGCTGCGGTGGGGGAAATTGTTAGGGATACACCTTGGGGGCTACATGATATGGTCGCATACAGAGCTTTCAGTAAATCCAGGCCTAATAAGTTTTCACTGCAACTTATAGTGAGGACCAAGGGAGCGTCAACATGTGCGGGCCAATATCGAGAGGGAGGGGTTCAGAGACAGGGCTGGTCACGGGTGTTCCTGCGAAACCCACGGAGACATTCATGTTGCCAGAAAGGGGTGCCTCTGGGACTGACAGACGTGCAATAGAAGACCTGGTGGCCCCAGTATCCAAAAGAAAATTCTGACCGTTCCCCACAACTGACATTTGAAAATACGGGGCCCCTTTGATCTACTGGGATTTGCACTCTAGTAATACCCCTTTCCTGGCTGTCCTATGCTTGATAGAACCCTGTCTCATCAACTTCGTCATAATCATCATTGTAATAAGTTGCTTCGTATCCATCAAACCTATTGGCCGGGCGTTGCCGGACAGGAGCGTCATCCCTGGACCTACGTTCTTCGTCCTGAGGATGGGGCGGGCTCCCCTCCCTAGGAGCGCAAGGCAGAGTCTTCCCTGTTCAGATGTTTGCAGCTAATACGGCACACTCATCTATCCAATGGCCGTACCCTTTACAATAAGCACACTGATCTGTTTGGAGGACTCCCATGCGTTGAGGGCCTGAGAGAGGAGACTGGCGAGCCCTCGGAGGGGGTTGGCGGTACAAAAGGGGGTGGTGATGGACGGAGCATCTGAACCAATCAAACACTCACACCCAGTCAAAAGATCTGGGTTTGACCCATCACCGTTCTTTAGCCCACTCTGCCACCCCAGTTCAGACATGGCTATATGCAAATCAGTCTGACCCTGTGCCTCATGGGAACAGTCCAGTCCGAACTGCCAAGCCATGCCTTCCCTGGACCGGAAACAAGCTTCCGAGGACCGGTTTCTGGCATTACAGCCGTCTTCAGCCCGGCTTGCTTGAATCCAGTGGCAAAGTGAGCAAGGGACTCACGTCTGAGCATACCCTGCCACACTTATGGCGGCCAAAAGCGGTACAAAAGGGGGTGGTGATGGACGGAGCATCTGAACCAATCAAACACTCACACCCAGTCAAAAGATCTGGGTTTGACCCATCACTGTTCTTTAGCCCACTCTGCCACCCCAGTTCAGACATTGCTATATGCAAATCAGTCTGACCCTGTGCCTCATGGGAACAGTCCAGCCCGAACTGCCAAGCCATGCCTTCCCTGGACCGGAAATAAGCTTCCAAGGACCCGTTTCTGGCATTACAGCCGTCTTCAGCCCGGCTTGCTTGAATCCAGTGGCAAAGTGAGCAAGGGACTCACGTCTGAGCATACCCTGCCACACTTATGTTGGCCAAAAGCGGTACAAAAGGGGGTGGTGATGGACGGAGCATCTGAACCAATCAAACACTCACACCCAGTCAAAAGATCTGGGTTTGACCCATCACCGTTCTTTAGCCCACTCTGCCACCCCAGTTCAGACATGGCTATATGCAAATCAGTCTGACCCTGTGCCTCATGGGAACAGTCCAGCCCGAACTGCCAAGCCATGCCTTCCCTGGACCGGAAACAAGTTTCCGAGGACCGGTTTCTGGCATTACAGCCGTCTTCAGCCCGGCTTGCTTGAATCCAGTGGCAAAGTGAGCAAGGGACTCACGTCTGAGCATACCCTGCCACACTTATGGCGGCCAAAAGCGGTACAAAAGGGGGTGTTGATGGACGGAGCATCTGAACCAATCAAACACTCACACCCAGTCAAAAGATCTGAGTTTGACCCATCACCGTTCTTTAGCCCACTCTGCCACCCCAGTTCAGACATGGCTATATGCAAATCAGTCTGACCCTGTGCCTCATGGGAACAGTCCAGCCCGAACTGCCAAGCCATGCCTTCCCTGGACCGGAAACAAGCTTCCGAGGACCGGTTTCTGGCATTACAGCCGTCTTCAGCCCGGCTTGCTTGAATCCAGTGGCAAAGTGAGCAAGGGAGTCACGTCTGAGCATACCCTGCCACACTTATGGCGGCCAAAAGCGGTACAAAAGGGGGTGGGGATGGACGGAGCATCTGAACCAATCAAACACTCACACCCAGTCAAAAGATCTGGGTTTGACCCATCACCGTTCTTTAGTCCACTCTGCCACCCCAGTTCAGACATGGCTATATGCAAATCAGTCTGACCCTGTGCCTCATGGGAACAGTCCAGCCCGAACTGCCAAGCCATGCCTTCCCTGGACCGGAAACAAGCTTCCGAGGACCGGTTTCTGGCATTACAGCCATCTTCAGCCCAGCTTGCTTGAATCCAGTGGCAAAGTGAGCAAGGGACTCACGTCTGAGCATACCCTGCCACACTTATGGCGGCCAAAAGCGGTACAAAAGGGGGTGGTGATGGATGGAGCATCTGAACCAATCAAAAGCAGGGTATGCTCAGACGTGAGTCCCTTGCTCACTTTGCCACTGGATTCAAGCAAGCCTGGCTGAAGGCGGCTGAAATGCCAGAAACCGGTCCTTGCAAGCTTGTTTCCGGTCCAGGGAAGGGCTGTAAATGTAAATGTGGGTGTACTTGTAAAGCGCACTGCGACTCCAAGGAGTATCCTGGCGCTGAAGACCGCTGGGGAACCCGTCCTGGTTTTCCCTGTGAGATGGTCCCTTTCTGGGTATCTCCAAGGTGAAACCAGGCATCCCCGGCGTCTGTGGGGGGCCGTTGTAGAGATGAGGCAAGCTTAATGCCCAGAGTTGCCGAGTGTGTTCCCTGGTTAGAGTAGGCACCAAGGCGAGAATTATCAAGTCCGTTTTGACCCTGGTCCACGACCCTGCCGCGTCGGGAATTGAACCCTGGTCACGGGCCGTTCTCTGCTTACGGGTCTGCCGCCTCTAACCAGTGAGCCACACCACTCCACAAGTCATGGCTTGGCAGTTCGGGCTGGACTGTTCCCATGAGGCACAGGGTCAGACTGATTTGCATATGGCCATGTCTGAACTGGGGTGGCAGAGTGGGCTAAAGAACGGTGATGGATTAAACCCAGATCTGTTGACTGGGTGTGAGTGTTTGATTGGTTCAGATGCTCCGTCCATCACCACCCCCTTTTGTACCGTTTTGTTCGCCATAAGTTGGCAGGGTATGCTCAGACGTGAGTCCCTTGCTCACTTTGCCACTGGATTCAAGCAAGCCTGGCTGAAGACGGCTGAAATGCCAGAAACCGGTCCTTGGAAGCTTGTTTCTGGTCCAGGGAAGGCATGGCTTGGCAGTTCGGGCTGGACTGTTCCCATGAGGCACAGGGTCAGACTGATTTGCATATGGCCATGTCTGAACTGGGGTGGCAGAGTGGGCTAAAGAACGGTGACGGATTAAACCCAGATCTGTTGACTGGGTGTGAGTGTTTGATTGGTTCAGATGCTCCGTCCATCACCACCCCCTTTTGTACTGCTTTTGGCCGCCATAAGTGTGGCAGGGTATGCTCAGACGTGAGTCCCTTGCTCACTTCGCCACTGGATTCAAGCAAGCCGGGCTGAAGACGGCTGTAATGCCAGAAACCGGTCCTCGGAAGCTTGTTTCCGGTCCAGGGAAGGCATGGCTTGGCAGTTCGGGCTGGACTGTTCCCATGAGGCACAGGGTCAGACTGATTTGCATATAGCCATGTCTGAACTGGGGTGGCAGAGTGGGCTAAAGAACGGTGATGGGTCAAACCCAGATCTTTTGACTGGGTGTGAGTGTTTGATTGGTTCAGATGCTCTGTCCATCACCACCCCCTTTTGTACCTCGGAGGGAGTTTGGGCTGTGGTCTGAAATTCCCGCGGGCATCGGGACCTCGGGGAGGGTAAGCCTGCTGCAGAAGTACTTTAGTCTTAAGATCCCTAGCCTTCTTGCTTTCCTTCTCTCTATCTTCTTTCTCCCTATTCTCGTGATACAGTGCCATAGCGAAGATACCAGTCATAGTCTGGGCGGACCATGTACTCTCAACTTTCTTGAGCCTGGCGGAAATCTCAGGAAGCAGGTTGCTGACAAACTTATCGACAAATACTGGGCTAGAGCCTTGGATCCGGTGGTCCAAGCCACTATGTCCCCTGTATTCTGTTTCAAAACGAGTAAAGAAGTCAGCCACACTTTCATCCTTTCGCTGTCTACAGGCATTTATCTTATCCCAGTTAATGACTGTTTCTGGCAAAAATATTTTCATAAGCGTTATTATTTTACCAGACAAAGTCAGGGTGGCAGCTTCTGGCTTAGTCCCCCCTTCCCTTGCGTCTTCCATAGCTTCCAGATTAGCCCATTTACCTCCCAGCTCTATTTCATGGTCAGTATGTCGAATTTTATCCCAAATTTCAGTAGGAACGACCGTACCAAAGAGAAATTCGATGTCTTCAAGAATAAGTGTACCCACAGATATTATCTGGCCTAATTCTTTGTAAAAAGGTAGCCGGATTTTTTCGAGGACCTGGTAACTGCCCTTTCAACTGCATTACCTCTGACCTTTTCCAAGGGACATGAACCCATAGCCTGCGCCAGTGTGCTTCGACAGCCCCATGGCCATTATTTTGGGCATCGGTGAGTGTGTTAACAAAGACAGGGGCTGCCTCTCTCATTGGCATAGCTGTCTCTACGGGGGGGTTTGGGGAAGGCGGTCATATCACGGTAAGCTATCAAAGCAGACATAGCGCCAAACATCCCCTCTCCCTGCATATCGCCTCTTTTTATTTGTGACCTGAGGTCCACTAATCTGGCGGGTATCTGCATAAATGAATTCTCGTATCTCTGCATAACCAAGGTACACATGTATTCAGCCCAGGTGCTCTGTCCCATAACCGTCCACTGGAAAAAAGGTGGACCATATTTCTTTATATGGGTAAATATTCCCGCTATTAATCCAACATTCACACTGTTGTTTTTGCAGGTCATCTTCTAGAAGGGACAAAAAGCTGACTGCAGAGCGCAAGGAAGCCAGTCGGGGGGAATTGAATAATCTATATAAATCCTGCTTAACCGTAGACCACGGGGAAGAAGGGAAGGGGCGGGCAGGGGTAAGGCTGTAGGATTGGGCGGATGGGGACTCGTGGTAATTCCCGTGACGAGGACAGGGGTAGTGTGCACAGTCGGTGTCATAGGTGTCAAAATAAGGGGGGGTCGGTGTGACGGGGAAAACAGTAGGAGGGGCAGTGAGGGCAGTAGTGTGCAGCACGGCTGGTGCAGCTGCATGCGGGGCAGGAGGTGTCAGTGCAGAGTACATGGGGGCATAAGCAGGAGGACTTTCCAACATGGTATTGAGCAGGCAATCACCCTCTTCGCCCCCTTCCATAAAGCCTTTTCCTTTCTCTTCCCGTGCCGGGTAGCACTTCTGCACCCGCGCCCTATGTTCCCTATCAGCTATCTCTACAGATTTTTCCATTCGGTCCTATAATTGCTCCCTAGCATGGTCAGCCATTGACATCCGCTCCCGCTTCCTTTCTAGTGCATTTTTCCTCTTGGCTCTCTGCTCAATTTCCTTCCTCCACAACCTAACAGACTCAAACATTGAGGGACGAATCTTCCGTTTTGATAGCTGTTCCTCTAGATTTGTCAGAACTTGCTGTTCAAAAGACCCATAAAGCGGCATTGTAATTCTGAGTCACTTCGTTTAGTGTATTTGGTCCAAAAAGGGGAAAACATTATAGCAGAAGGACCATGTTTAGTATACTTGGTGTGACCAGGGGTCCCCTCTGGAGGAAGCGGACAGGCCGCCTCCAGCTGGGAGTCCTGCGCACACATACAACAACATTTCTTAAACTTACTGCGCACACATACAACAAAATGTCTTAAACTTACTACTGACCGGCATGCTTGTAAACAGATAACAGACAACGGTGGGTTTAAAAACTCACATCGCTGGCTTGGCTTTTGCAAAAGTCAATAACAACAGAATCATACAGACTCGGTGGGAGATCAGCCCACCCTTACCTGACAGGGTTAGTTCTCTTCTGTAGACGTAGGGCTGTGTCCTGCTCCAGAAATCACTTTGTTAGGGGACTCCAGCGAGGACGCGGTCACGTGGCCCAGACCGAGTGGGGAGAAACAGCGGGCGAGTCGTTAGCTACCGGACTGCAAGAATCCCTCGGGTAGGGTACCTTCCGTTGGAGTCTCTCCGTGCACCTCCTCACATCCACCGGGCCTGACCTTCGTGCTTGTGGAGTCCCTATTCGGGCGCCATTTGAAGAACCGTTTATACCCACTTACTGGGTCTCGGTGGCGGGGGAACCGCCCAAGTCTTCCATAACCTCCTTATTTAGTAAAAAGAGACACAGGAGCCTTCGCCTGCAGGAGGAACCAAGTTTTATTCGAATAGCCCGGGCTATGGAACAGAGTCCCAAGCTCGTTAGAAACAAGACAGAGGAGGCTGCTGTTTCACTCTGCAGATTACAGGCCTTATATACACATTTCCCACCTTAAGAAACCAGTTTGGGTGGGGTCCTGGTGCCCCTGTGTCAAAAATGCAGTTACACCATTCTTTGTTCAGGCAGGACGGGGGCTGCAACAGATGGTACAAAGATTACGGACAGGTCTTGCAAAACAGGATATGTACTTGAGAGAACAGCAGATCTTGAACAACAGGATATGTGAAAGTAACAAGTTCTGGGACGGTGGCGTGACCAAGTCTTACAAAACAGGATGGATGTGTGCAGGAGTTCAGTCCGAGGGTGGTGAGGCCAATTCTTGGTTCCCCTTTTTCAAAATCGGCTCAACCACAAGGAGCAGGAAGGACAGGGTGGTCGTGACAGCTACAATTTCAACAGACATCAGCAGAAATGACCAGGAGGGTCGTGCAGAGGAGTCTGACACGAAATGGCAATGCAAAAACAATGGAGTCATGACACAAAATGGATGCCGACAAGAAGGACACTTTTCCTCATTGCCAATCTGTATATTTAATGTTTAAAATTTGACATGCGAAACATAAAACAGAACAGCACCTGGATCATTTGAAGAGGTCTGGAGCATCATGCATGTGAGGTCAGCTCAGCAGGGAATGTCGATGTTACAACTCAAACATTTATAACGCATGCCTTTACAACACAGTTTTTACATTGCAACAATCTTTACAGCGCATGTTTTTACAACGCATGCCATCACAACGCATTTTAGACACTACATTTACAATGCATTCCATTACAACACATACCATCACAACGCATATTACTTTTAGGGCAACAGTAGGGTAAGTGTTGGATAGTTTAGGGGTAAAAATTACTGTTCCCACTCCATTGAGTGCAACAGTAGGGTAAGTGTTGGGTAGTGTAGGGGTATAAATTACTATTCCCACTCCAGAGAGTGCAACAGGAGGGTAAGCGTTGGATAGTGTAGGGGTAAAAATTACTATTCCCCATTACTTGCCTTATAATGCGTTGTAATGGCATGCGTTGTAATGACATGCGTTGTAAAGGTTGTTCCCCTCAGCAGGTAATGGCGGTTGCCCGGCATGAGGAAAAGAAGCAGGGGCAAGAACTCATTCAAGAGTAAGTCATGTTAATATCATCATCAACAAAGCCAGGCAGGTGGCTTCTAACCTCTAAATAAAGCACATAGCATAATCGGGTTCTAGCAACTTCCTGACTTTAGGGAATATTCTGAAAATTTGATTATTTAGACACTGCGCAAACACGTTCCATTTAATTTCTTTCCACTTTATAAATAAGGACTTTGAAATTAAATTCAATTTAAATTAACTTTATTTCGGCAAACAAGTGCCATAAAAGTATGAAATAAAATATAATGCACAATATGATTTAAAACATTAAAAACGACTAAACAATGCGATGAATAAAGAAGTTTGTGTGAAAAGGCATTTCATAAAAACAGACACTTCTTCGAAAGATACAAGGATTGAAACTAATTATAAATACATTGTGGGCCATGATTCCTGAGGGATCCAAAATCTCTCAAATTTCACTAACATGACATACGACCCTAATGCTCAAAAATACAATAAAGTGCATAAGACATTTTGGTGCCTTATAAGCAAAATTGGTATCTGATGTTACTAAGAAGTTGATGCCCTTCTTCTGGTGAACCACTGCGACCCTAAAATCTAGCAACCTTGTAGGTGTACAGTTGGTAAGAATCTGACCTAAAAATTCTCAGTGCGGTGCTATGAATGTTTGTGCAACCGCTCATAGAGAGGCTTGATTCATATATGCCAAGGGCCTGCATAAGCAGGACAGGGGAACAGTTTCATCAGCATTATTGCATACATAACATGGGTATTTGTAGCACATCACCTGTAGGTATCTTGGTGCTGAATAACAGATGTTCATTGTTCGCCAACTTAATGGTACTTATTTTATCGACCTCAGATGGATGAAAGGCTGAGTGGACCCACCAAGATTTGAACCTGTGACCATGAGGTCGGACACAGGCCCCCTGCAGTGGATGCATTAGTCCAATGAGCCACCGGAACCATATTGGGCACCAAGCAGACATTTCATTGGTTGCATGTTTACAAGTAAAGGCTTTCAGCGGAAGCGCACCCACTCTGAATTGAAAATAAAGTTTGCTATCCAGTGGGACGGTTATACAATCCCAGCAGTGTTCCAGTGCGCCAATGCATTTAAAATCAAGAAACTCCCCTGACAGTGTGACTCCGGCAGCCTTGGCAACGTTACTCTGCATGAGACAAGACCAATATTGCATTTTCAGAGCAATTTTGAAAGGATAGGTTCATATAACTGGATATCCCAGAGCTCCTTCAGGCCCAGTAAATGCAGCATTTTTTGATGTGGGAGAGCCAAGTACTTTTATGGAATCTATCAGCATTCACAACATCCTGTAAAGCAGCGGCAAAGTGCTTAAGTCCCGGAGTGCACCATATCCTTCTCCAAAATAGCAACAGGCATAGGCTGGCCTTGTCTTCTGTCGCCTTCCTACCCGTATCAAGTAACAGTGGGAAGGTTGGAGTACTCTGTGGGAGGAGAGCCAAGTTCCTAATGAACTTGTTCTCTGATTTTACAAGCCCACCAATATTGTAAGGAAAGTTCAGAACCATACAGGGCGGAGCCCATGGCTTCAGCTTCATGTATCTGTAGGGCTGGGGCTATTGGTTTACAAAAGGACGCACAATGTTCCTTGGAAATTACACCTGTGATCTGTTTGTGCTTTGACGTCATTTTCTCAACATGAGGCTTTGAAGACATGGGCGAAGACAGTGTGAAACCTAGGTAATTAAATGAATCCACCATCTCCAGTGCCGTGCCCCCAGCAGTAAACACCCTTTGAAAGTTTTATGTTGATTAAAAGTCATGAACTTTGTTTTTGCCACATTGATCTCCAACACACTGGACTTACAAAACTACTCATAACGGAGTAATAGTTGTTGGAGCCCACTGGGTGTTTGGAGATCAATAGGGTGTCCTCGGCAAATAACAAAATAGATGTCTTCAGAATGGCTAGAGTGAGGGCATTGGTGGGGTACTGGGTAAGAAAGTGAATTATGTCCTTAAGATAAAGAGAAAACAGAGTAGGAGCCAGAACACAGCCCCGATGGACTCCTTTGTTGACAGGCATCTGGTCAGTAAGCTGGCCCTGGTTACCCAACAAACTCTGGCATAATTGCCCTCATGTAAATGAATGATCAGAGCTAAAAGTTAAAAGGGGATGCCCATTTCTTGATGGGCCTGCCATAACTTAAAGCGGGGATCTAAGACCAATGCTGAAATCGAAAAACCTGGTCAATGGTGCTGGTTTTCTTATGAAAACCAGCTTGAAAGGGGGACAATATCTTGTGTTCAGCAGCCCAGTCATGACTCCTAATCAGTACAAGGCAACAGATTTTTTTTCAATACAATCTTTAAGACTTTTAGATCTGTAGTTGGTAGCTGATGATCTATTCCTCTTCTTAAAGATAGGTATGACCTCAGCTCCCTTCCATGAGTCCAAAATAGGGTCTCCCCTCATTATGGCATTGGCTAGTGCAAGAATGTACTTGGGCCAGTTTTCTCTGTAATAGAAAAACAAATCAGCTGAAATGCCATCTGGTCGAGATGCTCTGCGAGTGGTAACAGCATCAAGGGAGGTGGCGATGTCTTCTAGACCAAACAAGGGAGCTGAATGAGTGGAAGGTTCCGCTGCAAAGAACACTCTCCCCGCAGAAGCTGGTGATCCTTCTGAATACAATTTAGAAAAGTAGTCAAACCATTCAGATGGAGATACATTGTTTGTGAGGGGAAGAAGGTGAATCGTTACCACCCCAGGTGCCAAGTGACCGGAATTTTGTGGAATATTTTGTAGCACGAGCTGTATTAAAGTCTGACCACCTCACATCAACACCTTTCTTTTTAGCTTTGATCAAGGTAGACTTATACTCTTTTCTCAGAGAACGAACTTGAGCAGTGTCTTTAGATTTTATGGCCAACGCCAGAAGACTGTGTACATGACGACAATCCTTGTTGAACCAGTTATTGGTTCTGATTTCCTGTTTATGAGTATAAGACACCGGGCAGAAAAATATGTCAGCATATTTGTGAAAAAATTAAGATGTTGGTCACTGACTAAGCTGAGTACCATTTCCAATTTTAGGCAACTGTCCAGTTTATCCAAAGTGGATTGTAAAGCTGAACTGATTGCTACTAATGTATCTGGACAAACAGCTATATGGCGCCATTTAAGCTGTCACATATCATTAGAGGGCACTAGGCCCCTTGCAGGGGAAAAGATATGAAAGTCAGTAGTATGCTTTCCACATAAAGTCGATAAGCTAAAACACAGAGGGTTATGATCACTTTCCAACGTTTCCCTGATGACCATATCAATAACATGTGACCAGAGTCGCAAATCGACTAGTATATAGTCAATGTGACTCATATGAAATGGTTTGTTGAATGTAAAAGCCCCCTTCAGATCAGATTTGGTCCATCTTTTTAGAGTGAAAACCCCAAATTCTAGCGAGAGCGCCTTAAGCTGTAAAGCTGCTTGGATCCATCTTTTCGATCGGAGGGAGATTGAGTTGTGGAATGGTCTATAGCTCATCCTCTTCACGGGATAAACTAATGCCATAACAATTCAGGGGCTCAAAGGAGGCATTAAAGTCCCCTGCTATAATAACTTGAGAATGACGCTGGGACCTACCAAGGTAATCTTCCAAACTTGCCACTAACTAGCTGGATTCCTAGAATATCAGGGCAGTCAATGTTGAGTTTTTGGAGTTTGCATTCCAAAGTAGCTTGAAGCCACATCCTGATCCCACCCGACGGTCTCCCAATCACGCTCGACTTCACTGAAATCTAAAAGTTTAGATAACCTGGTCTAAAGATGGGATCTAAACAGCATGTTTCTTGGAACATACAGATGTTGTGTGATTCTACAAAATGATTACAATCTGGTTCAGCAATTTTGGTCTTAAGGCCATCCAAGTTCCATGAAAAATGGTACCGTGGGATTATTAGATGTTAGAGTGGTACTGTTAGGGAGATTTTTGAGGGCCTGATGATCAGGGCATAGCACTCTATTGAAGGATTGGCCACCTGTTAGGGTAGCGGGCTCACAATCAGAGTCTTGTATGGACAAAAGGCTTGGGAAGTCTCTTGGCAAGCAACCGTCAGCTGAAACAGTAGCCACAGACAGAGAGAAAAAGGGTTGATATTAAAAAAAGGTAGTCCGTGAACTTCCCACAATGGGCACCGTCCACCAACTTCAGAAGGGGGATTGCAAGGAACACTCGGGGGGAAATTGTCAGCACTCTGGTATTTAAGGTGGATGTTAGTGTTATGGGCAGGAGAGGTTCTGATGTCAAAGGCTACCAGATTATGGACCAAATCCCCATCTCTGAGGGATAGTTTGATACTGTCAAGTGCCTGTTTTTTGACGGTTGTTGTTTGGCACTGAGAATATCATCACAAATGACAGAATGACACCCCCTCACCTGGTGAATCCAATGGATAGCTTTGTTTTTTAGTGTGTCCTCCCCTTCATAACTTTGGTGCTAAGGTAATTTGGGCACATTGACTAAGAAAATAGAGCTAACAGAATGAGTAAGTCTATTGCCAACAAGGGGGTCTGACGGGTGCATAACACTTTGCCGTTGCCAATTATTGCAGGGGCTACATCGTTACCCGTTGCTATTGCAATTACTGGACTGTTTGGCAGGTTAGAAAGATCCAGGAGGACTCATTTGTAATGGGGATCCGGCCTCTCGGATCTGCTAAGATAGTCTTTACCATAAGGCATACAAGTTGCCTCACGTGGTCCTACAGAAGGGGGATTTCGAGTTGGCCTGGTCCCAGGGTCACATAGTCTTGCTTTTAGGGAAAACCCCTTGGTTCGATTTGAGATGAAGAATCCCCACCTGTGATTGATTCGACCTCTTCTATCAATTGTATTCTTCTTTGAGAGTACAATTGATGGATTTAGGTACACCCTTACAGTGTTTGGCAGCGCCCTGCACTATGTCAGAGGTATTTTATTTCCTGTGAGCACCATTGGAATTGAAGTCGGGATATCACTTGATAACACACCTTCTAAGAAGAAAATAGTCACTAGCAGAATGTAAACCTAGTGAAACAGTTATAATGAATACAACACTTGTTAAAATGACCCCATACATTTTTTTAAATATCAGTCCTTCTTAAACAGCTACGGTGGGATAAAAAAGAGAAAAAAAAGAAAAAGCTTATAATGGGATCCCACTTGTAGCGTACAAAGTGCCTCAGGCAGTGGGACTGCAGTGAGCACGTTCAGCATGTTTCCAGAGGCCACACCCCCTTCCAGATGATGTGTGTGCACCAGCGTCTGCAGGCGCACTCGATGTTGGGGGATGAAGTCTCCTTTGTTCAGGTAAGTTCATAGGGAACATAATCCCCCTTGTAGCATCCAAAGTTCCTTTGAAGTGAACTTTTGATGTTTTAATGACAGTGTGTACCTTCCTCCCACATACTCTTTCTCAGTCTGCTTCCCCCACTTTAATCCCATTGCAGTGTACACCACATATACATTTTTATTCCCAGGATTTTTTCTAACCCTGGGCGTAGTAGGCGTAGTAGGCGTAGTAGGGCTACGCGAAGTGGACAAGAAACTACGTCCACCTACGCACTTCGCGTAGCCCCACTACGCGCCACCTGCCTCCCTCCCGCCCTCGCTAAATACTACCCGCCTCCCTCCCGCCCTCCCTAAATACTTAAATAATGTTTTTAAAAAGAATAAACACCACTTACCTTGTCGGCTGCGTCTCCGGGGCTCCCTCTGGTAACCGTGCCGCAATCTTGGATACTAATGCGCATTTCTCGTGAGAAATGCGCATGCGCGGGCGGCCGCGCATGCGCATTAGTGTCCGAGATTGCGGCGCGGTTACCAGAGGGAGCCCCGGAGACGCAGCCAACAAGGTAAGTGGTGTTTATTCTTTTTAAAAACATTATTTAAGTATTTAGGGAGGGCGGGAGGGAGGCGGGTGGCGGGCAACTTCGCTACTCCCACGGAGTGGGCGTAGTGTTGCCTACTTCGCCTACTTTGCAAAGGGCGAAGTAGGCAACAATACGCCCACTTCGTGGGCGTAGCGAAGTTGCCCGCCCAGGGTTAATTTTTTCCCACTAAGACTGGACAAATAGGATCTATTTGATTGGTGGGTTACAGCACTGAAACATTCAAACAAAACATTTGGCAGGAACATTTTCTGTCAATGATATTACCAACACAACTTCTATCACACTCCTACAAGTGTGACAATTCTAACTATTTCAAACCTCAAAAGCGATAAGAATGGCTAGGGCGACAGGTAATAGTTATGTTTAATGTCTATTGAATTCATAATTAACTGTTGTGGTGATTTCTAAATCAGCCAGATGGGGCCACCGTGTGGCAGATTGTCACAAGCACCGATGTTGACCATTAATTTCCAGTGCTGAGCACCAGAAACCACTGGCTCAAATGAAGCACTTGGGTAGAGCAGAGTGGAGGGAGAAGTAGAAGAAATAGTACCTCAATCACGTTGTGAGCAGCAGGTGGGCACTGATTAAGTTGAATCAATCTGTGCTTGGTCCATGCTCCACAGAAAGCCTCGGAAGTGACATTTCGGCTGGACTAGCCAATTAAGGACACTAAAAAGAACAGTGACACTGAAGTGCTCAAATGGTAAGCAATGGGGGGGAGGCTCCAAGCCCCTTTTGTAAACAATAGTGTCTTGCAATCAAGACGCATATACTAGCGTATCTTTTCACAGGCCTTGACCCTAAAAATAGACTATATTTTTATGAATTTTTAGAGTCCAAGATGAGAAAAATCCACCAGAGGGTTCTGGAGATACAGATTTTAGAAGAAAACTTAAACCTTAGTTTATCCGCAAACAAGCACTGGCAACCTTAAAGTTTGTAAACTTTTGAAAAGCTTGAAACAGTTAAGTAACCAAATCAGACAGGGAGAAGGTATGGGGCCAATAAGGAGTATCTGTACAGTTACATGGCCACCAAAGCCTTTTCCAGTCCAGTTCCATATTTACAGCACAACTGCTATAGGCTTCAATGGAGTGGTCCTGATGCTGCGAATGGAGGAGATGGCAGATGCTCAAGGATGTTTTGGGTGATGTGCTGTCGACGGGGGTGCCTTTTTGGTTATTCCTTGGTCCACGGATCATGTGGGGTGATTTTGGCCACAGAGGCCATAGTTCCTCAAAGTCCTCTTTACGACCGTAGAAGGCCAGTTGCGGCTGGGCTACTGGTCTTGTTGCAGAGCGATATCCCTTGGTGGGGGCTGATGTCCCACTCGGGGGACCAATCTGTACTCCTATGACACTCCCAGCTCAGGCTGAATTGGGTGCAACTTTTGGCCATCGAGGATTGGTCTCTTGGGGCACCCAGCGGCAGACACAGATTATTCTCTAGAAGAGGCTACTGATTTGTTGAGCTGGACTTTTTCAGCTTTGGTGTCCCAGGTGCTGATTCTAGGGGGTCAGCTGACTGACTCTTGGAGTCACTTCTTTGGTCTGGGACACAGCGTTTCCCGAAGCCAGTAGCCACAGGCCCAGTCCTCACTTCGCTAGCCCAAGGTGCAGCAGGTGCAGTCCAGCAGATGGTGCAGCCTCTCTTTGGGCAACATATGCAAAAGAAACAATTAATGGACGGAATGCTGGACAATGGAAACATTCACCCCCCAGTCACAAGGATCTGGGTTTAATCCATCATTCTTTTGCTCACCACACCACCCCAGTTTGGACCAGCCATATCAAAGCAATCTTGACCCTTTTCCTTATGGGAACAGTCCAGCCCGAACTGCCAAGCCAGTTTCTTTCTGGACCGGAAACAAGCATCCTGGGACCGGTTTCAGGGCATTACCCTTCATCAGCCAGGCTAGCTTGAATCCAGTGGTGTAGTGAGCACGGGCCCCACGTCTGGACATGCCCTTCCCACTTATGGCAGCCTCTCTTTGCCAAGTCCAGGGGTCAGCAGAGCAGTCCTTCTTCGGTCTTAGTTCCAGTTCCCTATGTGATGTGGGGTTCAGGGTGCTGGGGGTGTCATATTAAATCCCAGAAAGTGCCCTGGGGGGATGATGCAGGTACTGACCAATGGTCTACCAGGTCCCCTCCCTCTTAGGCTGACTTTCTGGCAATGTGTGCCATTTAGTAATCGCAGAATGCACTTGTTTGCCCACTCTCAAAATGTCTGAACCCTTCCTCGGATGTCAGTGGCTTGGTAGCCTACCCTAGAGATGTGGCTACCTGTGGGCTACAGGCCTATGGGAAAACAGGTTTCGGCACTAGTCTCCTCTCTCTGTTCCTACTGCCAGCCCGTCTACCTGAACAAAGGGCAGTCCCTCAAGCGTGTGATCGTCATTTCCCCACCAAAGGTCTCTTCACCTTTGAAGCTAGCCTTTTAGGCGAACACCCTGAGTCAGTGGCGTAGCAAGTGGGATAGTGGGGGGATCCACCCTGGGCAGCACCATTTTTGGGGGGGCAGACTCCCCCCTTACCTGTGACTGTCGCAAAAATCGGCACCACCTCCCTCGCTCTTCCATTCCTCCGCAGGCGGCAAACGGAGGAACCGCCATTGGCGGCACATGGGCTAGCTACACCACTACCCTGAGTGACTTCCTGTGAAGAGGCGGTACCAACTCGCCCTGTAGCAGGTTGTTATTGTTCCTAAGCCTCAGAGTCATTCACACTACTCCCAAGAAGGACAGTAAGCTGCCTTGTGGCCAGTGACCATGTGAGGCCACGGGACAAACTGGGTCACAGAGGGGCAACTTTCGAAAAGTTGCATATCTTTAATAGTGACATATTGGGCATAAAGTTGGATTTAATGCCATGATTAATTTGATACCTTACAGTACCCATTTGAGTGGTCCCATTCAGAATTTAGCCAGGCTGAGGGGTCAGCTGGTAACCCTGTGTTATCCAATGGGGCTAATAACTCTTCCACAGGAAAACAACAATTTGGAAGTGTTGCTGTCAGGACCTACATAAAAATACATGGCTTAAATAATAATATATAGCTCCCTGCCTTAGAGCTCACTAGGCCTTCCTTAAGGAAGACTTACATTTATTGTTAAGGGAAGTGGGGGATTTGCCATTAGTTCAAATGACAAAGTCAAACTAGCAGTGTTACCTTGCATACCCTGGGTACCCAGGGTATGCAAGGCGCAGTGTCCTTTCAGGACTGCAGCATTGATCGTGCCACCCTGTGTGTGACAAAGTACAGAATGGCTCCCAGCCTGCCACTCAGATTGGAAGGGCAGTGGTAACACTGCTAGTTTGACTTTGTCATTTAAACTAATGGCAAACTTATAATTAAGTCAGTCTACCCTGGGAACCATATACTAGGGACTTATAAGTAAGTCAGTCTCTGCCAATTGGGGTAACCAATTGGGAATGTACTTTAAAAGGGGTTAGAACACTAGGGATTGGTTAGCAGGCCTCAGTGTACTCTCAGAGTTAGAAAACAGCAGCTAGTAGTCCAATGGGGGGCAAAAAGTGGGGGGCAGGAGGGACCTGCAAAAAGCCTGTTGCCTTTCATGTCTCCCAATAAAAACAGCACTGTAATTTTATGACTTGTCCCAGTGCCCGCCACACAAAACACCCCTTAATGAGAAGTGAAGACATCCCATTTCAACAGGAGTGGAACAAACCAGGAACCATGAAACAACCATATACACCTACAAAGGTCTGTGTTTTGGGCTTTTTCTGTTGTGGGCGCTAGGCCCAGCCTTACAAATGGGTTACTTTTTTGTCAGGACTCATGTAGGAATGCTGGGTGGTTGGAATTGTGTGGATCCCTACAGCTTCCAGAACTTTATCTCACAGAAATGTGAAGACAACGTGTGTTTTTTACCCAAGTATAAGGTTTGCAAGGCCTCCCGGGAAAAAGAAAACAGTGGTGGAAGCCACACGTGACAGACCAAATTGAACTCTGCTGTTTGTCTAGTTTTCAGAAAGGTCTGTGTTTGGCAGGTTCCCCTGGCGGTGGCTGTGCCAGGGCTCAAATTCTACAGCTAAACACATTGCAAAAAAAGGGTTAGGTTCGTTTGGTGAAAAGGGCATGTCTCCATGTCTTGTTTTTGGATGTTTTGTGTTATGGGCACTAGACCCAGCCAAAGAAGTGAGGTACTGTTTTTATTGAGAGGCACTTGGAAACGCTGAGTGGTAGCACTTTTGATTATGCTCATACATTCCAGAACTTTCTCTCACAGAAATGTGCAGTCAATGCGAGCTTTTAGCCAAAGTTTAAGGTTTGCATGCCTTTATAAATAAGAAAAGGTTGCAGGATCCACGTAAGTCACACCATCCTGTTCTCCCCCAGGTGTATAGATTTTAGAAATGGGTTTGGTATGTTTCTCTGGGTTGTGGATGAGCCTTCTGCAGCTACCTACATCACAAAAAATGGGTTGACTAATATTGGTGAAATTAGATGTCTCCAGGTCTCGTTCTAGTTTTTTTTTTAATAGGGGCACTAGGCCCAACCACACAAATTGGGTATAGTTTTTATCAGTGGATGTGTGGGAATGCTGGGTGATAGGAATTGTGTGGATTCCTGCAGTTTCCAGAGCTTTCTGTCCCAACAATTAGGCAAATGTGTGTTTTTGGTAGAAATATGATGTTTAGAAGGCTCTCTGGGTGAAAAGAACTCATGGTATTTGCATGAATCACACCAAACTGGACTCCTCTGGGTGACTAGTTTTCAGACATGTCTGGGTTTGGTATGTTTTCCTGTGTGGTGGCTAAGCTAAGGTCAAAATTCCACAGCTAGCCAGATTGTAAAAAATCATTGATTTTGCTGGGTGAAATATGATGTCTTCAGGTTGTGTCCTGGGGTAGACTGTGTTGCGGCCACTAGGCCCATACACACAAGTGCGGTACCGTTTTTATTGGGAAATGTGTGGAAATACAAAATAGTAGACAAATTGTTATTACCAATTGGATTTCTCTTAATTTTTGGCTTCCAAATGTAAGACAGAGAGCAAGAAAGAGATCATTTTGATAAATGCTGTCTGAATCACATGATAGTATGAGTAACCCAAATGCAGAGGTATACAAATAAACATTATTTTGAAACTCAGTATTCTGTCCACATTTAAAAAATGAATAGGTTCCTTCATACCCATTTTTCATTCATTAGATTTTGTCATATGAATTGCTAAATGGTAGTTACCCCATCAAAAATCATTATAAGCTGCAGGTTATGTGTTAGCTCTGGGTACTGTATGTTTTGGAGACCCTACAATTCCTATATATCCATGTGATCAGAAAGGTCTACTGGTACACTGTCTTTGTAAAACAGGTATTGTGATAAAAAATGTTACTGATGAAAACATTGACAAAATTACAATTTTCTCCTTCATATTTTTTATTTCTTTTATTTCAACAATTAGTTTCTTTGTGAAAACATTGAGAGATCTACACAAGTGACCCCTTTCTGAATTTATAATTTTGTTTGCTTTTCAGAAATGTGTAGTTTTCCGGGATCATCTATAGGTTTTACAACTGAGTTTTACACCTGTGTCCACCACAAACTGCAAGAAGGTTGAAACCTCAAAAATTAGAAATAACATACTACTGCTTGAAAAAAATGCAAAAACTGTGGTAAAAATAGTTTTTCAAACAACTCTGCTTGTTTTAGAAAGCTGGGTAGATGGTGATCCTACCACACCAAAACTTTTGCTGATGCCATTTGTAGGAAAAAAGGAACATATACTCTCTTGCAAGTCTCGGAAAATGATGCCTCACTATGCCAAAAAATCACCTCTACGCTGGACTCCTGCGCCCCTCTGAAAAACCATAGGTGTAAAGGCAGAAACTCTGCCCCATGGTTTAACACCCCATTAACTGATCTTAAACTAATATGTAAGCAGGCTGAGAGGAGATGAAGGCAAGGCTACAAGGAGACTGACAGGCTGCTGTGGAAAACTAAAATTGTGGAGTATAGGAACGAGATTAGAAGGGCTAAAGCCGATCACTTCTCCTCTGTAATTTGTAACGCTTCCAACAGCTCCAGAAGCATGTTTAATATTTTGAACAGTCTTATCAGTCCGGATTGCTCCAAGAATGTAATAACCCCTTCAACTGAACTTTGTGAGAACCTGGCCAGGTTCTTTCGGGACAAGATCCAGCTGATTATTGATGGTCTTGAGGGTGGTCAGCAAGCTGCAGGGAACCTAGTCCTGGCGGATGAGTGCACTGTAGCGCAAGAGGTGGGCGACGCGGAGGATGCTTACATAGGCCCCAGTTGTCAAGCTCCTGAATTACTCTGTGAGTTTACGCCCTTCACGGTGGAGGACTTCAGCAGTTTGGCACAGGGTATCTCCTCTGGATCACCCCTGGATCCGGTACCACATAAGATCTGGAAGGAGTACAAGGAAGAACTGTTCCCCTCTTTCCGGCTGATCTGTAACCAGTCTCTTATCAGTGTCGTAGTTCCCCCACAATGGAAGCACCTTTAGTTTCTCCTTTATTAAAGAAGCCCTCCCTTGATCCTGAATGCTCTAAAAACTACAGGCCTATCCCCTTGCTGCCGTTCCCTGCTAAAATTGTAGAACGGGCTGTTAGTATCACTCTGTCTTCCCACCTTGAACAACACAATCTGCTGGAAGAGGTCCAGTTTGGATTTCGGCCGGCTCATGGGACCGAGACGGCATTGTTGACCGTCATGGATGAGTTTCAGAGGCGGGCAGACAGGGGACAGGCAGCTGCACTGATTTTGTTTGACCTGTCTGCCGCCTTTGATACGGTCAACCAATAGATCCTGCTAAAAAGATTGAGCGAGATCAGGGGGAAAGGCTCTGCTTTGCGGTGGTTTCGATCCTTTTTGCAGGACAGAAATCAGGCAGTATCCCTTCCCCCCTTCCAATCTGCCTTCTACGACGCGTTGCATTGTGTTCCTCAGGGATCGGCAATCAGCCCTATCCTATTTAATGTGTATTTCAAACCTCTGATTGCTGTCATCAAGGCTTATAATATTGACATCATAAATTATGTCGAAGACACTCAGATGATCCTCTCCTTTGAGGGTGAGGATTCAATTACAGTGGAGGCGTTTCACAACTGCCTGCAGGACACGGCCCGCTGGCTGCAGGATAACTCTTTACAATTTAACGCAGGAAAGACTGAGGTGATCTTCTGCTCGGCAAATAGGATCTCTCCTCTTCTTTCCTGCAATTTTTGGCCTCCGGTTACCGCATCCGCAGTTCAGCCGGCAACTACGGTCCGCAATCTAGACATTATATTTGAAGATAAGCTTACTCTGGAAGCTCAGGTCACAAAAACAACTGCCTCTTGCTTTGCGATCATCAGATCCCTCCGAAAAAAATTCCGCTACTACCTTCTCAGGTACGCGCACAAGTAGCAAGATATACGATTCTCAGTAGGCTTGACTACTGTGACGCTCTCTTGCTGGAATCCCCGAACTTCCTGTTGGACGGACTGCAAAGGATCCAGTCAGCAGCTGACAAACTAGTCTTAGGGTGGCCGAGAAGCTCTTCTGCCTCTGCAGCCTTGGCAGAACTTCATTGGCTTCCCCTGAGACAGAGAGTGCAATTTAAATCTCTCTGCCTTGTTTTTAAAGCCCCTCACCTGTACGTATGCGGAAAAAATTCGACTGGTAGATCCCGACAAGAACTCTGCGCTCCTCGTCGGCGAGATTGGTGAAAGTTCCTAGATTTCGAAAGGTCAGGTCAAGGGGTAGATTCTTTGGGGTGGCAGCGGCTAAATTGTGGAACAGACTCCCTTGGGAAATTAGGCAAATAAGGGAGCTCCTTCCCTTCAGAAAAAGAAAGTGTAAAATCCTGGCTGTTCCCCAAGACTTAGTGGACGGTTCCTGCTCCCTCTCTCCCCCCTTGAGCAACTTTAGCTCCAGGATGCCTGCTAGGTGATAGTGCGCTTTATAAATTGAATAAATAAATAAATGAATAAATTGTGCTTTACGTTTTCCCATTTTTCCCACAAAAAAAACTTAAAACGTAACTTCATTTTGGCAATTTTCTCAATACCCACCTGGGGACTCTACAAACCCTGGGTACTTTTAGAATCCCCACGTGGTTGGAAAAAAGGGGGACGAA
This sequence comes from Lissotriton helveticus, assembly GCF_964261635.1. Taxonomy (NCBI): domain Eukaryota; kingdom Metazoa; phylum Chordata; class Amphibia; order Caudata; family Salamandridae; genus Lissotriton; species Lissotriton helveticus. The sequence continues at coordinate 526,867,004 of NC_136070.1, forward strand.
TTTTGGTGTGAATGCCGTATATGGGAAAAAGTTATGAAACTGTACGAGCAACGTACTCCAAATATATAGAACCACTGGCATAGCCAATAGGTCTCGCCTGTTGTAGAGTAGCGTCGCATCTGTGCAGCATGTTGAAAAGTTATAATAAGAAAGTGTTATAAGCATTTTTGTTACTGTATAGATAACTAAGAAGACATTATGTACAATTGAATGAACCTACTGAAAAAAAGAATGAACATAAAAAATGTGTTCTAGTTTTTTTTTTGTCATTACGATGCTGGCAACTTTTTCCTCTCTGTTCTAATGCTTGTTTCGTATAGCTTTTTTGTTTTTTATGGGGGGGGGGTGCATAAACAACAGGAGGTTGGGAAGTAGTACCTGTTAAAGAATGAAAGCAGTATTTCTCGTTTTGTTGCATTCTGTATAACTAAAGCTTTTCTACAACATATCCTCAATTTTCTTGAATGTAGTGTAATTTAATGTGCAGGATACGTTACATAACAGTGAGGGTTACAAGGTGTAGGAGTGACATGTCCTTGATAGCTTACTGTGCTGTATTAAGATTCCAATTTATGAACTGCAAATAAGAAAAGAATCGTTGTGTTAAAAGCATTAACTCACTTACCCAAAATAAAAATCTGTCATCTGCATGTTAGATGATGTGCTTTGCAGGAGACATATTAACTCGTTATGCTACTTTGATTCAAAACTGGGACTACACAAAACACTGATCTCTCCAGCAAATACATTAACCTCCATAGTTATTTTACCATTACTATTATTCCCTGAGCCTTATGGGGCACACAAAGTTCTCTGTAGCAGATGTCTTAATCCCATAAGATATTTTAAATGCAGATTTTGCAACCAATTAGGCAGAACAAGAAAAAGAGTACTGCCACGTATCTCCTTGTTGCCAATTCCTTTGTAGTTTAAAAAAAGAAATGTGCAAGTTAAGGCCCAGATTTTGCATTGGGTTTCATCACTCTTTTTTTGCACAACCCCTATGCAAAATCTAATTTGTCAAATATTATAATGCGCTCAAATGTACTTATGATAACCTGCTAATAAATATGTGTGTGAGGTCTTAAGATCTGATGTCACTTTTTGTGATGTTACTTCTTGTGAGGTCATGGGTTGTGATGCCAGTTCCTGTAATCCACGTGCAATGTCATGCTCAGTGATGTCACAGGCTGTGATGTCAAGCGCCATGATGTCATTTGCATACTGCCTAACCTGGTTAGTCTCCACCACTGCAAACAGTGGCAGTATCAAAACACTGCCCAAGAGCACAGGAAGAGTGGTAGGGGTAACATTCGATCCAACAGTACCTGAATGTGTACTGGAACAGAACAGTGGAGTAACAAAGGTAAAACAAAAACTAGATTAATATAACAAGACAGCAGTGCCAGAGCTAAAACAGAAATGGAACTGCTTAAATAATTTGACCGGCCAAATGCTCATTGCAGGTATGTCTGTGCACCTGCAGGTAAAAATGCTGGTAGCATGGATCAACGTTTCATTATTCTAGTAGGTGGTAACATTAACACTGAGTGGCCCTCCATTGAATGACGTCACAACACTATTCAAACCCCCAGCTGACATCAAACAAAGCAATAGTTTAGAATGCTTATGGTTGGTGTCTTTAAAATGTAAGACTGAGTAAAGAGATATGTTTTTTACCTAAACTGGAATGCCCCCTGTAACACCCACTATGCAAGGGCCTAGAGATCCCTCCATTTGTTACATGCGCTATATAAAGGAGCAGTGTTTTTGGAAGTAACACGATAGAGTCTGTTTTGCTTGTGTCCCGCCAATATTGGTTGTGGGTCAACTCTAGCCCCGGTTCTTTTTGCTTTGACACAGAACAGTTGGCACAGAGCCATACCTGTTCCTGCCCAACACCCCATAGAAAACATCTAAAATAGTAACCATGATCCTGCCTGCTTCGGTGTCCAAGTTGCGCCGACCAGGGGAGATTTCACCAGCGGAAAGTGGAGGCCTACACAGGGTCTCGAAGCCAGGGCCCACAGAAGTGAAACCTCCTCGGAAATAGCTCCTCCCAGCCCATCCTCGCGTAGCGGTTGCGGAAGTGCTCTTGGACGCACTACAGAGCAACGGTTATGTTATGTTATGTTATGTTATTATGAGTTTTATATAGCGCTCAGCTACTCTGAGGAGTGTCCCGACGCTAGTGAGGGCAAGTTGTGTTATAGCGGCAGCGAGACAGGGTGCACCGGCCGCGGTGCAAAAAAATGCGGCACGGTCCTAACGACAGAGGCTCTCCCTCCGCCTCCACCATTGCGGACCCTGCACACCATCGAGAGCTGCAGCCTGCGCCTGGGACAGGGGCCTCTAGTAGCCCAGGCCCATCGTCACCGTGGGGTGGTGTTGCGGGTTGGAACGACTCCGCAATCATTAATTGACTGGAACGTACAGGAGGATATCTATACCCCATATAGCAGGGACACCTGGGTTCTCGCGTCGCTGAATTAGGGGAAGACGTGGCTCACATAGCTACCGAGAAACAGGTGCCCCGGCCGCTGTGAAGTTAATGGCGGCGGCACGTCATTGACAGTGGAGACCCTCCTTTTGCCTGCCTCGCCGTTGCAGAAGCTATTGGCCCTTTGGGAGCTGTGGCCCACAGCGGAGCCTGCGGCCGGGACTCACAGAAATTAATCCCCCCAGATGACGGCTACACACATCCTGCACATCCACAGCAGGGACACCGTGACTCTTCAAGATCCCCGCGAACCTCACGTAGCGGGACTACCTGGGGGGGAGTCGTCAGGGCCAACTTTGGTGGTGGTTATTCCACTCTCGAGGAGAACTGGTGAAATCGAGGGACACTCCAAATTGAGGCAAGGCACAGTGTGCAGGCTGATGGATAATTCATGAAGTTGGTGCACCTTCACAGGTTAGAACACTCTTTTTCTGCTTACCTCATTGTTGGTTACCCTGGGCCCCCTCCCCCCTGGACATCTAATGCCCCCCCTGTGGCTTCTCCTCTTTTTGGTGAAATCGGAAACGGCTTGGACTGCAGCCGGTTCCATTGACTGGAAATACCTACCCGACTGGACTGGTGGGCTCCAGTTGGGTTGGTATCTTCCTATTCTCACTACCTGCAGTGACCATGGAGAGTTCCATCGAAGCCATCTTTCGGGAGCCCTCTCGCCCTGTAGTGAAGGTGAAAGAGTGCGGGCCCACTATGACACCCGCCCTAGACCCAAATTGGAGCTGCGGGTGGTGGTTCACCAGATCACCCTTGGTACCTTGATCCCGCCTGAGTCACACCCTCAATGAAACAATGGAGTGCATTAAGGGGTCCGGGACCAGGGGAACAAAGCCAGTCCAAGCCAACAAGCTGGACCGCTACACGGTTGCCAAGGAGCCGAAGCGGGCCGTCTGTCTGAGGAGACTGCGAGAGGGAGCCCTAGGGAGGAGAAGCAGGAGCAATCCCTTAAGGATGTCATGGAAGCTGTAACAGGCATAAAAACCTCCTTGGAACATAAAATGGACTCCATGGCCATTGACATTAATCTCATTAAACAGGTAGAGCTCACGACCACTAGCCTTGTGGTGGACGTCACGCAGCTGCAAAGGGAGGTCCGAGAACTTCAGGACTCCCGTAACTCATGGACCTCAAGCTGGATGACTATGAAGGCTGACTCTGTCGTAACAATCTCCGCATCCTCGTAGTTCTGGAGAGATCGGAGGGGCTAACTCCAGACCTATTTGTTGAGGACCTTATTCTCAAGCACCTGCAACCCAAGGGCCTCAGTAAATTTTTCATGATAGAGAGAGCTCACAGGGTCTCGGGCGGCCGACCCAAGCCGGGCACTCCCCTGCGGCCCTTGTTGGCTCGGGTCCACAACTTACGAGACAGGGACGTGATCCTCCAAAACTCCAGAGCCAGTGCCCCTCTGTCCGATATGAAAGTGTACCCATCTCCTTTTTCCCAGACTTCACACAAAGAGTGCAGAAGCAAAGGAGGTCCTTCCTATCAGTTAAACGCGACCTGAGAGGAAGGGGCTTGAAATATTCAATGTTGTTCCCGGCGCGCCTCTGGGATGAAGCGGAGGGAAGAACATGGTTTATTTGATCGTCCGGAAGCAGTTGCGGAATGGATTGAATATCGAGGGACTCACAGTCCAGCAGACCGTGGAGCCGGGGAAAGTGTACACAGTCAGCCATCCCGAAGCGGAGGCCTGGACGATGGCCCCTTCTTTTCTAGTAAAGGGAACTTTGATGCGGGGTGAGCTAGGGAGGGTGAGATATCTGTGCTGTAATTAAGGGGACTGCTAGTTTATCTATGGCTTTACTTTACTAGTTCTCGAAGGATGGGATAATGATTCTGATTAGGGCAAGGACACAGAGCCCACTGCTTCCCCCCCCCCCCCTGCTTTTTCTCTTCCTTTGAATTTTTCTAGGGCGACAGGCACTCTGCAAGTTTTTGATGGGCAGTTTGGAGCCTAGAGGGCAGGGCAGCAGGGTGGGGTGATGTTAGGTTGGGGTATATAGTTTGTTTGGTGGTTTATTAGTTACATCAGCACAATAAGTGGGTCTGGAAGAGTAAATGCGGAGGATTGTCAACATTACCATATGCATACCAAAGATGATGGGGGATAAGCAAGTGAAGATTTTGAGTTGAAACGTTAACGGGTTAGGGGATAAGATCAAACGGAGTGTGGTTCTCCAGTATATCAAGAGACATGCCCGGATGTGGTCCTGCTTCAGGAAACACTTCTGGTCGGACACCTATGCAAAGAAACACACAGAGGGGGGGTACAAGATGATTGCAGATTCAGGGTTTACATCAGGTTCCAGAGGGGTGGGTATCCTGACTTGGAACACGTTCCCACATGCGGTGGCCTCCACTTGGGTGGATGATAGAGGCAGATACACTGGCTTCACTGGTATGTGGGAGGGTCGTCACATAACATTCATGTCCATCTATGTTCCTCCAGGCCTACAGGGTACAACATTTGCTGATTTGGGAGCAGTCCTGTTTAGCATCCCAGAGGGGCTTTTAATTCTGGGAGGCGACTTAAACGCAGTTGTCTCCGGCACATTGGACAGACACCCGCCCCGTGAGACGGGACAGTCGACACGTTGGTTACCAGATTTCATAGAAGCGATGGGACTAGTGGATGGCTGGTGGCTCTACCACCCAGATCAAATATAACATATATTTCACTCCGGGGCTCACCACAGTCTCTCCAGATTAGACTACTGCCTCGTTCCAGCAGCACAAGCCTCCTACATAGCAAAAATCAGACACCTAGCTAGAGGTATCTCAGACCACTCCCACTGTGGATTCACCCCCTTGTGAGCTGGGGCACCGGGGGGCGGTTGGACCCAATCAATCCTTGGTATCTCCGTAATCCTAGGATTCGTAAGGATCTCATTAAAACTTTGGACGAATATTTTGGTGTCCTCCTCTCAGTCCTTGTGGGAGGCGTTTAAGACAGTCATTAGGGGTCAGGCTCTATCTTTGATAGCTAGCACTAAGAAGGATAAGCAGAAGGAAGTTGTTGAGCTTGAGGCTGCAATTTACAGGCTGGAAGGTGACTTGGAATTGGGGATAACACCGGATAAACTTCACTTGTTAAGCCTGAGGCAGCACGACTATAAGACACTGGTTTCAGACAGGGCCAAAGCCCTTAGCAGGAACAACAGGGTAGGCTCTATGACCTGGGGGATAGGGCCGGGAAACTTATTGCATGGCTGGACAGGAGGGAATGGTCAAGCCGCCTTGTTCCAGAGCCCAGAATAGGGGGGGGCCCAATTACAGAACCGCAGGAGATAGTGGACAGATTCGCAGATCACTTTCAGGCAGTCTATACGTCGGTCTCCCCCCATCTGGAGGCTGACTCCCAGGAACTACTCCGCGACATCAAGCTCCCCTGTCTCTCCCCTGAGAGCCGTGACTATATGGATAGCCCCCTTGTAACGGACGAGATTGCCCAAGCAATCCGTTCGATAAACTCCGGGAAGTCACTGGGCCCAAACGGGCTTCCCATCGAGCTTCATAAACTCAGGCCAGACAAACTCGCACCCTACTTAAAAGCAATGTTTGAAGAATCCAGAGAAATAGGAATGCTGTTGTTGGAGCAAAGGATAGCTACTATTGTCACGATTCACAAGGAGGGAAAGGCTGGAACAGACTGCGCCTCATATAGGCCAATCTCTCTTCTAAATGCTGGACCCAAGATCTTAGCCAAGCTCCTGGCGAACCGTTTGGTAAAAGTGATCAGCGACCTAGTACATCCCGATCAATCCGGCTTTATGCCACATAGGAACACAGCCTTAAACTTGCGTAGAGTACATGGGGGGATAGATAGAGTCCACACCCTTCGGGAGCCAGCCATAATTGTATCATTAGATGCGACAATGGCCTTTGATACAATCGAATGGCTCTATTTGTGGGCAGTTCTTGCCAAGTTCGAATTTGGTTCCAAACGTATCCAGTGGGTGCCCCTTCTGTATTCGGCGCCGCTTGCGCAAGTGGTTGGTAACAATAGGGTGTCAGACTCATTCTCACTCAGTCGGGGTATCCGCCAGGGCTGCCCGCGGTCCACCCTTCTTCTTTCCTTGGCATTGGAACCCCTCGCGGATTGGATACGATGGGAACCAATGATAAGAGGGTTGCGATGGTCAACCGGATGGGAGGACCGTAGATCACTGTACGCAGAACATATACTGCTCTATATGTCTTCCCCTCATAAGTCCCTTGTAGTGGTTCTGGATATACTAACAGCTTTTTGGAAATTTTCGGGACTCTTGATCAATTGGGGGAAGTCCTTACTGTTTGTCCTGAGGGTGGACCCCCTGTGCCTCCCTGGAACTGTCCAATGCAAATTAACACTGATGGGTTTAAATATTTGGGAATTTTTATCTCACTAGACCCCTCGGTTAGGTATGCCCAGAATCTTCTTCCCCCTCTTCAGAAGCTCAAGAGTGACAATGCCAACTGGAAGAAGCTCCCTATTTCACTCCTGGGTAGAGCCGCCCTATTTAAAATTATGGCCTTGCCGCACTTTCTCTATGCCCTACAAAACACCTTAGATGTTGTCCCAGCAGGTTATTTCCAGGAGATTGAGGGCCTCCAAAGGGACCTACTATGGGGCGGCAAACCTCGAATCGCACTAAATAAGCTAACGCTAAATTGGTACGATGGGGGCATTTGTCTCCCAGACATCAGGAAGTACTACTGGGCCTCCAAGCTGGCGGCAATCAACCATGGTACGTTTGGTCATGTAGACGATCCGGGCTATGCATTGGACAAGTGGCTCAGCCTGGGGGGGAACTATAGTAGGGCTCTGTACCCCCGACCGAAGAGATTTGCATTAACAGGCCCTACGAAGCACGCCGTTCGAATTAGGTATGACGCCACTGGCTCTTTGGGATGGAGACATAAACTAACATTAGCCACCCCACTCTGGGTCTCCGAGAAACTGGGTAATCTCTGGAAAACTAAGGGATTTGACAGGTGGGACCTTATTGGAATTTCCACCATCAGGGATGTGTGGGGGAAGGGGGGGGGGGGGGTTAAGTCCTATAAGGAACCTCAGAGGGAGTTTGAGCTGGCAGACGTGTAGTATTTCCGTTATGCGCAGGTTCAGCATTCACTTTAGTCCTCCCTACCAAAGGGAACTGATCCCCCAGAGGCCTCTGCACTGGAGGACAGTTAAAGATGGTCACCTCCCCGAAAAGACAATCTCACTAATATATAAAAAAACTAATCAACCACATGGCAGATCCTCTCCAGGCATTGAGGGATATGTGGGTGCAAGATGGGATAGAGCTTGACGACGAAGATTGGCAGGCAGCAGTGTCGTCTCCCAGAGTAGTAGCAAATCCAGCAGGCTTGAGGCTGGTTCAGCTTGAGATCCTGCACAGGATTTATATTACAGGGCCTGATTGGTGAGCATGGAATGGGCTGACACAGGAAAATGCAAACGGCAATGTGGTTTTACTGGCACATTCATGTACTTCATCTGGGAGTGTGCACATATCCATACTTATTGGCTCAAAGTGCATGACATAATTAGCAAAGTACTACGCATCTCCCTCCGTCCAGAGGCAAGGAGGTGCCTCCTAAATATATGGGAACCCACAGACTTGAACACCTCCCAGACGCAGTGGGCCACTCTGGGGTTTATGCTGGCCAAAAGGAATATCGCTCAACTGTGGGGGGCAGTGCAACCAGCTAACTTAGAAGCAAGGGAAAGTAATCTGGATTGGTGCATATTTAGGGAAGAAACGGTGTATCTTGCAAGGGGATGAGCCTGGAAGTGGTCACTTGTCTGGGGCCCTTGGAATAACTACAGAGGAGAGATCTGCACACCACCTCGGAATATTGCTCAGGATGACACCTCTCCCTGTAATGTTCCTCTCTTATTTATTAAGTGAATATCCTTTTACCCATCTGTATTGAAGTGTACAATGTGTGCGATCCTCTGTATTGTATTTCTTGCTGATGTGTTTTTCAATAAACAGAATTAGAAAAAAAAAATAGTAACCATGCCATGCTCTTGGGCTTCTGTGTTACGCACATTTCCATTTTCAATCCACATAATACCTTAAGTGTACCATTTCCGGGGCTGCATCGTCTTGCACTTCGGCACCCTTCATGGGAAATACACCAACAACCTGTGCACTAATTCAGATCCTCCATACCTACTGGGGCCAGGGTAGTGCAGCGATCACAGAAGACACTGCAAATGAGCTGTGAAGGACGGGAGGTGGTGTTGGGTGGGGAACAGCTCAGGGAGATTAAGTGGACTTGCAGCAGTGTGGTGGGCTAAATGATTACCGAATGAGTGCTGTGCGCCGAAGAATTAAATAGTGCGCCAAAAGCAGGCTAAATAGACATCTAGGGAATGAGTACATGTAAAGGGGGCAGTAGCCATGGGATGGAACCAAGCACAAAAAGGCGGGGCAAGTGCAACCAATGAACCAGTAAAATGCCAGCATTTCTGAATGGCACACAAAAGAACAAATAAGAATCAGTGGGTGTTTTTCAAGCCCACATAGTAGATGCACCATGTCTCGAAGAGATAGCGCATGCATTGTGTAAGCGAGACCTAAAAAAGCACTCAGCATGGGTGGGAGAAAAGCATCAGTCATTAAGGAGTACCTCATCTTATGGCAAAGTCACTATAAACATGTTAGTCAACCATAACTACTTTGCAACTTTCGTTTTTGCAGGGAATAGCTGTATCAATTTCTACGTATATCTGTGCATCATAGCCTAAAGCTGCTTTATCTACTGAAAAAGTGATCACTGAGGGGCTTAGGCATTTTGTGAACCATGTCACTCGTTGGTGGTGTACTACATCACAAAGGGGTTTACATTTTACCAGACTAACGTAAGTATACTGTTTCGTATGCACAGCCAGAGAGATATTATCTCTAGCTCTGTCTAACCTCACACTTTTGCCAGTCTTCTCGCTTCCTGGATGTACTTCTCACAGTCCAGTTTTGTTCATCAGGCATCTTGACAAAGATCTCCGGTAAAGTACCCCCATTGTAGGGCCATGTTGGGCATTGCAGTGCCAGCCCAACGTGGAGCACAGCCCCATGATGAAGCATGTCACCTTCGATTGAGTGAGGGCAATTGTTCCTAATAGCACATACACCTTACAAACCTGCTGACAGCAGGAGATAATATCCCTCTGGCTATGCATATGGAACAACATACTTTGGTTAGGCTGATACATAATAGGAGGGTGTATACTGGACCGATAATCTCCTTGTCCTCTCTTGTCATATGATTTTAATTGTACTGCTATAGTCGTGAGCATGCAACTGAAGTTGCATCTCCACTGTGAAAATTAATTTTGAGTTCTTCTTGAACTCGAGAGGAGTGGTTGATAAAATTAGTCCTGAAAGCTGAATGGCACAAAGTTACAACATCTTTTAAGCTACGCAGAACCTATTGAACAATGATCGCACGGAAATAAGTTCAACAGAATAGCTCACAATTGTCATCACAATTGAGTAAGTGTCTCAGTCTGCATTCAATACGAACCGGGCAGGTGCCAAAGACCATGACTACCCTCTCATTGGGAGGTAGACGGTGCTGGAACAGTTGCCACAAACTGGCCGTTCCACCCAGCCGGTTCTTACATTTCCATCAGTGTTTTCCTGTAAAGGTCCATCAGGTAAACCATGGTTCACCTGACAGGAAAAGTCATCAAATGTTCTGAATGTTTCTTTAACCTCTTCGATGCTCATGACGACTCCCGGCCATCATGAGTCACGGTGGGCGTGTGCTGATGACGGCCATCATGACCACGCCCACACCCACGCCCACGATTGGAATGTTCAGCACTGCGACGGAATTCGCGCCGCACTGATGAGGTTAACACATAAGAAGAAGAATGATCTCACATTTACCAATAAACTAACCAAAAACTAACCTGAATTTGTGGCCATACATTTGTCAAATGTGTACCAATTCTTTCCAAGGATAACATGGATTCCTATCGGAACAACAGAAAGCATTGTTTATTGACCCCCACCCATGAAGTTGGTGAGTCAACGGCCCTGCATTGTGTAGCTGGATGATAGTTCTTGGGAAGGGTTTAGAAAATTGCAACAAGTCCTGCATTGATTGCATGAGGGCTCAGCAAGAAAAGTCTGAAGTGTCAGGGACTGTCGGGACTATGTGGGGAACACAGTCAGGGACTGGGACAAGGACTGGGAACTGGGTAGAAGACGTACACAGAAAGGAGGAGTACAGTGCTGCCCAGGATCATACAGGGAGTCAGAGGAGAAAAACGGATCCAAAGGGGAAGCCTGTACAAGTGAACAAGATGGGTAAGACTCAGAAAGGAAGGGCACTCACACGGCAATTTAGCATTCAGACTAACTACACCCAGGACGGACGTGCAAGACATATATATAATACAACATTAACAATAAAGGGGGGTGTGGGGTAAAGCACTCAGGAGCTCCACATGGTAAGACTGAAGCTCAGTAAGTTTCTTACCCGCAATTGTTGTTACAGATACTGACTGCAAATATCCACATGTAGGATATGCATGCAAAGGCAGGGTCTGTGGAGCTTATACCTATAGTGATGTTATAAATGTAACTCAAAGACAAAACTCACAGTGAACAAGAAACACCACCTAGGTAGTCAGCTGAACCCATGGATCCTGGCGATCAAACAGGAACGCGCAAGGCAGTAACAGCAAAGGGGTAGAACTAAACACAAGCACAATAGACAAGGAGCTAGCAAGGAGGAGTGGTTAACGGGAAAGGAAGGAAATGACAGGGCACACTTGGCAGAAAGCAGGTAACAAACATACAAGGTAACAGAAGTAAGACAGCAGAATAGAAAGGCAGCAAACTAGAACTGGAACCAAGGAAATGGGAAGCAAGGCAGGGACTGGAAACGGATATACAGAAGGGGAGGCTACAAGGGTATACTAGAATAGTGCAGGTTAAGGAATCAAGAAAACAAAGTAGCATCGAAGGCAGTGCTGGGGCAGGAAAAAGAAGTGAGCTAAGGCTCAGGAGTCAAGGCAGCACTGAAGACAGTGCTGGTTCAGGAACAGGGAACTACCAAAGCTTCAGGAGTCAAGGCAGCACTGCAGGCAGTGCTAGTTCAGGAACAGGGAAATGACTAGAGCTCAGGAGTCAAGGTAGCACTGCAGGCAATACTGGTTCAAGGAAACAGGACATAGCTACAGCTCATGAAACAAGGAGTCAAGAGAGCACTGCAAGCAGTGCAAATCAGGACCAAGAAATAGCTAAGTCCAGGAACAAAGAATAACTATAGCTCAGGAACTCAGGTAACAAGGTAGCACTGCTGGCAGTGCTATTTCAGGTACAAGGAATAGCTATAGCTCAGGAATCAAGGAACAAGGATTAACTATAGCTCAGAAATCAGGAAACAATGTAGCACTGTAAGCAGTGCTAATTCAGGAGAAGGGAAACTGCTGTAGTTCAGGAACAAGGAATACTAAGGCTCAGGGGTCAGGGTAGCACTGCAGCCAGTGCTACTTCAGGAACAGGGAAAACAGCAGCAGGTCAGGAACAAGGCATAATTAAAGCTCAGGAAACACTGGAAACAAGAATAGCAAAAGCTCAGGGATCTCTGGAAACATGGATTGGTCTCACCGGTAAACAGCTACAATGACCAACCTTTGCCTGAAGGGAGCTGGGGCTTAAAAGAGCTCACAGTAATCACATGCAGCTGGTGTGAGCAGGCTAGCAGCAGCCAGCCACAGGTGAGCTGAATTCTTCCACCCATCCTTGTCCTGCAGGGGTGGAGACAAAGCAGTGAGCAGGGAATTCTGGGTAATGGAGTTTCAGGCATGAGTAGGCTGGCTTTAGGTCTAAGCAGGCTGGCTTTCACAAAACCCGGCATGGATTGGGAATGGATGTCAATTCCCAAATAGTGTCCACATGGCTGGAAGTCAATATATGCATGCAGGGGAGTGTCAGGAAGCATATTAGAACACTGGAGAGTCCCACAGTTCAGCCCCCTGGTGGTGGACACGAGAGCACAGGGAGCGAATCGTGACATGAAGAACCTCAACTAAATGGAGAGGGTAGGGCACTTTGCAAAGGCTCTTTAGAATATTGGAGTGACTGCATCGAGCTCCGTCAGAGTGACCTTCCTGCACATGGCTGTCCCAGACAGAGATTTGCTTTTCCATAATGTGTGAAATAGAACTGTATATCTTGCATGCGTGGAAGAAGACCTCTGCTCTCTCCATGGTTGTCAACACTCACTTTGTGTTTGCTAGTGGAGGCGTTGGTAAGACATGAATTTACAAGTGAAAGACTAGGTCAGTGGCCTAAGGCAATGGAGATCAGCTGCCACTGATCTCTTTTCCAGAATTTGAGCTGAGTACGATATTGTAACTAACTAAATTGATTAATGCAGGCTGGTGAGGGCCATCCTACCTCAGCACCCAGAGCTGCCAGTTACACCAGAGATGACTGTACAGAACTGTGACTCTCAGTGCAGCTGGCAGCCAATGTCACTTTCCTCAAAGCAGGAAATTGAGAATGGCTATTCATTGTTTTTGGGCGTGGTAAATCTCAGCAGTCGATTTCTTGGTGGGGCTCATCTACCATGTATCATTATGCATGTACCTTGGTTTGGCACACGTACCAGAGCACAATTATCCAACTCCCTGCTAGGGCACACCTACCACTTACCCATTTCTCCTGAAACAGGGCGTGTATTCCCTTATTAACTAGTTACCTTAGAAATCTCCATCTACAGGTTACTCAACTCTTTTTAGGCTACTTCGCCTGATGGAGTAGGGGGAGAGACTGTTACTACAGAAAGCTTCCGTAGCGTCTGTTTAGATTTACAGATGTATTATCCTACCTTATTCGTTTCTTCATTTTATGAACTGCCTTCAACGTTTTTAACAGGAAATGACATCAGAGGAGTAGTATTTAGATCGATTAGACCAGCAGAAACAATCCACAGTTTAACCATCTTTCACAAGTGTTCAAAAGCTTCCTGGCGAGCTAGTCCTCAGAAGGGAACACAAGGTAATATACAATGCTTAGCAAAATATGAACATTCTGTATTCTTTTTACTTTGCATAATTTAAAACATGCAACTTTTTCATTTCCTTTTCATTTTCATTCTCCTTTCTGATGCCTCTTCCTGCTTCACGGGCTGAATGAAATCTACACAATAGAGGACAGTTTTTGTAAGAAAAAAATTCACAAAAGGATATAAACACGATCAATCAAAGGAAGTTCGATAAAGGGAGATTGAGAAGGTGTTAAAACACGAATATTGGGGCATATTACCAAGGGTGGCGATATTTTTTTTATTTTATTTTTTTAAAGTTTTTATTAAAAGAAGAAAAAACAACATGCAAGGCAAAAAAAAGGAAACAGTGTACATGGACATGCGTTCACAGAGGAGGACACCTAGGCACAATATTACACAGTAGATCAATGGTACATGGTGTGGGGAGGGGGCCAGCGGGGAAACAAATTAGGAAAAACATAAAGCACACAATATATGGAACGTCGGATCAGGGGGACAGGGGGACTTCGGGGTTTTCCACGAATGGAGGTGTACATATATTTCCACGGTATGCGTTCCATTGGCTCCAGATGCTATTCCATTTCCTAGGTTTGCCCCGTGCCACATACACAGCCTTCTCTCTGAACATGCACCAATCCATATTTTCCTTCCATACTGATACCGTGGGCGGCCGTTGGGAGCCCCACAACTGCGCAACATCCCTTTTAGCGATCATATTCCCAAGGGTTGCCCACTGCATCTGGGCCACACTATAATCGTTCGGCTCCCACACGTTTAACAGGCAACGTCTGGCCTCGGGCAACAACACCACTCCCGTAACCCAACCCATCACGGCATGCACACTATTCCAGAACGTCACCACCTCCGGACACTCCCAAAGTATATGGAGGAAAGTTCTAAGCATCCCACAACCACGCTTACATAACCCGTCTGAGGAATAACCCATACGAATCAAGTGCGGACCAGTGACATATACACGATGTAAGATTTTGAGCTGAACGAGATGGAGACGGGCAGGAATCGCAACTTCTTTAGGCGAGGATAATGCAGCTTGCCAATCCTCGTCGTCCAGCTCCAAACCATCACCGGTCCAAACCTCCCTAAGACGCACCAGCAGATCCACTCGGGTATTGATCAATTTCTTATATATCAGGGAGATGGTACTGTCGGGGACGTGGCCGTCAAGGACCCTATCTTCAAGGGGGGAGGACTCGGGGATGACGGTACCCGCAGGGAGAACCGAATTTAAAGCATGGTGAATCTGTGCATACCGGAAGAATTCCCTGTCACTCAATTCATATTCTGTCTTTAATGCCGCAAAGGTCTTGATTTTGCCCTTGACCCAAAGATCGCCCACGTTGCTAATACCAATCATATCCCATTTTTCAAACCCTTTCGTTTTCCTGAGACATCCCAACCTTTCAGAAGCATACAACAGGGTCACACGAGTCAATCGATCTCTCCATCCCACACACTCATTCGCAGCATGCCACACGCGTACAGCAATCTTGGTAGGTCCAGATAAATCCTTGCCCGCGGCCTTGGAATAGAGCGCCCTTCTGTAGTCCCCTCCCGGTAGCAAATACTTATCCATCTCGAACGCCGGGTTAGGAGCTGGAGCGTATGTTGCATGATTGAACGCACTCAGCTGCGAGGCCCAATAGTAATGCCTAATATCCGGCAGCGCTATACCTCCGTCATACCAGGGAAGGGTGAGTTTAGCAAGGGCGATACGCGAACGTCCATCCCAGATTAACCGTCTCTGCAGGCTCTCAACCTCTCGAAAGTAGCTCGCCGGAATAATATCGAACGTATTCTGAAGCACGTACAAAAACCGCGGCAGGGACATCATTTTAAAAAGGGCTGCTCGCCCGAGCGGTGATAGAGGCAACCCGCGCCAGCGCACAAAATCAAGTCTCAACCTCTGAAGGGGAGGGAGCAGATTACAAGGGTGGCGATATTGAATTATCGCCGCTTTAACGGCCGTTTTCGGCCGCTAAGCGACGATAATTCCATCGCCCTATTACCAAGCTGTCGCTAACACCAGTTAGCGACAGCTTGTAGGCGATAGCGAGCGGTTTGGGGCCCACTTTGCATGTCAGCGATATTTATCGCTAATGACATGCAAAGAGGGCGTACCCAACCGGTTAGCGACTGAAAGCAGTCGCTAACCTCGCTATCGCCTATTACCAAGAAAGGCGAAGCGATGGAAATATTCGTGCTAAGCGCGAATATCGCCAAACGCTAACTCCTGCAAATACCAGTTCTTAGCCATGTTATCCAATGGGAGGTGGATAACATGGCTAACAGATTTGCATGCTAATGCGTGAACACCGCTGGTTTTCCAGCGATATTCACGCTAACGCCTGCAATATTATCGCTTTTGAGATAAACGTTGGTAATAGGACGTTATCTCAGCGATAATATTGGGCGAAGCGCGGCATTAAAAAAACTAACGCTAAGCTCAGTTAGCGATAAATATCGCTAACTGTTGGTAATATGCCCCATTATGTTTGAAAGCATGGGCCCTATTAAACATTGTTCCCCATGAGCATGTATGTCCGCTCTTTATGTCTTAGTTACTCTGTAAGTTATCAGCTGGTACGGTTAACAGGACAGTGATTTCTTGGAGGGTCATTTACACGTAGGTGGGGAACGTAGTCCTCACTGGGATGGGGTCTGTCACCCATATTATTAGATTCCCAATTACCTGGCACGCACCGCAAAGCCTTCTTACATCTGCCGTTGAAGCGACTGCACAGAAAGCAAAGGAAAACAGGCGCCATATTGTTTTGCACCTGCTCAGCATAGTTTTTTTTATTGTTCATAAACAAATTCACTAAAAGGGCATTTGTAACTGTAAACAAGTGTCCAAGTTGTGCTGACAGTTTTCGCTTAGCATGTCGTGGTCGTTTGAATTTTTTCAGGAAAACTCTAATGAGCTTAAAATGGAAAAATGTTTGTTGGAAAGCCTTCCTAGATTGACCTACAAACCTTTAGCAAGTGGTCCAGGCAGTCTGTGGGTCAAATTTCTACAAAGGCAGAGCCAGATGAGGCTCCACCACCAGAAACCTGGCGCTACCTCCACATTTATATGAGGAGGGGGAACCATGAGTTTGATGAGACGGGTTCTGCTGGTTTACAGCGGACTCATGCTCTGCCAAACTCTAAATGAGGTCCGAGCTATTTTATATGAGCTGATTGGTACCCTGCGCAGTTTCTTCCCACTAGATTCAACTTCTTAATCAATAGAAAGTGCACTATTTTGGAGTGTATTTATTTTCTTCAGTAGGGAGCTATATACAGGGTTGCATATGCCAATTCAGTGCACCATATGACAATGACAAGCATTTCCAAAACGAATGGGTCTGAGGGCTGAGCTATTGGCATTGCCAATGCTTGTTTGTAAAGCATAGTGAGAAATATATTTTTAAAATATACCCAAATGGACATTTGTATGCTGCACATGGAATCACTAGCATCCATCATGGAATATGATATGTTTTGTTTTTATGAGAAAAACTCATTCTAAGATGGCTGCTGCTGTGTCATGACGTGCAGATGTATGGGCAGAATAAAAAAATTATTTACTGAAAGGAAAACAAGTCGGCTGCCTGTGTGTGCACATGCTTTGTAACATCTCAACACATGCATACATGTTGTTATACACTGGAAGCCATCTAGGCTTTTTAATTTACCATTCCATCATGACTGACAGCCATTTTTAAACAGTAACTTATATTATAACAAGCATTGGCATAGCCAATAGGTCTCGTATTTGGGACCTTATAAGTGTTTAGCCATGCAACAGTTGATGTTGTTGCACCAAGGATATTGTGCTGGATAACTAAAGACTTATAAGGTGCCAAAGGCGAGACCTATTGGCTATGCCAATGCTGGTTAGAACTTCAAAATGCTGTCCCTTTACTGTGGTCAGGAAATTCAAAGTCTAATACCACGGTGTTAGCTTTGTTATGGTTGCTTTCTAATGTGTTTGAAATCAATCCATTAAACTCACCAACTGCTTGTACAGAGAGCAGATCTCAGCAGAATACTTTCCAACGAGCTGCTGCATCCCTCACATACTACGTGGGCTAAGAAAGCAGATGTGGTCGTCATCAGAGATGGCAGGCTTTCTTTTGGGGGGTTAAGGGTGGCTGGAGGCTTTAATTAAAGGTGTGTTTTATCTTGGCTAAGTATGTTTGGTAGTATAAAAAAAACGCAACGTATGCTAAACTGCAAGACTGGAGGTCCATCCCGTCTAGCAAGTGGCTGCAAGGAGGATGACTGACATCTAAACTTCGCCTACGAACTTTTACAAAGTCTCACACAGCAAACTTAGAAAAGGTCACAAAGTTTATTAACGTTATTGGATGTATGTAGAGCTATCACTGGGTAGGAATTGAAGCGCTTTATAACAAACAGAACACAACTCCAAAATCACAGGTGGTTACCAAGGGGTTACGGTCTGTTATTACGATCAATCATGTGCTCTCAAGCAAAACTGCATGCATTTATTTCAAGTACAAAAATCTGCCTGAAGTAAAGTGAGCAAAGTCGATGTGCGAAAGAATTCTGCCACTAAAGGTTTTTGCAGACTTTTTTTTCATGCAAGGCCTACTTTTGAATTATTTTACCATGCAATCATCGAAAAGGTTTCTTCAAATCGTAACTTTTAGACGGCTCCATTATTTCATTTGTCAGTGGTCAGAAGACGAGGGGAGGGCACTGATGGAGTGCGAGAACATACAAGAACATCGCCGAAAAGAAGCTTTTAGGGGCGGGGAGCGGATCCCTTTGAAGCACGGCCTCGCGGCAGTCAAAGAAGTGTGAAACAGCAGGGATTAATTAAATGTAATTAGCGCATGCTGGGGTGAATGCCTGAGGCCCAGCTGCCTGATGCAAGGAGGCTGGGAAGCAAATGGGAAGCTCGGGCAGGAGGGAAGCCGGATGGGGGCGGGAGAGCCTGGTGGGGGGGCGGGAATACGAGCGACGGGAGGAGAAGTTGATGCAGGCGGAATAGGGAGATGCGCGTGCTTGTGTGGTCACGTGACCCGCTTTTGTGGCCACGTGACCTCACATGCACTGTGAAGAAACGCCAGTGGTTTCACTAGTCGATCGAGCACTTGAATTCTCGATCCCTCAATGCGCTTGCGCGCATTGTAGGTCACGAGACCTAAAAAGTAACCTCTGGAGTGAACAAATGTTTAGCTTGGAGGGACATGGGAGCCACAGTGAGGAGCTGTGGAGTTTGAGGATTACTGACCAATATAGAAACTAATGTGGGGGATGAAAATCCAAGAAGAGTGGGGAAGCTACAATGGAAGTGGGGAAAGCCACATGAAACTGCAAGGAGCTAAAGAATTGGGGGATGAAAAACAATGGAGAGAAAGGAGGGACATCACAAACCAACAAAGCAAAGAGTGGGGACGGGGGGCTACGAAAAGCAACAGAAAAGCACATTGAGGGATGTTAGCGCAACTAAGTAAGTGACAAAAAGCAACACGCACACTGGAATGGGGGCACAAATGTAAAACAAAAACATGCAATGGAGAGATAGGAAATGTTATGCATTTCCATGGAAAGATGAAAGAAAAAGAAAAAAGTAAGCAGTCAGAAACACTGTAAAATAGCTATGCTCCAATTGGTGGACAGAACCATGAAGAAGAAGGTAAGTTATCAAAAAAGAAGCAAGGAAATTAAACTGACAAAAAACAGTGTTCTTGCATAAAGCACACTAAGGGGCATATTTATAAGCCCCTTGCACTACTATAGTGTCACTTTTTGTGATATTCCAATACCTCAAATGACAAAATCATATTTATGAGGTCACGGCAAGCCTACAAAGCGACTCTGCGTGGCTCTGAATGGCCTCATAGATATGGAGTAAAGCAAGGCAGCGCATATCGCTGTCATGCCTTACTCTGC
The DNA here is from genome assembly GCF_964261635.1 of Lissotriton helveticus. Classification (NCBI taxonomy): domain Eukaryota; kingdom Metazoa; phylum Chordata; class Amphibia; order Caudata; family Salamandridae; genus Lissotriton; species Lissotriton helveticus. Next base: position 526,886,469 of record NC_136070.1, read on the forward strand.
GCTAGGGAGGCATTCCATGGGCGTTGTGGTGGATGCAGAATGGCGCAGACATGGAAAGAGGAAAAAGCTATGAGAAATAAAGTTATTTCTCCTCGTTGCGCCTCCCCATGAGAGGCGTACGTTTTTGGTGCATCCCCAGGTTTACCTGGTTTTGTAAATCTGGGGAAATATCAAAATCCCTGAGTGTTGCGTGGGAACACCCACAACAACGCCCATTCAATGCCTCCATTTCGCAGAGTAAGGCAACACTGATATTTTTGCTGCCTTGCCTTGCTCCATATCTACGACGCCAGACCTCATAAATATGATTTTGTAGTCTGCGCCACCAGAGCATCACAAAAATCAACACTCCCGCAGCCCAAAGGGCTCATAATTATGCCTCTTGGGCCACTGGAGATGCCTGTATGCAAGACCTATAGAGGAGGATAGAATAAAATTATTTTTAAGCTGGATTCAAAAAGAGGTCCAATATCCTTCACTCATTTGTTGTCACCTTAAGAAAGGCCAATGCTTAGTTATTAGCTGCTTTGAATAACCCTGATTTCAGATGTACAAGGCCGCTGAGTTCCAATTGGATTTCTGTGCTAACTTGATCTAAAATCTTGGCCTTTAAAAGAAATCTGCCACAATGCTTTAGACTCCTGAAGGACCATTGTTGCATCACATATAAAGAGGTATATTACACATCTCCGACAAGTAAGTAGCAAGGTGGCAGATTTTGGTGGAAAATAGTGTCTATACTTCAGTGGACTTTATGCATAATATAAAAAAAATAATATTTGATCCTCAATTCCACCAGAGGCCAAAAGTGTTTTCAATAATGTCTTAATAAAGTCATATTCACTCACTTGCAAACACATACAGGTCTGCCTAATTCTCTATCATTGTATCCTGCGGATGAATTCTTTAGCAATGTCAGTATAGTTAAAGTTGCATTAGATTAGATGTGCCTTAAGCAGGTCTCATATAAATTCTATTTGGTCATTAGTTTGAAAGAGTGGAAGAACAGGAACTCCATTGAAATGGAAGATGAAGATGAGAACTTTGTCTGAAATGATTCCCAGAGCTTGGTTTATGGGACTAAAAGGAAAACCCAGACTTCCCTTTAAGTCAAATGTGAGTGCCTCAAGGGCATTAACGTGCTGAAATAATATCTCAGCCTTAGGTCCACCCAAGCTGAGGAGGGTCTGCTTGATAAAGTAGGGTATGTGATGATGTGGAAAATTAGTACGGTTTTGGTAAACATTATCTGCGCCATCTTGCCTTTTCCCCTGATGCCACACTTTTTGTCGGGCGCACCCGCCATTTTAAGTGCCTCGATCAGAACCACCCTCTGCATGCCGCTGACCCCCACTCACTGGCCACCCCCGCTCTCACATGCCCTGGGTCATAAACCCCTCTTCAGCACAGCTCTGCCTCAGAACCCCATCCTGTTCCCAGCGCGACACCTCCCTTCATTCCTTTCATGGTCCCAGGCCCTTTGATACAAACCCCCTTTCCTGTGTGCCCGTTTGTCTTCCTCGTTCCCAGGCCGCCATCTAGCTCTGCGGATACTGTTTATTGCCCCCCCGTACAGTAGGAAGCTTCCCCCATTAAAGGACCCTCGAGTTGATCAAAGCCCCCACCCTATGAGATCCGATCAACCCCCCACATTCCGTGAATCGGCGGAATGTCCAGCTGCGCGATGATCATCACCTGTTGTGACCGGGGTGGGGACTTCAACTGTAAATGTGTGTGGGAACGGGCCTGAAGGGGAGATTCCGAGGATGTCCTTTCATACTTCAAAGCATTGCAAGAATGTGTTACCTGCAATAAAATTCGTAAACTGTGTATAAGAGGCCAGGCCTCAGAGATGCGGTTAGAGCACCTCGTGACGATACTGGCTGTCCGAACTGATGTGTTCTCCTCCGGAGAGAATAAACCTTGTTTCCTGCCTTCCAGTCTCCAGCGCCTGCCTCTTCATTGATTAATGTTTTGTGGGTTAAAGAGGCGATACCGCCGGGCAAATATTGATTGTCCCTGACCTGTTTTTACAATTGGCGTCCCAAGCGTGGGGCCCATCAGCGACACGTGGATCCAGTGGGAGAGGTCCTGACGACAGAGTGAACGACTGCAACGATCAGGAGAGCTCTTGCCCAATAGACCCTCGTCTGGCAGCCGATCATCCGAACTTCACTGGTTCCGAACAGATCTCTCTCGAGTGATCTACGGTCCTGACTGGGAACCATCAGGAGTGCCGCGAGGAATACGAGGAAAAGAGGACGATCGGGCGCTGGATTCGGAAGATAAGAAACTGTCCATACGGTCCGGGTAAGGTCGTGTAAACACGACGAATTGCGAAATGATTGTTTAATTGTTCGGAAAATACTAGTATTACTCTTTGTTGACTTGTTTGGAGATTCACTGTCTGCAAACGGAGAAACAACAGGCTCTCTCTCTTTGCAAACAGTGAAGGATAGGTAACGCAGCCAGCGTGCCTATCTTTCTCCCCCACTGATTGATTGTTTATTCACGGATTGTTTTCGGGAGATTTCCCTCTCCCACACTGATTAATTGTTTTTGACCCCGAACTACTGTTCGCGGATTGTTTTCTGGAGATTCTCTGTCTGCAAACAGGAAAGAACAGGTTCCTCTTTGCAGATAGTGAAAGGGTAGAGGACGCAGACCTTTTGCGGGCCTACTTATTCTCCCCACTGATTGTTTATTGACTGTTTTGTTATTGGTTCATGAGGTATTCACTGCCTGCAAACAACGTAGAATAGAAATATTCTGTCTAGTCTTTGCACGCAGTGATAAGATAGGCAGTGCTGACTTTTGTCCTCGTTGCGAGCTGTCATGTCTGTCTTCTCCCCACTGATTGGTAGTTGGTTCAGCCCGGACCGTTTATTAGAGGTGGACCATCTAGCTCCGCTGGAAGGCACCCCTAATAAAGACATGTTCACAAAATATGGATTATTTACCATAGCCTATAGTAAGCTGTGGCACAAGTGTACCAAAGAAAATCAAGAGAAACAGTGGCCACTGATAGGATCCTTCGATCTTGATAAAATAGAAACGTTAGAAATAGCCCTTTGTAGTAATAAGACAACGCCTATTATGCTCGACAGTCTCGGTATGTGGCGCAAAGAAGCAATGCAACGAAAGAAAAGAGACGAAGTCAGAGTAGGTAAAGAAACGCGACAGACAACCTTCCAAGCATCTGGTAGGCATAAGGAAGGGATAGCGGCAACACGGTTCCAAGGAGTGAACGCAGGAAGGGAACGGTGTCAAGGGATATATCAACAGGACAACCCTAAGACACAACGACCCGAAAGTAATCCCCCGACACTACGCACAGGACGACCAGACTTAGGGCAAAACCAATGTGCTTTTTGTAAATATTCCGGGCACTGGAAAGCCCAATGCCCGACTCTACTGAACGAGGCTAAGAACAGAGGGCCGACAGAAATAACAGGCCGGCAGAAAGGGAAAAGACGTGAGACAAAGATGAATCAGGCTGACACGGGCAGGCCAGATAGAACCACCACGTTTGATTATGCCCGATGGCACAGATTTCGCCAGACCGATTTCAGCGACATGTTTGAGTCCTCATAGATCGAACAACGCTAAGACGGGAAACCCAGTCTAGCTCTAAATTACCCGGTGACGAACCCCGTACTACCGCTACTGTTCCCTAACACAAAAAGCCACCCTTTTCGGATAAACTACAGAAACAATACACAGAGTAGTCTCGGACAGATTAGTATACATTCCATTAATGAACTCAAACTTCGAGTGCAATGGGACTGATTACTCTCTGCTGCCCCCCCACTCTGTAAAAAAAAAAAAAGGAGCAATTACAGGCCTGCATAGACAACCCCCCATTACCCAGACATGCCTGTCCAAACAAAATACCTACCCCCACTCCGGAAGTTCCCGAAATGCCACAGGTCACCGGTCACGCCCATCCGGAAGGTGAAACACACAGCACGTGTGGGGCGGGGCCTGCTGACAGCCATCGATCGAATCGCCAGTGGGATGTCCAGGAGGCACCACGGGCCCGGCATGAAATGGCCTTCCCATCCCCTTCTTCCTGGGATTGGCGTCCCCCGGGCCACGAGCTGGGAGGGAGAGGCGACGCGAACGAGCCTCTCCCACCTCCTCGGATAGGAGGTTTCCCAGCCCCGGTCCGGCCGTCACAAATACCTCCGCTGAAATTGGTACAGGGTGGGCTGGGAGGGAGAGGCGACGCGAACGAGCCTCTCCCACCTCCTCGGATAGGAGGTTTCCCAGCCCCGGCCCGGCGCCGAAATCCTCCAGCCAGGCGGCGCCCATACTTGCGCAGCACAGGACATGCACCGCGGCGCCCATACTTCCGCAGCACAGGACATGCACCGCGACGCCCATACTTCCGCAGCACGGGACATGCAACGGCCGCCGGCCATACTTCCGCAGCACAGGACATGGGATGGCGCCGGCCATACTTGCGCAGCACAAGACATACGATGGCCCTCAAGTGTACTTGTGGAGTACGGGATATGGGGTGGCCATCATGCATGCCCATGAAAGAGGGCAGCGTGGAGTGCACCGGGAGAGGGAGACGGCGCGAACGAGTCTCCCTCGCCTCCCCAGGTGGAGGCGCCACAGTTTCACCCTAGCGCCTCGAGCCGAATGTCCTGCTCCTACGGCATGGTGTTCCATTTTTCGCCCCAAGAAGTCTCTTCCACTCTTGCAGACACGACGAAGGGCGGCTGCTGCAGGGCCTCAAAATGGCGTCTGGGCCCCCTGGAAGGCGGGTCTAGGCCGCTAAAGTAACTCTGACCAGCAGTGTAACTCGGACGCTTGCCCACCGGGGCACAAGCCCCCACCTCCGACAGCATCTCCACAGCCTTGAAGATTCTACAAAAGTCCCCGGAGCCCTCGGCCCCTGCAGGCTTCCGGTGAGGAACAACTGCCTTGATCGCTAACGAAATAACCACGACATAGCCACCCCTTCTGTTAGCACGAGTTTTTTGAACTGCCGAAAAGGACTCTGGTCCAACCGCCGGTTGTGGGAAACATTCTGTCCCTGATGCTACTTCCGGGCTAACCCGGCCCCGCCCACAATGGCGCCGGTGTCAATAAGAACTTACGAACACCTCGTGGTGTTTTTAGCTAATAAGACTTGATGCTCTGAGATATGTATATGATCCTTTGTACACTTGACGAAAAAGAGGGAGGGTTCACTCGACGAACATGTAAAAGGACCCCGTTAAAAATGTTGGTTTCAATGTACGATTTATTATGATATTATTGTAACTGATACATAACCTCGCTTGTGACACACGCCCACGGTATGCATTTAGGAAATTTGATTGCAACTAGTCTGACTGTGCTTCCAATTATAAAAAGAATGCCCCCTTGATCCCTCACCTATTGATAGACCTTTTTAGTTTCCTGCAAATGACTAAATAAACCCTTTTAAATGTTTTTAATGCTGCAAAATACCCCCCCCTTACTGTACGTGCTTCAGCCATCGCCGTGTCCGGCCAAATACGATTGCACCCTCATATCTACATGCTGAACGATTGTGCAAATAAAGGTTTTCCAAACTATGAACAGGTATTGCATGCTTTTTAAATATGGGATCAGCGGGAGAGTTTTTCTGTGCACCCTGCTTTGTTCTCTTTTTAAGGTTATTAGAAGATGGTTGCTCAGCCCCGGATGGAGGATCGACTCTAAGACACGATACTCTGCCTCCAAGTATGCGACTGGCTCAGGAACTAACGCATGGAGAAGGACCTCGACTTCTGAGGGCGGGTAAAGTGAAGCGGTGTAAATGATAGAATGTTATGAAGGTACGGCACTCAAAGGTACTAGGGAACAGGGTTGGCCAAAGAGCTGATATGCCTTAGGACAATCACAGCGTTGGAAAAAATTTAAGGACCCCGATAGCTAGATACATCTACAAACTAGATACCTCGCACTAAGTGCCTCTGATTTTCAACGTTTCCCTACACACGGCCTATAAGGACACACTGCCCCCCCCCCCCTGGGTCCAGAAACCAAGACACCAGGGATTCTATCCCGAGGAGATAAGACGAGTATGTGGTAAGTAAAGGACTTTCGTGCCCATGCATTTGATATGCTCGAATGTTGTCCCCCTCCCTTCCCCTCTTTTCCTCCCTCTACAGGTTACATTGGAATCACGACTGAGGTATGGTGAAGATCTGAAGCCTCGCCATGTCTGATACATGAAGCGGACTAACGCTGCAAGGTGGCACCTAAGCACACCCACAAACTGCTCTCGTAACGAAAGAGCCAATAAGTTGTATGATATGATGAAACACGATCACCCCTAATCCGTGTTGCGTGAATGGGCACATGTCACGTATGTCTGAAACTATGAGAAAATGTTTTTATGTGACTGAAGCGTTGACTTAACTAGTCAAAGGACCGAGAGTGCGAGAAGTGCGACACAATGGTGCCTTTTACTCAATGCATGACCCCTGTACCCGGCCTAATGCTCGTCCGTCCCAAACTGCATGCTTTCGAAATTCTAACACAAACCCGTAATGTCTCATGTTGTGTAATGCGCTGAATAGCCTATCTTGATACACGGCCACTCTCCATGTCGCACGTGTACTATTTAGCCCATTGTTGCACGTCTCTCTCTCTCTCTCTCTCTCTCTCTCACTCTCTCTCTCTCTCTCTCTCTCTCTCTCTCTCCTCCACACTCTCACTCTTCCTAATGACTGACACCTAAATTGGCAAACTGCCACCCCTGGTGCACCACCCAATTGGCTCCATATACCGCAAGTATTTGCACAAATTTGTCTTAAATAAAATCACCTTGATGCCATGTTACTACCTCTCCTTTCTGCTAAATATTGATGAGACCTAGAATTGGCCAAAAGGAAAAAAGGAAAGGACAGGTAAGACGACTGAGGTTCCCTAATCTGACCCGTAATAAGGGAACTACATGTCAGTGGCTTTTATGATAAAAATGCCTCAGGTAACACGACCTTCCCCGTCCCGAATTGTCTCAATACCCAAACAGTAAAGGTGATCGAAACATCCCCATCTTCCCAGAACGCCCCCAGTTTTGTATCAGCTGCCCCGGACGAGAGTTTAAAAAAGTCCCTCACCCCAGGTTGTAAGAGATGGGTCGACTTACAACTAACACAGGCCAGCCGCTGTTCCTAGAAACGATTTGTTGATGAGCAAGCTACAGAGTTTTAGAATTCGAGAAATGTCACTGAACGCTTACCAACTGAACTGTGGCCTTCTGCTAGATAACGCCCTCATGACACAAAGCAAGACGATAGTCCCTCACCCCAGTTTGCTATGTTCCTAGTTGTTTTCCATAAGACCCCGGTTTTTAATGAAGTAGTCAGGTTGTAAGAGACTATGTAGGAATTAGAATGATGTTTGCAAAGTTAAGATTAGACCGAAATGAAGAAATTGTTGCAATAAACCCTGTTAAAAGTAAAATGTTTAGCTAAAAGGTAGGATGCATTGATAGAATGGAAAATTGTTTAGCCTATGTTCGTTCCTCAGAAAGATACCTATCAGACCATGGTGATAGCACGTTGCACTTTTTCGTAAAATATAAAGCCCTGGAGAACGGTATAGCTTCGTAAGGCTCGTACTAGGAAAGTGGGTCTCTGCCAGAGGAACTGACGTAACTGTAATAAGCAAAATGCAATGAATGGGTACCAGATCTCGTACCACGACAATGAATTTAACACCAACAAACACCAACGAAATAGTTACGAAGGAAAGTTATAGGAAATCCAGCAAGCCCATCATCAATTATTTATATATTGGTTGTGAACCCCAATGTAACGGATGTTCCTCATTTGCTTGGAGCTGGGAGAGAAATAGACTTATGTGATTACCTTCCTCTGCCAATTCTCTAAAGACTGTCTTTTCAAACTCATTTAAGGGTACCACTGTCGGAGGAGAGAGAGACCGGATGTGGGAGCACGCGGCCTGACTACAGATCGTGGAACATCTGCGACATTGGCCAAGGCGAGACCGCAACAGTAAGGAGTCGCAGGACGAGGCACTGTTTCCGACAAAATGAGAGGAAAGGGCTGACCTGATGCCCCTGCTCGATGATCAACATGTGCCGAAAAGTCCCCGCTCTCTGAACTCGGTCATGGGCCCACCTACCTAAAATTTTCCGTCCCCCTGGTCTGTTCCCGATCTGGCCCTGCTCCATCCCCTTTTCCCCCGACCTACCCTAAGGACTACTCACACACCCCCCTTCTTCCACCTGAACTCTTTGACAATCGACTCGAAAGGACACAGGGCGAAAAGGACCTTTTTGACCAGGAAAGCGAGGAAAAGGTCATGCCCTGCAACGCGGGACCTAGAATAGAGCTGGACACATAGCTCCACCGCCGGTGCTCCACAGTGCCAACAGAAGACGACAAAGAATGCTGAGAACTCACTAATAATGGTCCATGACAATAGGACTTCCCCTTCGAACAATGACACCCCTGATTATCGTTTTACTACGTCTCATTTCTCCCCCAGCCACCATTGTATTGATTATGCTCCAACCGAATACGAAATGAACTTACATATGTAATAACCTATCAGTCCATATTCCGAATGACTATAAGCATCTATGAAATGTACCCAATGCTCTCACTACAGAATTGTTTTTGTCCGATATTGCATTACTATGACTTTCCTGCAACGAGCTTAACGATAGGCCCGCCTCCTAAGACGAAAGACTTTAAATGTAATGTTTATAGCTCCTTCACCTGGGTTCCTACTTCTTTACTTATGACCGCCGCAGTAGACATGGATAGGAAATAGGCCAGCAAGATGTCTTGGAAATGTTAAAGGGAGGACTGTGGAAAATTAGTACGGTTTTGGTAAACATTATCTGCGCCATCTTGCCTTTTCCCCTGATGCCACACTTTTTGTCGGGCGCACCCGCCATTTTAAGTGCCTCGATCAGAACCACCCTCTGCATGCCGCTGACCCCCACTCACTGGCCACCCCCGCTCTCACATGCCCTGGGTCATAAACCCCTCTTCAGCGCAGCTCTGCCTCAGAACCCCATCCTGTTCCCAGCGCGACACCTCCCTTCATTCCTTTCATGGTCCCAGGCCCTTTGATACAAACCCCCTTTCCTGTGTGCCCGTTTGTCTTCCTCGTTCCCAGGCCGCCACCTAGCTCTGCGGATACTGTTTATTGCCCCCCCGTACAGTAGGAAGCTTCCCCCATTAAAGGACCCTCGAGTTGATCAAAGCCCCCACCCTATGAGATCCGATCAACCCCCCACATTCCGTGAATCGGCGGAATGTCCAGCTGCGCGATGATCATCACCTGTTGTGACCGGGGTGGGGACTTCAACTGTAAATGTGTGTGGGAACGGGCCTGAAGGGGAGATTCCGAGGATGTCCTTTCATACTTCAAAGCATTGCAAGAATGTGTTACCTGCAATAAAATTCGTAAACTGTGTATAAGAGGCCAGGCCTCAGAGATGCGGTTAGAGCACCTCGTGACGATACTGGCTGTCCGAACTGATGTGTTCTCCTCCGGAGAGAATAAACCTTGTTTCCTGCCTTCCAGTCTCCAGCGCCTGCCTCTTCATTGATTAATATTTTGTGGGTTAAAGAGGCGATACCGCCGGGCAAATATTGATTGTCCCTGACCTGTTTTTACAATGAGGCACTTGTAGATGCACTCCTCAGAGATTTTCTTACCATAAATGTGAATCTTCATTTGAAAGTGCACCATTATACAGATTAGTATTTGTTCCAGGAGAAGTATGCCTATATTGCAAAGTTTTTTTTCCTCACACACATTTTTTTCACACATTCCTTTTATGGGAACCATACACCATGTTATAAAAATTGCCAACAAATTCAAAATATCACTTTCAAAGAATTCTTTGATGCCCTCGAGCAAAGAACTGGGGGCTGTAGTATAGAGGTACTCCCCTATGGAAGGTGATAATGGATAAACATTTAAAGTTCTTTTTTGTGCATAAGGACGTAAAGATGAAGAGAATAAGTTCAGTTTTTACCCCTAAGGGCAGACCAATCATATCATGTACTAGAGGAAACAGACACTGTGAAACTTGAACGCAAAAAATATTACCTCCATGACTATTTTGCATTCTTATGGTTAAAGTGATAAACCATAACAAATGCCATATGTGGAATTCTATGTTATGTTAGATACAATACTTCCTGACTAATTGTGTGTGTTATGCTCATTAGTGAACAGTTTGCACCGCAGGCCTGTTTTTCTCTTTCATGTGTAAAAGAAAACTTAGAAAACTGATGTAAACACGAGACAAGGAAATCAAAACAAATAAACAGTCAGTGATGTTAATGTACTTTTTAAGTCTGGCCTGATGCCGCAGCAGTTTGCAGGACCTATTGTTGCCAACTGTTTAAAACACAGTGTGGGCTTTTGCTCCACCCAGAGGAGCATTTTCATTCACCTGATCATAGACTGCTTCTATTGCAATGCACTAGGGACTACTTTACATCTCAAAAGTGCACTTAATTATCACACAATACATTATTTAACTCATGTATACACTGCATACAGAAAGCAATAATTTTTCTTTTGCTCTTTTTCACAGCAACAGGCTTTAAAAATATATTTTAGTCATGACTTAAAGTGTAAGCAAATCCTATTGGCTTTGGCTATGCTTTTTTAATCGTTACTTTTTACTGGTGTAGTTTGTTGTCCATTTTTGTATATATACTAAATTCACAGAGGCAAGTAATCAAGCAAAACTTTTTAAATAAAGGAGTTATTTTATTAATTCCCATATACTTATTGCTTTGCTGCTTTTATGAAACTTATGTAGGCCATCAAGGAGTGGTCTCTGTCCTTAGAGGAGAAATTAATCTACAAATCTAAATAAGTCTGAGAAACCCATGTGAACCCTAGAGGCTTTAAGAGTGGGATATTGCAAAATGGGTTGCCCTCTGCGGTGTCCTCAAAAGAATGTAAGGAGGTGGCACATCACAGGTGGCACAGGGATTCTTCCTTCCAGCTGATTGGCTGTAGGCCCGCTGAAGGAGTGTGGCCTGAAGCAATGATGCCTGAGGGCATGGGACTCACAGTCATTACATTTTTAATGCTGGTGAGTTCATCCACTAGCTGCCTTGCATGAAACTGCTTGAGAAAGATATGATGTGTTAAAGTACAAAGTAGGTTTTATGTATGAAAAGATTGAGGTGGAACAGATATTTATGCATGCACTTGATCTTTGTGTTGTGTCATGGGAGTGGTGTTAATGTGAGATGGGTATGTTAGGAAAGAAAGACTAGTCACGTCTAAGGATGAGCTATGCAGGTCTGAAACACTGAGACCAAATGAAATAATCGCCATGAGGTCCATAGGAGTTGATTTTAGGAGTAAGGGACAATTTGATGACGCACCTGGTTGGCGTATCTCATCCATACTGGAACAGTTTACTAATGGGTAGGTTGGTAATTCTAGCTGTTAGAACCCCGCTGGTAGTATTTACGTTTAAGTAAACCTAAGAGAGGTCAAAGAAAAGCTCTGGGCCTTCTGTGCAAGACCTGTTAATGATTACGGTTTCTTTTGTGATCTCTACTCAGGAATAAAACCATAAGTTCTGGGAACCATCAGGATCAACAATCTATTTTTGGTTCATCTCCCTCTGTGTGATAGGTGAGTTCACACTATACTTTAATGACTCTGGAGGTCATCTCCAACTGTAGTGTTCCACACTCTATATGTTGTGTGGATAGAACACAACACGTCCTCCCCCTTCCCCTTTTTTAACTAACCACCTGCCTTGTATGTATCAACAAGGTAGCTGTGTACTAAATAATCTTTTAACTGTTTTTTTAGGAGGTTGCCCACCCACAACCATTCCGTCCTGAAGAAGACCCCGTTGTAAGGACTAATATCCTACGCGTCTTGTGGGTCGAAACGTAGACGTTAATATCTTCACCAACTCCTACCCCCAAGCTAGACTAAAGCAGCTGAAGGCGAGCTAGGTGGTCTACACCAATTAAATTCTGGACTCTATAAGAGCACAATACCGTGGACCTTGGATCAAGGAATCACATGAACATTGGTTTTGAGTTTTGATGAATACCTATCACGAATGATTCTGACTATTTCCCTATTCCTTCTTTAATCTTGGCACTTTCCCTCACTTCACCCCCCCCTCCATGTTGTGTATGTGGGCACATATATGGAAAATTTTGTAGTAAGATTGTTGATGAAATTTCAACCAATGAATGGTAACAATGCAAATTTGAAATAAATCTTTTTGCATTCATTTATCTGTTTTCTTTGTAATATTTGTACAAAACTGTAACTATTAGTTCTCTGTCTGGGACCCCTCTCTTGTATACTACTTAATCACCCAGGTCCCTTGACTTTACTGGGTCTAACCCTTTGTGTATACCGCTGAAGGAGTGTGGCCTGAAGCAATGATGCCTGAGGGCATGGGACTCACAGTCATTACATTTTTAATGCTGGTGAGTTCATCCACTAGCTGCCTTGCATGAAACTGCTTGAGAAAGATATGATGTGTTAAAGTACAAAGTAGGTTTTATGTATGAAAAGATTGAGGTGGAACAGATATTTATGCATGCACTTGATCTTTGTGTTGTGTCATGGGAGTGGTGTTAATGTGAGATGGGTATGTTAGGAAAGAAAGACTAGTCATGTCTAAGGATGAGCTATGCAGGTCTGAAACACTGAGACCAAATGAAATAATCGCCATGAGGTCCATAGGAGTTGATTTTAGGAGTAAGGGACAATTTGATGACTCTTGCATAGCATGAAGTACATGTTAAGAAAATTATATTTTATTCCATTTTAAAATGCAGCCAATGACTTGCATGAAATGAAAAAATATTTTAGATTTAAATAAATGCATGTTCAGTTGCATCTAAATGCAAATAACTTTGTGATAACCATAGCTGAGACTATTTGTGGTTAGTTCAATGGTTCCGGCTAGTGTAGATTACATCTGTAGTCCACCCCAAAGTGAGATACAAAGAATGCTCCAAGTGGCACACCAGCTACGGTGTGCTGGCAATTATGGGGTGCCACGGCGGGACCAAGCACACTTGCAAAATGGTGGGCTACTCAGTAAGCCTCCCCACTGTTGGGGGGCACGTGGCGCAACACATTGCAAGATCTGGTTCACAATATCCTGAGCCTCACGATTGCTGCCTGGCGAGAGGTGGAGATGCGAGGGTCCAAAGCATAAAAGGCAGGTGAGATCGAGGCTTGGACTTTTGCCCGCTTCACCTCACCAGAGGACTGCCAGTCGCCGTGCCGCTGTCGCCAAGGGAAGTCCACAGTGGGAGCTTCTGCAGACGATGGCCTGCTTTCCTCTCCCCTAGCTGCTGCCGCTAGATGCCCCATCTCAAAGCAGCAGAGTAGCTGGAAGAGGCTTGCGGCCAGTTACTGTGTACAGGGGTCTTTTCTCATTCTGTGCCCATGTTGCTGCATGAGTGAGCAGTGTTTTACCCTGCGGCCAGCACCTGGATTTCAGCACACATGGCCGTTCCCGGAAGACCGGCTATTGTTTTTCCTTTCCTTGCTTTGGGGCAAAGTGTTGTGCTCAAAAAAGGACAGTGCCATGTAACTTGTGCACGTCTGTCCCCACCCGGCATGATTTCTTTCTGATTTTCTTCCTGGGCAATCCTTCCCTTGTCCTCCCTGGGGGATCAGGATCTACTGTAGTTAGCCTTTCACGTCTTCTGCTTTTATATTTGCTTAGCTTGCCTCCTGCCTCCCTTGGCTACTCCCCGGTTGGGGGGCTGTCTTTCCTGGGGATTTTTTGCTGGCATATCTCATTGGGGTAGTATTTTGGCCTGTGAAGACTCCTCTACCCACCCTCCAACCAAGCACCTGGACAACTGAGGTAAGAAGTTTGGAAAGGGTGTGGGTGCTGCAAGGGGGAGAGCACTAAAATCTGCCATGCTTTTTATTTCTTAGCCATTGGGGTGTGGCTTAAGATCATGCTTCCTTAGCGGAACAATAGGGCCACTAGCAGCAAGAGGGACAAGGACATGGAGATGGTAATGAAGAGGCTGGATTTTATGGATGAGTTGCTGACACTATTCCACTTGACTTTGTTAGGGGAAATGTGGTGGGCGCTGCCTGGCTCCAGCACAAGAGGAGGAGCTAGAGCAGCCTAGGTGGCCAGGAGTTCGCCGAAGGGCAGCCTTTCCCTCCATCCCTAAAACAGCAACTTGGAGTCAGTCTGATCATGGGCGCCTGCCCGCTGCGCCGGATACAAGGGTTGGCAGGTCTGTTGTCCAGCCAGCACCGTTATAGGAGGGTGGGTCACCAGCTACTACAAGCATTGCAAAGAGAGGGGACAATTGTGTAGTTGTACATGGAGCAGCTACTTTCCGGTATACAGCCTTTACAACGAAACTTTTACAATGACATACCTTTACAACGCAACTTTTACAACGCAAACTATTACAAAGCATTGCTCTGGGGGGCGCTCTAGGATAGGGAATAGGTTAATTTACTATCCAATAACCTTCCCTACTATCCACGGGGACTGGAGTTGGAATAGTAAATTAAACTATTCACTATCCAGCGCCTAAAAGCATTATGCGTTGTAAAAGTATGCGTTGTAAAAACTGCGTTGTAAAGGCATGCGTTGTAAAAGCATGCAATGTAACGTCATACATCCCTACTTTCCTGGGTCCTAGAATTGGAATAAAACAAGGGTCCCCTGATTCCAGGGCTCAGTCAGACCTATCAGCTAACCTAGCAAGTGTGCTGCCTTGGGTCTTCCAGATCGGCGGGCTTTCCAGTGTTGTGTTCGGGAGGGTACCCTTTGGAGCGCCTGATAAAGACAACATGGAGAGTGGCAAGGAGGTTGGAGGCACAGTTTGTGGCTAGTGACCAGGGCAATCCTTAATATATGCACCCTGCAGCCAGCAAAGGGCAAAGTCCCGCAACTGGTACTGGTACATCTACAACTGCACAGCCGGATAAGAGCAAGGAGGCAGCAGGTACCCAGGGTTGGATAGGGATTACAAATCGGCCCGGGCAAGATAAAAAAAAAGTGGCCCACATTTGCATATTGCCTTTGCAAAACGCTGCTTCGACGAACTTTTATTTAAAAAAAGGGGTGGGGGTAAAAAAATGCTCGGACTAGCTTGACTGACTGACTGACTGAAATATTTATAAAGCGCTCGAATGCCGCGGCGTCTTGGCGCTATAGTAACAGAAAGAGCGGTGAGAGCAGGTTTTAATGCAGAGAGAAAAGCCAAGTTTTCAATGCCTTTCTAAAGCACATTTTAGATTTTTGTGAGCTTGCACTGGTGAAACCCACCTGAATACAAGTGAGGCCACTTTTGCTCCGGCCCCCTGCCCCGCTCAATAGGCATATGTAAATGGGCCGGCCCCAGCGTGAGAAAGGGAGTGACATCTCTGCCCTTTAATAAAAGGATGGTGATTGAGGCCACTCAGGCACCCACTGGGCTGCTGGTGGCATTGGAACAACGCGTAGAAACCGCCAATTCGCCCCCCAGACTGCTTAAAAAAGCAGCCTACTGCTGGAACTGGACACCGGCCCCTCGGGCATTGCCCGGGTGCCCGCGTTAGAAATCCGACGCTGCAGGTACCCCATCTGCAGGTACCGTATTACCTCATATGGGTTTTGGCGAGGTGCAGCCAGATCAGTTAAAGGGTCATATTACTGCAGAAGTGAAAGAAAAGATATGGAGCTGGGCATTTGTGGAGATATTTGACTTTCTCATTAACATACGTAGAGCACCTTTGCCAGGATCTGGGGCACCCAGAATATTTTAATGATCAGGTTTTCTTAGTCGAACTAAACAGGAAAGACCTAAAGGCTGACTGTTTGACTCATCTTGAGAACATTAGGATGTCTGCAGAACTGTTAAAACCCTCTGTTTCAAGAAACCAGCTTATTTTAACTAGTTATGACATGCAATTATATTTCAGATATGTACCAATCCAAAAGCACAGATATATTTTAACCCATTTTAGGATGGACATTTTCTACCGTATGGTTACCTTCCCGGACCAAACGATTGGTCTCCTAATCTACCGAATTGTCCTTGTGATAATGCCTCAAAACAGACGACAATGCCCACATACTTTTTTGCAAATTTTACAAAAGGTGGAGGAAATTTTATATAGTAAGTTATTTAAAGAATTTAGATTTTGATCAATACCACCCGGCCTATTTATTTTTATTGTCTCTACTGAAAATCGACATCTGCGTAAGAATGTCATCCTTTTTATGGAGTGTTTTTTATGCTAGGAAGAAGGGTCCTTTAATCTAACGAACACGTTAGTTAAACGTTGCTTTATATGTCATTTTAACAAACATGCTTTAGACTGGGCAAGCAACACAGGATGGTTTGGCAGACCCTAATTAAGATTCTTACCTTCATGTACGCTGCTCTATGATCTTATAAATAGACGTTGTTCTTCTTTTTCTAAACGATCATATGTAAATATATTTGCTCAGACGATTTTTAAGCTTATTTGGTATGAATTGCTTTAAAGATTGAGAAATGAACTATTAGTTATTGGTATTTTCTATTACACTGACGAGTTCCTGTGACATGCAACAGGATTGATAAGGTTTTTATTTTTATGCTCTTTGCATGTCTATCTGTAATGTGCTTTTATGGTCTAATATTTTTTGACTGAATAAAGATCATGAAACGACTTGCTCGTTGAAACACAGGGGTGGGAAGAGGCTTCGCACTTGAAGGATTGTTCCTATGCCCCTCATTGGCAGAAGGTTGAAAGGACTTTACTAAGTTGGTTTGGCGGGGACTTTTCAGGGTCACCCTGTGCATTTTGCAAAATATACTCACAATATCAGGGTCAACAGGACCTCAGAGGGGGTTACTTGCAGCATTTGTTAGAGAATCTGTAATTTACGGAGTTGGATTGTTCGCTCATGCAGCCTCTTTGCCCAGCCTTACACATGCACATTGGCATTTGGTAAAATTGGCCTTTTGGGGGTTGGAAAATGCAGTCTGCACCAGGGGACCGACGCATAGGCTGGTTGCCAAGACTGGCGGTCTGACTGTGAGTGGTGCCGCAGGCAGTGTCTCTCTGGGGTGAGCAAGCCTCCTGCATTGAGTTATGGTCCATTATGTCACATACATTTGCATTTTGGAGCGAAAAGCTTAGGGATTTTCATGTTAGTGTGTTAATCCAGAATTGCGCTTGGGGTGACCCTGATGCAGACTAACAATAAACTCACAGAAGTCGGTTGATGTAGTGGCAGAGAGGTTAGGTGACTCAATGTATAGCTGACTCTTTTAAACATGGGGAGCAATGTAAAAATCATGTAATGTGTTTGGAGATTTCTTGTGTGATGTTGCATAAAGTTTTTACTATGTTGGAGTGTTTTTTATTCAAAACAGCCTGAGATTGAAGAATCTATAACCAAAACTTCAAGCAGTGGCGTAACAAAGGCCCCTGCAGCCCCCGCAGTGTGGGGGGCGAGATCCAGGGGCCCCCTCAGCACAGTAGCCGGGCCTGTGATCTACTGAGTGGGTCCATTGGGGGTCCCTCTATGTACTTTGCAGGGGGGGCCCTCAAGTTTTGTTGCACCACTGACTTCAAGTTGTGGTCCCAAGCTGTCTAGGCGGGGTAGGGCATGGGAAAATTGTGGTGGGGGGTGAGGCAAGGAAGGGTGACTAAGGGCCTCGATGTGTCCCCTTCCCATATAAAGACATTTATTCTGGTGTCCTACTAAGAAGAGAGTGAATCAGAAATGTTTAACCTTGCTCATTTCCTATGTGTGATTTTTACTTATAAGTGATTTATAAGGAATATAGTGAGCTATTCGGTTCTTAGGAATTAAGTTTGTGAAGTAGAGGTGAGAGGGATTGACAAGAAATACAAAAAGGTGCACAGTTCATAGTGCGATGTTCATGAAGTCTATCAAGAATCAATTTATGAGGAACATATACAGCTGCTCAGGTTATGGTGGGTTATTCTTGTCAAAAGTGTTATTTAGCTGCCATTTTTCCTTGGTGGCATGCCACCCACATGACAAAGACATACAATCAGAGTTAACTAGGTGGTTAGTCTTTGGTAGTCACATTTTAGACAAGGTGCATTACTTTTTGAACAAATGTTCAATACAATGTTTTGTCTAAGTAAAGAGTACTTTTTTAACATAACATCATTGTTTGGGCATTGATTTTTTATTGCTCTTTCATGGTCTGTTGAGTGCTGAGTTGCTAACCCCACACTTCCTCCCTCACTAAGCCTTTGACTGCAAATTCACTACCCTGAGGATCAAGTGACAATGGGGTGTGCTGAGTTGTAGGCTCAATATTAAGGTTAAACTCCAGGACACCAGTGGTTAAAGGTTTTTATATTCACAATCCAAGCCCAGTAATCCTTGATTGCCTTGGGATGTCTAAGAAAAGTTAGCACATCATCACATTACCTATTGGAGAGGGCATCTTTTATTGAGTTAAGCGGCCTATCTTACTGAAATTATGATTTTCCTAAGAAAATCAGAAAGGTGGATGCACACCTAAAACAAACATTTAGAAATGTTGAGGATTCGTTACTTGCTGAGGTGGGTATGGGGATAGTGCCCACAATGCCCTTTCCATTTTGAGGAAACCCAATAGCACACAGAGAACCAGGCTTCACTCACTTCAATATAGAGTAAGGACTGATTTATCCACTTCTATTACAGGTGTAATTTCAACGCCTTTTATAGCATTCTTTACCCAGACTTCACAGTGTTTTAGTCTTATTGTCACTACAGATCTCTATGCAGTGGTAAGGGCTATGTGCGTAATCTGAAAAATGCACCATATATCTGAATGTGGCACATAACTTCCTTAAAAGAATTAGGTTACTAAAGGATGCCAGTGTTTCCTCTATTCATAAGCTTAAGGGCATGGAATACATATTGAGCACCCAAGTCAAGCCACTCAGGGTAAGCTGCCCTGAACTCGTGTTTGACTCTTAACTGATGCCCAACTATAGAAATTTCCATCTAAATTTGAAGTGCAGGTGCACACTTCTTGAATAAGTGCCTGCTCTCAACTTGTCTTCATCACATTGAAATAGGGTTAGTTTGTGTACTGATGCTCTCAGGGGGGTGAGTCAAGGGCCTCTTGAGAGCCTGTACTGAACCTTACCGGAAACAACCTTCTGGGTGCCTGATGTCAGTGCTTAATTTGTTTAAATAAAATTAAGGACAGGGTCCTAAATTTTCCAAGGGCCTGATGCCAGTGCGATCAGATTCTGTAGCCAAATACCAAGGCTTCCTGGTCTCAATTTCAATCATGAAATTCCACCTCCGTACACGTCCTATCTTTTTAAATCACTGTTTCAAGTTTTTTCATCCCCGCTTTCTCCCCTTGTCTCTGTCTTTCTCTTCCTCTTCTTTCTCCCTTTTCTGCCTTCCCTCCCTTTCCCTGGCCCAAAATTTGTGGATGACAAATAAGTCCTTGCCCCCAAAAAATGAGTGTTGGTGTCCACCACCTGCAGCCACCTACACAAATTGAACATGTAATGTGGGTCACATTCATAGACAACAGTAGGTTAAGGAGATGGACTGTCCTATACTGGCAGTGTGTTCCTTCACGTTCATGCTAGGCCACAGAGGGCTGAATGCTATTTTAGTACCAGATATTTCAGTTTCACTGAGGAATGATACTTTGCTGTTTTGGCACTCACTTTCCTTCCTGCAACAATTTTTTATGACGTTTGTTTCAATCTTCTGCCCTCTTATGGCCATACATACTGGTGGTGTAAGTCAGCTGGCTGCTAATGTCCTGATTCTGTCTAACAGCTGAATGTTTGTGTCTGATGTCCTTCACTGAAAAGCAGGTGCTAGGAGGAGAAGACTGGTGTTTCCTGTTACTCACCTGCTATACAACAGCAAACACTGCAGGAGTGTTAATGTCATATATCTGCTCCAGAATAGCATGGACTGCAGAGGATAGAGCAGGACTACCCTCAAATCCATGAGGCCATACGGGGCTGCTGGAGCATCATGGCACAGGCTGCAACTGCAAGGGCATTTGCGAAATGTCACTTTACCAAGGGCCACTGTAATTATGTGATTCTGCAGCCGCTTCACTTTCCATGTATTTATGGATTTGCAGTATTTGCCACATAATCCATCATCTGCTACATAATCTGCAGATTTGAACAAAAAAATCATTTTGCTTCTAACTCATACAGCTCAAACGTTGCTAAAAATGTGGCGTACGTGCTCCCATGCAGTGGAAGGTCTTTCACAAAGGTTTACTGGACATCTTGCAGTTGCTTGTTGATGCATTTGGGTGTCACTAATGAGGTGAAATTGTTGCCCAGTCAATGATACTGTGTACAAAAGACTAAATAATGAAGCAATACCATCACAAAATGTGCCTTATTACGGTGCATCATTTGTATTTCCTTGGCACAGAATTTAGTCAAACCTGCTAAATTATTTGGTCCTTCTCTGTTGCATAATTCCAGCGGCCCTGCCCTCGGGTGTACTATGACGTTGCTTCAAGCTAAAAGAGCAGGAAGGTTTCTCTGAACAAATGCCTTTTATTAACTTTGTTGCGACTCTGAACATTTCAGAGCCTATGTGTTTAGGAAAAAAACATGTCAGGGCAGAGGGGTAAATTGATGAAAAAAGACTGAATTGATGTCTTTAGTGTTACAGACACTCACTAAGATACTGTTGCTCCAAGTTCAGAATACCATGCATGTCTACATTTGGAAACAGACAAGAGATTCAGAAAGCAAATTTGGGGCCTGTTTTTGACCCATTGACTGATGTTTGAAGTGGAAAAAAGTACAAATCAAGCCACTTTTAGATGAATAATTCTGGAGTCTCTCACCAAAAGTGGCAAGGAGGAGATGTGACCTAATGCCCTGAGCTGCTGCCTTTAGAACTGGAGAACCAGGGACCAGATATACGAAGCATTCTAAGCTTGTGTCCGCTAAAATTCTTTTTGTCATGTACTAACCCTATTTATAGTAGTAGTAGTTTATTTTATTGTTCAGTTAATTAAAACCTTAACAAAAATGTCCATTATCGGTCTTAAGCATATTTAAAATGTAATCATTGAATAAGGTCAGATACAACACATTTCAATTATCATCTCAACTTAAATTAAAATTTTGATAATTGAGTTTAGTCATTTCTTTAAAACCTAATACTTGTAATTAAACGAATAACTGAAAACTAGTAAAAAAATAAAACAAAATCTTAGTTTTTACATTGCGTTCACAAGTTTTTCAAAAATCTGCAGGCACTTTATGATCTTGCAATTAGTTTGTGGTGATGTTGCGTCCAGACAACCAATTACTGCAGTCCTACAAGTTCGTAGTTTCCTTGCCAGGAATATGTTCCTTAGAAAGCGCCTTCGCTCCGTTGTCAATGGTTTGCAGATACATATTATATGAATAAGATCTTCTTTTACATGCCCACAAAGGTGGCAGGAGACGGATTCTGTATGTTTCCAGGCTGGCTCGTCGGCCAATGTTGGAAATTTGCCGAACCTCAATGCCATCAGCTTTCTTTTGATAAAGACAGAGTATGTTGCGTCCAGATAAGCCGCTGGGGTTAAAGATCTGAAACTATTGATCAGGGTCCAGGAGTGTGAGCGATGTGAGAAAATGTCTTTGTCCATAATCGGAGAGGGAAGTTTTGCGGCCTTATTTAGTGCCTGTTTGAATGATGAAAATGGCAAGTTTCTATTGCCAACTCGCAAAATAGGGTTTGGGAGTTGCTATTAGGATGGGGCATGTTAAGCGCATCTCTTCCAAATAGCGAGTCACACTGGAATGTAGGAATGTTTTGCGACCGGGAATACGGTTGAAAAACATTTGCAGTCACCACCAACTTCAAGTTGATGGTAACTCATTCGGAAACAGGAAGGGGTCCCCTTCCCCTTTGTGAACGTGGTCGCCAACACTGCCTACTCTTAAACAAGCATTGGAAATGCAATAGGTCTCGCATTAGGAAAGTTTGCGCGATTGGTATTGTAAATGACACTTTTTTTTATTTATGTGTTGGTTTTGAAAATAGCAAAATTAATAGCTTTGTCAGTTACAATGTCAATAGTTTTAACTTTCGCAAATGTGACACCTATAGCATTTGTAATGCAATGTGTGTTGTATTTACGTGACTTAGATGTATTGATATTACAAATAACAATGGCTTTTAATTTTGTAAATAATTAATACTTAAATAAAAGTTATTGTAATTTATAATGGCAATCCCTTAAACGTTTGTAAATAACTTTTGTGAAGATTATGTTCAGTGTATTTTATTGTGACGAAAATCCAAGAACATTGCATTTGCACCTACACACACAGCCACACACACACACACACACATACACACACATATAGACATGGTGGTGGTGGATGCGGTGGTGGATGTGGTGGTGGTGGTGGTGGATGTGGTGGTGGTGGATGTGGTGTTGGTGGATGTGGTGTTGGTGGATGCGGTGGTGGTGGTGGATGTGGTGGTGGATGTGGTGGTGGTGGATGTGGTGGTGGATGTGTTGGATGTGGTGGATGTGGTGGATGTGGTGGTGGTGGGTGTGGTGGTGTATGTGGTGGATGTGGTGTTGGTGGATGCGGTGGTGGTGGTGGATGTGGTGGTGGATGTGGTGGTGGTGGATGCGGTGGTGGTGGAAGTGGTGGTGGGTGTGTTGGATGTGGTGGTGGATGTGGTGGTGGTGGATGTGGTGAAAGTGGTGGTGGATGTGGTGGTGGTGGTGGATGTGGTGGTGGATGCGGTGGATGTGGCGGTGGATGTCATGGTGGATGTGGAGGTGATGCTGGATGTGGTGGTGGATGTGGTGGTGGATGTGGTGGTGGATGTGGTGGTGATGGTGGATGTGGTGGTGGATGCGGTGGATGTGGTGGTGGTTAATGCGGTGGTGGTGGTGAATGCAGTGGTGGTGGATGGGGAGGTGGTGGTGGTGGATGGGGTGGTGGATGTAGTGGTGGTGGGTGTGGTTAAAGTGTTGGTGGATGTGGTGGTGGATGTGGTGGTGGTGGATGCGGTGGTGGTGGTGAATGTGGTGTTGGTGGTGGATGCGGTGGTGGATGTAGTGGTGGTGGAAGTGGTGGTGGACGTGTTAGATGTGGTGGTGGATGTGGTGGATGTGGTGAAAGTGGTGGTGGATGTGGTGGTGGTGGTGGATGTGGTGGTGGTGGGGGATGTGGTGGATGTGGTGGTGGATGTGGCGGTGGATGTCATGGTGGATGTGGAGGTGATGGTGGATGTGGTGGTGGATGTGGTGGTGGTGGATGCAGTGGATGTGGTGGTGGTGGTGGTGGATGCGGTGGTGGTGGTGGATGCAGTGGTGGTGGTGGATGGGGTGTTGGTGGTGGATGCAGTGGTGGTGGTGGTGGATGGGGTGGTGGTGGTGGATGGGGTGGTGGATGTAGTGGTGGATGTGGTGGTGGTGGGTGTGGTGAAAGTGGTGGTGGATGTGGTGGTGGGTGTGGTGGTGTATGTGGTGGGTGTGGTGGTGTATGTGGTGGTGGTGGATGCGGTGGTGGATGTGGTGGTGGTGGTGGATGTGGTGTTGGTGGATGCGGTGGTGGTGGTGGTGTTACCTGGGTTGGATTGTTTATAAATGATGTGATTGCAGTTCATCTATTTGATCTCCTCGACGACCAGATGGTTGTAGGAAATGGTATATGTATTGGCCATAAAATAAAATACAGTTAAACCTAAAACAGCAATTTGTGGATTATAGATAGTCTCTGTGGGCCTAATGTATGAAAGGATTTTTCTCGTCTCTATGGGGAATATGTGTTAATGTATAGGGGCCTTTGAAGCTCTGTCACCTACATGCCCTTGCAATATGGTGATATCCAACCCAGACACTGCTCAGAGCAGCATCTGGATTGGCTGGTGCAGGCTAGCTCAGCACTTTGAAAGGCACTGGGGTCCTGTGCCTGCTCTCCAACGCAGGTTGGAGAGTTTGAACTGCGCATGTCGGTTTGGCCGTATCAAGGTAGTTGGCCAAAATAACATGTGCATTTCAAAGTGAAGGCACCACTCGTCATTGTTTGCATTTAGCAACAATGACGCACTGGCCCTGCACTCTCCATTCGGCAGAAAGCTGGAAAAGGAAAGTGGTATTAAGCCATTTTATTTTCCAGCTTTCTATGCAGCAGTGTGTGTGTGTGTGTGGGGGGGGGGGGTGCTCGTATGGAGGCCCCGCCACTGACTGTCTGTAGTATTAACCTCCGTGTGAGGGTTCCAATGACAATTCATTCTAATTCTGTTAATCAGAATCCAGATGTGCAGCCTTTTACTTTAAAAAAAAAAAAAACATTTTTAGGAACCTAATTTTGATTTGGTTCATCATTTTTTTTGCCTCTGGTCCCTTTTGGTGTCCAGGAACTATCATGGCTGCTTCGGGGTGGGCGTTGTTGGACCTGTTGATTTCTCTAGTAAAGGAGAGATGCGCTGGCACAGCAGCTGCCCTAACATGTCGGAGAAACTGTGGAATTGGAGGGAAAATCTTTATTTGGATGAATGTTGGTGGTGCTCCAATGTCTCCGACATGTTGATGAGATTAAAACTTCCTTACTGAATAACGTGATGCACGCTCATGTGTCACTCGTTTGTTCCAAAGCACTGTGGTAGTTGTGCGAGGCACCACAAGGGCCAGAAGGAGTGAACTTGCTGCAAAGTATAAGGAAACTGTTGACTGTATTGTGTAAAATACGGTTTGCAGATTACATGACTATAAGTGCAGTTTTGACATAGAGCTTGTCAAATATTGCACATAAATACATATGTGTTTTTACATGCCACTCGGTCAATTGCAGTCTTTCAGGACAGAACTTTAACAAAACTGAGCTCAAATTGATTGTAAAACGGCAATTGAAAGGAGGATACAGAAAAAGATGTTGGAAGCGCAAAAGCAAGGCTTTTAAACAAAGCAAATTGGATTGTTTTTGAGACTGAAATGTATGCTAGTAAAAGATTCAATGATCCCGGCTCAGAGCGCTGGCTTCCAAATATACCAAGGGCGAGGCTAGACGAGCCCGCCTTTAGGGCCCGGCCCCCCGGCCCACACCGTGCCGCTATTGGTCTTAGGTCCCAGGAGGCTGCCCTATGGGCAGCCATCCTGGGAAGTACTTCCGGGTCAGGGGGGGGGGGTGACGCACGTCCGGTGGGGGCGTGGGGCAGAGGCCATGACCTATTTAGGTCAGGGTCACGGGCAACTCGGCCTCTTTCCCCGCCTGCGCCGGACCTGCTCGCCCACTCCCTGTCCGTTAGTCAGCTAGCTTTAATCTTCGAAAACTTAGGTAGCCCAGTAGCTTCCCCGCCCCATAGTCTGACCCCCCGAAGAAGGACAAAGACGGAGTGCTGACGAATCTCGACGGGCGGCGGAGGAGAGAGTGCCGACCAGGTCGCCAGGTGAGGTGCCAGGGTTAGCCGAGGCTGGGGGCGGGCGCGGGTCCGGGACTGGTTGTCGCTTCCTCCTGCTGCATCCTTTGTGAGGTGTTGGGAGCAGAGAGCGTGGTGCGGGCCCGTGCTCGCCTGCAGCTGCCTTAGAGAAGGGCAGCAGAGCTCCGGCGCCGTTGCCTGGCGGCGGGGTAGGCGAGGGGCGAGGGAGAAGGGTTAGCGGGAACCGGAGCTGTAGTTAGCCACAAAGAGATACCATGGCGTCCAGGGGGCAGAGCCATAAGCGCAAGGGCAAAGACCCTGAGATTGCGCAGTTACTGGCCTTGCTCCTACAAAAGTTTAACAGGGACGACGAGAGCAGTGAAGGAGAGACCGATGGGCTCCATTCCGACCCGGAGGGGGAGCCCCCGAACATTGTTGAGCGCCCACGCAGGCAGGGGGTCCCGCCCAAAGCAGCGTTCCCTCCCCTGCCCAAGAAACCGAGGGCACAGAATCCTAGGGGCAAACACGTACAGAAAAAGAAAGGGAGCGGTGGGGGCTCGGGGCCGCCCCCCCCTCCGAGGGTTCCTTTAGAACCGGTAGTAACGATTGCCCCCCCCATTGGCGCCGCATGCACCAGTAGCTCCTCTTCCTGCGCCTCAGGCGCCAGTAACTCCTTTGGCGGCGCCTCTAGCTCCAGTAATTCCTTTTTCTGCGCCACAAGCGCCTGTAACTCCTTCGCCTGCACCACAAGCGCCAGGGACCCCTCTACCTGCGCCACAAGCACCTGTGGTTCCTCCGGCGGCACCAGGTGCTCCGGCGATACCCCCGGCCTCTGAGCCTACAGATAGCATCTTGAAAGAAATCTTGGGTGCAATAGCGGCGTTGGGATCTGCCCCGGGGCTTCCTGAGAAGGTGGCAGTGCCCCCGCCTGTGGTGGTAAGCCCTCCCGCCCCGCCCCAATCCGAGGGCGCTGGGACTGGTGGCGCTTTGGGGGAAATTTTAACTGCCCTGAAGGCTCTCACCCGAGCTCCGGGTTCAGCGCCCCCTCCTCCTCCAATAGCCGTGGCACCGACCTTGGTACCGGCAGTCACGCCTTGGGCCCCTGGGAATAGGGATGAGGGCCCCCTGGGCGAGATCAAGGAACAATTGGCGCTGTTGGCTAGGGCTCAGTCTTTGAACGCCCCTGTGGCACCCTCGGTGGTGGCGGCCCCTGCTTGCGCCCCTAGTACTTCAGGAGGTAAGCCTGAGATGAAGGGCCTGGAGCCCGGCGGGGGAGCGATGGCGGGGGGTGGCCAGGGATATGTCTTGTCTAAACCAGGCCGCCTGGCCACGCACGTATCTCCCGAAATGAAGGAAAAAATTTGGAAGGGTGAATTCGTGGATATATTTGCATTGATTAGGCCCAAGAGAATGGAAGTTGAGAGTAAGGACAAGGAGGGTAAGGATAACTCCTCTAAGGATAGGAGACCTAGGGTGGAAGAATCTATCACGAATTGGCTCTTTGGTTTCCAGGTGTTTATAACAGTAGTTATTGAGAAGAAGCCAGAGTTGGCGGGGCCGTTGGTGTACTATATGCATAGGATTTTGAAGGCGCACACGACGCATGGAGGGACAGCCTGGCTGGACTATGATAGGGATTTCAGATGGGAGAAAGTGCAGGACCCAGACATGGGTTGGGACCAGGTGGAGGTCAATGTATGGTTAGAAAGTGTGAACGCCAAAGCATGTGGGTCGCAAAACAATAGACAGCCCTTTCGGACATCCCAGGGGGGACCTGGGGAGAAGCGGGGAACATGTTGGCAATTTAACAGGAAGGTGTGCACCTGGCCGCCGGACAAGTGCAAGTTCAAGCACGCATGCTCCTTTTGCGGGCACCCCTCACATCCCGAATTCAAGTGCATTAAAAAATCCAAGGAACGGGGAGGGGGGGGCAAAGAGGTTAAGCCCTCCCAGCCATAAGCTGCCCACCCCGGTGGACATTGGGAAACTGTTTTTTTGGCTGAATCAGTATCCAGACCGGTCAGCAGCCAAACTCTTGTACTCAGGGTTCTCAGAGGGGTTTCGCATTCCAGCACTTGGGGTCCCCCCGGTTAAGTTTTGCAATAACCTTTTATCTGCAAGGGCGATGCCTGCGGTGGTTGAGTTGAAGGTAAGGAAGGAGCTTAGTGTGGGGCGTGTAGCGGGCCCGTTCGGGTCCCCCCCGCTCCCGGGCTTTGTCTGCTCACCTCTGGGGGTAGTACCGAAGAAGGAACCGGGGCAATTCAGGATGATCCATAACTTATCTGCCCCCAAGGGAGAGTCTGTGAACGATGCTATCGACCCAGCTTTGTGTTCAGTATCTTACTCGTCCTTCGACGTAGCTTTGAATAAAGTGAGGTCACTAGGGCCTGGCGCCATCATGGCCAAGACAGACATAGAATCCGCTTTTCGCCTGTTGCCTGTTCACCCGGAGGATTATCACCTGTTGGGATTCCAACTGAACCAACAGTTTTACTATGATAAGTGTATGCCCATGGGTTGTGCTGTCTCCTGCAAGTATTTTGAGACCTTTAGTTGCATGCTCCAATGGTTGTTTTCGCATAAGACAGGGTGCAGGGAGGTTGTGCATTATTTGGATGACTTCATGGTCATGGGACCAGCCGCCTCAACAGCTTGTAATCAGGCGTTGGACCAACTGGTGGCCTTGTTCAGGGAATTTAATATTCCGTTGGCCCCGGGCAAGACAGTGGGCCCCGATACATGCATGACTTTTCTGGGAATTGAAATTGACACGGTGGCGGGGGAATGCAGGTTACCACACGACAAAGTGAAGGCTTTTTCCCAGGCCATTGATGCGGTCTTGGCTTGTACAAAGGTGACTTTACACCAGCTTCAGGTCGTGGTTGGACAGCTAAACTTCGCCCTCAGGATCATCCCCATGGGTCGCCCCTTTTCTAGATCTATTGCCAGGGCGATGGTGGGCCTAACTCAGAAGCACCACAGAGTGCGCCTACGGGCTGAGGTGAAGGTAGATTTGAGAGTGTGGCGAGATTTCTTAGCGAATTTCAATGGCACAGTTGTCTGGCCGTCCGTCCCGGTGTCCAACTCAGAGTTGGGATTATTCACGGATGCGGCAGGCAGCGTCGGCTTTGGGGCTATCCTCGGGCCTAAGTGGTGCGGGTCGGAGTGGCCGGAAGAGTGGCACAAAACAGGTTTGACAAGAAATGTAGCCTTTTTGGAGTTGTTCCCCATACTGGTGGCGGTGTCCGTTTGGGCAGAGCACTTCAGGAACAGATCAGTGATATTTTGGTCAGACAACATGTCTGTGGTTGAAGCCATTAACCGACAGGGGGCCACGTGTAAGAATGTGCTGAGATTGTTGAAACAGTTGGTGTTGGCATGTTTGAGGTTGAATTTAACGTTTAAGGCAGCACACATTCCAGGGGTCGACAATCATGCTGCTGATGCTTTGTCTCGTTCCAAGCTGCAGGAATTTCGGAGGTTCCATCCTGGAGCGGAGGATCAGAGGACGGTGTTCCCACCATCACTGTGGAGGATTGGAGCCCCGCTTTAGCGGGGCTGGTAGGTGCCTCATTGAGTGACCGCACTCGGAAAACGTATCAGCAGAGTTTTTTGTATTACAGGACATTGGTGCAAGAGGCGGGTTTCTCATGTTGGCATTCTGATCAAGCTATGTTTCACTTCCTTCAGCACATCTGTGACCAGGGCAGGTCACTATCTTATGCCAGAACACACGTCACTTCTGTGGGATTCTTTGCCAGATTGGCGGGCTTGTATGATCCAGGGATGTCTTATGTAGTTAAGAGAGCATTAACTGGGTGGGCTAGGAGGGAAGGCCCTAAGCGAGACAGTAGACGGCCCTTGGATGTGGGGACTTTGAAGAGTATGCTAGACGCCCTCCCTAGACGGTGCACCTCTGCCTTTGAGAGCGCTTTATTCTCTGCAGTCTTCTCGTTAGCCTTTTATGGGGCGTTTCGTCTGGGGGAGATCGTGGGGTCCTCCCGCAATGATCATAATGGGGGGTTGCAGTTCAGGGATCTCAATTTTAGAGCAGGGACCATGGAGGTATTCCTCAGAAAGTCTAAGACCGACCAGCTGGGAAAAGGGGCCTGGATCCAGTTGTGCCCAGCGCCAGATGCGCCTGTGTGCCCGGTAGCCTGTATGCAGGCATACCTGGCCATCCGCCCTGGGGAGAAGAGTCAGGCCTTGTTCATTCATGAGGGGGGTGAGTGTGTCTCGCAATACCAATTCAAGGCTGTACTTCGGGTGGCTCTGGGTGACCTGGGCCTCGGGGATTCTGGTTATTCGTCCCATTCATTCAGGATAGGCGCTGCCACATTGGCGGCAGGGGCAGGGTTTTCTTCCAAGGCTGTGAAGAAGGTGGGCCGTTGGTCGTCCGACTGCTTTAAACGATATGTGAGGCCCGAATTGCTATGACGTCGTGTATTGCCATGCCCATGTCTGACTTTTCTATTTCCTCTCCGATTACTAGTATGCCAGGGAAGGTGGTGTGGGTATTGGGACACTCGTTCGTTCGACGGGCAGCGGTGCGACTGCGGCAACGGCGAGTGCGGAAGCCACCCGGGCTGGAAGGGACGGAGTTTTTGTGGCATGGTGTGGGAGGAATGCGGATTCGGCACCTGCGGCGGCTGGTGGAAGACATCAAGGGGCGCGAGAGGCAGTCTCCCGCATTGGTCATCATCCACTTGGGCGGCAACGACATGGTCGACAGGGGCCGCCTCGCAGTCAAGGAGGCACTACTTACAGAATTTGCTTGGCTGGGGCGAACCTTCCCCCATGCCAGGATAGCATGGTCATGCATGATCCCGCGACGATGGTGGGGCAATGGGATCCGGCCGTACCCGGTGAATGTGTCTGTGAGGCGTCTCAACGGAGAATTGGCAAAGATGTGCTCAGGAAAGGGCCGCTTGCTACATCTCCCGCACAGGATGATCTCTGGATCTGAAATGTTTCACCAGGATGGGGTGCATTTGTCGGACATTGGTATGGATGCTTGGATTCAAGGCATTTGGTCATTTGTGCTGAACTTGGCGGCAGGGGGGAAGGGCGACGGACCTGAGGGCCCTAGTCTCCCTTGTGGCGGAAAAGAGACATTTGAACACTGATAGACTGGAAAAATGGAGTGGAGTCCGCCTTGCGCACTCCCTACGCCAGCACTGAGGGGAGAGAGGGTAAGCTCTCCGCAGGGGGATGGAGACCACCGGCTGGGGAGGCAAGGGCGTCAGGTACGAGCCTCCTAGCAGCGTGGTGGATGAGAGGTGGGGCCCTGGAAATGGCGGACAAGGACCCGAGGGCTGGGGCCCATCGCTCGGGGGGCGCAGGTGGGTTGCACCTGGCGCGGGCATCTTTACTTGGGGGATGCGAACCTGAAGGCCCCTTGGTGCTGGGGGAAGCAAGAAGTTATGAGCAAAATAAATGCAAGCTGAAACGTATAATAAAGTTGATGAAGAAGAGTTGATAATAAAGGAGGGATGTTGCTCATAATTTGAGAAATGTATAAACGATTTACATGTCATGTTTATGAAGTGTAATTAAACATGGCCTTTTTAAACCCACCAGTTCCCAAGTGCTTGTTTCGGTGGGTAGGCGGGTGTGGAGCATGCTGGGGGATCCGGGGCCTATACCAAGGGCGAGGCTAGACGAGCCCGCCTTTAGGGCCCGGCCCCCCGGCCCACACCGCGCCGCTATTGGTCTTAGGTCCCAGGAGGCTGCCCTATGGGCAGCCATCCTGGGAAGTACTTCCGGGTCAGGGGGGGGTGACGCACGTCCGGTGGGGGCGTGGGGCAGAGGCCATGACCTATTTAGGTCAGGGTCACGGGCAACTCGGCCTCTTTCCCCGCCTGCGCCGGACCTGCTCGCCCACTCCCTGTCCGTTAGTCAGCTAGCTTTAATCTCCCACCCACCCGTCCCTTGAGGCAGTGATTTGGAGGGTGCGTTGCGGAAAAGAGACATTTGAACACTGATAGACTGGAAAAATGGAGTGGAGTCCGCCTTGCGCACTCCCTACGCCAGCACTGAGGGGAGAGAGGGTAAGCTCTCCGCAGGGGGATGGAGACCACCGGCTGGGGAGGCAAGGGCGTCAGGTACGAGCCTCCTAGCAGCATGGTGGATGAGAGGTGGGGCCCTGGAAATAGCGGACAAGGACCCGAGGGCTGGGGCCCATCGCTCGGGGGGCGCAGGTGGGTTGCACCTGGCGCGGGCATCTTTACTTGGGGGATGCGAACCTGAAGGCCCCTTGGTGCTGGGGGAAGCAAGAAGTTATGAGCAAAATAAATGCAAGCTGAAACGTATAATAAAGTTGATGAAGAAGAGTTGATAATAAAGGAGGGATGTTGCTCATAATTTGAGAAATGTATAACCGATTTACATGTCATGTTTATGAAGTGTAATTAAACATGGCCTTTTTAAACCCACCAGTTCCCAAGTGCTTGTTTCGGTGGGTAGGCGGGTGTGGAGCATGCTGGGGGATCCGGGGCCTATGGGCGGAGCGGGGAGAGCGGCATGAGGGTGTGAAGCGTTGTTGGACCTGTTGATTTCTCTAGTAAAGGAGAGATGCGCTGGCACAGCAGCTGCCCTAACATGTCGGAGAAACTGTGGAATTGGAGGGAAAATCTTTATTTGGATGAATGTTGGTGGTGCTCCAATGTCTCCGACATGTTGATGAGATTAAAACTTCCTTACTGAATAACGTGATGCACGCTCATGTGTCACTCGTTTGTTCCAAAGCACTGTGGTAGTTGTGCGAGGCACCACAAGGGCCAGAAGGAGTGAACTTGCTGCAAAGTATAAGGAAACTGTTGACTGTATTGTGTAAAATACGGTTTGCAGATTACATGACTATAAGTGCAGTTTTGACATAGAGCTTGTCAAATACTGCACATAAATACATATGTGTTTTTACATGCCACTCGGTCAATTGCAGTCTTTCAGGACAGAACTTTAACAAAACTGAGCTCAAATTGATTGTAAAATGGCAATTGAAAGGAGGATGCAGAAAAAGATGTTGGAAGCGCAAAAGCAAGGCTTTTAAACAAAGCAAATTGGATTGTTTTCGAGACTGAAATGTATGCTAGTAAAAGATTCAGTGATCCCGGCTCAGAGCGCTGGCTTCCAAATATGGGCGGAGCGGGGAGAGCGGCATGAGGGTGTGAAGCGTTGTTGGACCTGTTGATTTCTCTAGTAAAGGAGAGATGCGCTGGCACAGCAGCTGCCCTAACATGTCGGAGAAACTGTGGAATTGGAGGGAAAATCTTTATTTGGATGAATGTTGGTGGTGCTCCAATGTCTCCGACATGTTGATGAGATTAAAACTTCCTTACTGAATAACGTGATGCACGCTCATGTGTCACTCGTTTGTTCCAAAGCACTGTGGTAGTTGTGCGAGGCACCACAAGGGCCAGAAGGAGTGAACTTGCTGCAAAGTATAAGGAAACTGTTGACTGTATTGTGTAAAATACGGTTTGCAGATTACATGACTATAAGTGCAGTTTTGACATAGAGCTTGTCAAATATTGCACATAAATACATATGTGTTTTTACATGCCACTCGGTCAATTGCAGTCTTTCAGGACAGAACTTTAACAAAACTGAGCTCAAATTGATTGTAAAATGGCAATTGAAAGGAGGATGCAGAAAAAGATGTTGGAAGCGCAAAAGCAAGGCTTTTAAACAAAGCAAATTGGATTGTTTTCGAGACTGAAATGTATGCTAGTAAAAGATTCAGTGATCCCGGCTCAGAGCGCTGGCTGAAATGTATGCTAGTAAAAGATTCAGTGATCCCGGCTCAGAGCGCTGGCTTCCAAATATGGGCGGAGTGGGGAGAGCGGCATGAGGGTGTGAAGCAGCAGGGGCCTGAGACGCGGCCGCCTTTGATGTGGTAATGCAGGCAAGCGGCTGGTGGCATTGTGCACGCGCTTTCACATGCACTTCAAGAAATCGCCTGGGAATCGCCTGATCTCGGTAAGCTCTGTTTAAGCTGCTATATATCGAGCTCCCGCTCAATGCGCATGCGCATTGAGATAGGTCGCTCGACCTAAAAATGAAAGGGTGGCTTTTCATTTTTAGTTTTTAAATGCCTGCTGTTTTCCTTTAAGGAAAGGGCTGATTTACAAAAAAATGTGCTTTATTTAAAAAGCAATCACAGACATGGTGGTCTGCTGACCCCAGCAGGCCACCATCCATCCCAATGATTGTAGCCATTCACAATGGGTCGCAAAATGCGACCTGCCTCATGAATACTGATAGGGCAGGTCCATTTGCGACCCACTGCGAATCACTAACAGTGTCACACACACTACTGTACCTCGCAGTTTGAAATTTCCTAATAGCGAATCGCTACAATTTGTTGTTAGGAAATCGCAAACATGGGATTTCGTACATCTGGCCCCAGGTTCTAATCCCCATCGGCTCAACATTCTGTGATTCTGGACAAACCACCAGGGCCTGGCTGGGGAACCAAAAATGCTCACAACAACCTGCTCCATTTGTCTTATCACACCATTGCTATTTTCTCATCCATCCACTGTCTCTCGTCACTGGTCGCTTTCTCTTTATCTTTCCTCTCCCTCCCTCTCTACCTCTCTCCCTTAAAGTCTCCCTATTCCTACTGCAATTAACCTCAGAGAGCTGGGGAAAGTGGCAGCGGCACCAGGAGTGGCCATGGGCTTCAGAAACTGACCTCCAAGGGCCCCAGCCCGCAAAAAGCATGTTTGCTCTGCACATCACTTAATCTCCCCGTAGCTCATAAACAAAAATCTGACTTTAAGTAATGTAATCTGGTGCTCATATAGAGGGTGTTGATGCCTCTGGGCCAAATACGCGGTTTATGAAACTGTTAAATAAATTAAAAAAAAGTGAAATAAAACAATACTCAGGAACATGTATAACTTTGCACATAAATACTTGATAACAATATTAGTTTTGAAATGCAAGAAATGCCCAAGGAGGGTCCTCTCTGGGAAAAAAAAGCTCGTCGAGCTAAACTACCACTTGAGCTGTGTGTAGATTGCAGGCCTCTTTCATCTCCCCGAAATGAATATATTGATTAAGGGTGATAATGACACATGCTATTTACCCTGTCAGTAGTATACAGCAGAGCACTGTTGTAAAATAATTTTGAGTATAGACTTAGTTTGACGGACACCTGGGGCGCAGAAACGTCTGATAAAGCGCTCTCTGAGCGATTTATTGAAGACATCTAATGTTTGAGCGCACCTCTTCACACAAACTTTGTCCCAATCAACTCCAAATCCACCGGCCATTATGAAGGGATTAGAGCCCATTGTGCCGCACTAAGTGTGTATTGTCGTGGGTTTATATCGCCTGTTTACGCAGGGGTGAAATTACTAAACGCAAAGCTGAGGTGAGATTAGGGCTTTCAAAGAGTATCTCCAATCCCTTCAAAGCTCCCCCCATCTTGACAGCCGTTTGGACTCTCCTCTGAACTCTCCCTGTGATGCTCCGACCCCCGTGGCGGCGAATTGTGCAAAGTCCTGGGGAGGGCAGCTTAAAACCCGTTTCTGAGTGCTGATAATGACTTTGGTCACCAACTGGCAGCGGCAACCCCCCCCCCCCCTTCCCGCCCGAGAAGAGGGAAGCTTGTGCCCATCCCCAAAATCAAACGCCTTATGTAAACTAATGGGGACGAGGGATGAACCCGGCAGCCTTTCATCTCTGATCGCCTTAATGACGCAGCCCTTTGCTGTGGAGATTCACACATTGTGCGACCTGCATTGTTATTGGTTGGAAGGGGTCACTTAGCACATGAAAGCGGCCTCTCGCGCAGGGCCGCGCGGCGCGGTAGGCCTCAGCCAGCGGCAGCAGCGGGCAGCCTCTGCCAGGGGGTGATGTATGAGGCGGCGGGGTCAAAAGTTCTCCTTTACAGTCAGCGCCGATGGGCGGATGGGAGCACGGTCGCTCAATTTGTGAATTTGTTCCTTCTTGTCAGGAGAGGATTTGCCCAGTGATTGATTATGAACTGGACTAGGCCTGGATTTGGAAGAGAGTCGGCCTCTGCGTATGCGCCGCGTGAGAGCCCGCTCCTATTGTGTTGTTTAATGAATGTGAGTCAATAATTAGCACGTGGTTTTTAGATTGCCTCATTTCTAATGCAGAGAAGCGAGCACGGGGGGCACAGTTATGAAGAGCTGGACTTTGGCCTAATGCTCAGAATCCACCAGTTTATCAATGCCCAAGTTAAAAAAAACATAGGATTTTTTTTATTCCAAGACCAGACATGCTAATAGGATAGCACCCTGACCTCTTTGATTGTGGTACACATAATTTAGTATATTGTTTATTTATGATTTATTCTGGTGTTTTCCAAAGCGCCGAGTGCCACCTTCAGAGTGAGTTCAGAGTATAACCATTTACAGAAATGAGAAAATGAAAAAACGTCACAAGGGAAGTTAGAGTCCTATTGGAAAAGAAGGGAAATCCGGAATTCTTCAATCACTATTGGAGGTGCTTAATTTCTAATGAAATAAGAAAGAAAAAACCAAACGAACAAATAAACAGAAAGAAAGGAAGGAGGAGCCTGCTGTTGCTGTCAGTGTTGTTGAATGCCAGGGATACTATTGCGCCGCCGGAATGTCACTTTTTTGACGTTTCGGTGGCGCAATATGCCACTGGCATATTTATAAGGCCACGTAAAGCCATGTTATGTGGCTTTTTATGCCTTTATAAATAGGTGCCCCTTTCATTCAGAAAACTGTGTGAAAGAGGCGTTCCATGGATGTTGCAGGGGGCATTCTCAGCAACATCCATGGCTTTTTGACACTGCCTCAGGTGTACGAGAAATCGTATGTCTGAGGCAGTGCTAAAAACGGAGGCGTACGGGAGGCACAATGAGGAGAAATATCTTTATTTCTCCTCGTTTTTTTCCTCTTTCTATGTGTGCTGCATTCTGCAGCAAACATAGAAAGAGAAAAAATCTTCTTGTGATTGATTTTGTGCTGGAAGGCACTTCCTGCACAAAAATAATCATCCCCGCAACGCAGGTAGCCTTGCACCATGGTGCAAAGGTGCCTGCGTTGGCGCACGGCTGCCCATTGTACACCGGCGCAGAGGAAAAAGACAGGAATGCTCGATGTCTAATAGATATGACCAGGGCTTTAAGTGGGCCGGCAGTTCTATAAAGCAGGTGCTGAGACGGGTCCCCATCGGTTCTCCATTTTTGTCCTCACTCTCAGGGTGAAAAACAAATCTTAGCTCTGCAGCAGTACCACAATTCACTGCCTTTGAGGTAACTTCAAAGAGAATCGTTATAGTACTTCCAGTCTCAAAATTTAAAAACTGAAGCATTTTCAACGTTCTACACAATGAAGCCATAGTTTTTACTAATCTATCTTAGGCAACTAACAACAATTGACAAAGCCAATAGATCTACCTTTTTATAGGTGTATTGTTGCTTGTTGCATGATATATCTGGATGCAATGACAGAAGCAGCAAATTACCAGTCGGGCAGGACGCCTATGCTAAGCACAGATTTTTAGCTTATGTGTTTTTAAGCCACAACCTTAATTACACTGGCCACGTCCCTTGAAGAGACCCTCTAGTTTTTTCATTCCACTTAACGCCCTGGATACGGCGCATCCTGTCCTTTTCTGTTGGCATAGGGCAGCGCAGCAGCAAGGCCTGTTGTGCTGCCCTATGGCAAAAAAAACCAAAATGAGGCTCAAAGTATCAAGACTGCCTAGTCTTTATTACACCTCTAGCTTCTTTCTTCCACCATCCTGCACTTCCTATTTCTTTATTTCATACCTGCAAGTTCGTTTTCACTTCCGCTTTCTCCCATTGTCACTGTTTTCCTATCTTTCTTCTTTCACCCTTTTCTGAGTTTCTCTCACTTGATTTGGCCAAAAGTCTGATGATGAAAAATAAGTCTTGGTCCCTAAAAATGAGTGCCCGTGCCGCTACTTGCAAACACTGGCACACATTTTGTACTACCCTTCAGCAGCTTCTCAGTGGAATTGCCAACTCAATAATTTAGTTCTTACAGGTGCCCAGTATTTTAGGTAAATTATTTCTACACTGAGGCAGGTAATCAGATCTTTTTAAAGTTTGGAACCCTGTACTCCCAATGTCCACCCTCCATGTTTCTGCCATTTGAAAGGACTTTGGGGAATCAGATGGAAGGATGCTGACCCATTACAGAAATCCTTTCTATCAAAAATGCTGCCCAAGGCTAGCAAAGGCAACACCTGATATGATTACATAGAAAATCTCTATAGTTTATTTCTTTATTTATAAAGTTTTATATAGCGCGAACAAATTATTGTCAACTAGCCTTAGCCACGTGGGTTACTTTTAGGCAGTCCGGTTTCTTTTTTTTCTTCAAAAAGAGCAGTAAGCATGTTGGACCACTTAGAATATTCCTATTTTAATTATAACACTATAAGACCAAAGATGCAAAGTGTTGTTGGCTGAAAAACTAGGACTGGCTGATATGAACCTCTCTAGGGTGAGCTAGCTGACAGTTGTGATAAAGAGGCAAGTTTGGAAAGAAAGTTTTGTTGTTCGATACAGAATTTACAGCACATAAATAACACTCTAAAGCACCATTAATGAAAAAGAACTGTATTCACTTAACTAATTTATTAGTTGATGTTATGTATTCCTCGATGAACAACAATAATGAACAATAATAAACATAACGGGCAGGATTTTAACTGCATTTAGCTCAAAATATCACAGAATATTGCATATTTGCTCAACATCATGATTTGGCAATCAGTGATACCAAGCACTGGTCATTACATTTATTGCTGGATCAATCCTCTATCCACACATAGCTCATTGCGGGATCATTCATCTTTTCAAAAGTTGGGAGCCGACAGACCTCACCTCATACACTAAGCAATGGGCAACATTAGCAGTAATGAGCGCAAAAAGGAATATAGCGCAGAACTGGGGAGCTCATCAAACACCTACAATAGGAAAGTGGAGGGAGGACTTGGACTGGTGCATGTTCCACGAAAAGTCAGTCTACATAGCCAGAGGATGTCCCAGGGAGTGGAACAGGGGTAAAGAACCATTACTTCGCATCTTTTACTTTGCACTTCTTTTACTTAGCTTCTTTTACTTAGCATTGTCTTTTAATTCGCATGCTTTTACTTAGCATGCCTTTACTTCGCATATGCCTTAACTTAGCATATGACGTTACTTCGCAGGAGAAAAGTGGATCCATGGTTGAAGGTGAAGAGAGGGACCACGGGCAGAGAGAGGTAAGTGGGGCAGTGTAGCTAGGGTAGTGTACTAGTGTATGTGTAGTGTAGGGTGTAGTGTTTTAGTGTTTAGGGTAGTGTTGTAGTGTATGTGTAGTGTAGGCGGTAGTGTTTTAGGGTTTAGGGTAGTGTTGTAGTGTATGTGTAGTGTAGGGGGTAGTGTTTTAGTTTTTAGGGTATTGTTGTAGTGTATGTGTAGTGTAGGGGGTAGTGAATTAGGGTTTATGATAGTGTTGTAGTGTATGTGTCTTGTAGGGGTAGTGTTTTAGGGTTTAGGGTAGTGTTGTAGGGTATATGTAGTGGTGTAGGGGATAGTGTATTAGAGTTTAGGGTAGGGTTGTAGTGTACATGTAGTGTAGTGTCCCGGAAGCTTGTTTCCTTTCCAGTAAAGAATTGGCTTAGTAGTTTGGTCTGCCCTGTTCCCATGATGCACTGGGCCAGGGCCAGACTAATTTGCATGTAGCCAGGTTCTGAACTGGGATGGTGCAGTGAGCTAAAAAACGGTGATGGATCAAGCCCTGATCTTTTGACTGGGTAGGAGTGTTCTGCTTAATTCAGATACTCTGTCCATCACCACCCCCTTTTTGAATTGTTTTAGCCACCACAAGTGTGGAAGGGTATGCTCAGATGTGAGTCCCTTGCTCACTGCACCATCAGGATTCAAGCAAGCCGGGCCGAAGACGGCTGTAATGCCAGAAACCAACCCGGAAGCTTGTTTCCTTTCCAGTAAAGAATTGGCTTAGTAGTTTGGTCTGCCCTGTTCCCATGATGCACTGGGCCAGGGCCAGACTAATTTGCATGTAGCCAGGTTCTGAACTGGGATGGTGCAGTGAGCTAAAAAACAGTGATGGATCAAGCCCTGATCTTTTGACTGGGTAGGAGTGTTCTGCTTAATTCAGATACTCTGTCCATCACCACCCCCTTTTTGAATTGTTTTAGCCACCACAAGTGTGGAAGGGTATGCTCAGATGTGAGTCCCTTGCTCACTGCACCATCAGGATTCAAGCAAGCCGGGCCGAAGATGGCTGTAATGCCAGAAACCGACCCGGAAGCTTGTTTCCTTTCCAGTAAAGAATTGGCTTAGTAGTTTGGTCTACACTCACATAGCACTTACAATATCTGAGTGCTCCAGCGTAGTCGCTAGTCGTAGCACGCCCCATCCCGCAGCGGGGCGTGAAGACCCCGATGATGAAGAATGACACCAAGGGACCTTTCGGTGTGTGAGGGGTATTTTAACAAATACTGTGTATGCCTGTCATATCTTGGCTCACAGAAAAACCTGTTAGAGTTGGATCTTGTTGTTTGAATATACCATTGACTGGAGGAGGGTGCATCCACCGAGTGCTTTTTAAGCACTACCTCTTCACTCCCCATTTTGATTTTTGCTTACTGCAGTGGCTGCCAAGAAAGCCTGGAGCACCGTCCGCCCACTGAGAAGCTGCTCCATTTGGACTCTGGCTACAGTGCAGAGTCCACTTTTGAAAGCTGTCACTGCATCAACGCACCAAAACAAATTCACGTAACTATCCTATTTGAGGTGTCTTTTCCAAAGGACGAGGGCTTTTCCTCAAATGGCATTACTGACTGTCACCGCACTTTCAATAAGTGTAATTTTGTACAACGTTTTCTGGCTTGTTTAGCTCTGTGGTCAGTCAACATGGTGGAATGAATCCCAAGAGAATCTCACAGGGTGTCTTCAGGGCAGCCAGACACATGCTTCATTCTTATCCAGTCCCTCTGAACACGGTGCGTCCTCTTCCTCCTGCCTCCACCTCCATCTCCTTTATCATGATTAGCTGTCATCTCCAAGAGGTGCAGCATGTTGCGAGAGGCGTCATTTCATGCACAGAACCTGAAGAGAGATTTGGAATCTGCTGAAACATTTTGGCAGTGAGGGGTATGCAGACTACATTATTGAATTTTTATGACTACTTTTGAAGGATGGGTGGAAACCTTCAGGTTTATTACTGCAATGGGTGAAATAGATCAGCACCCACTATTTGTTACAAGTAAGATCAGAGAAAATGAAACAATTTAGTCAACAACAAAAAAAGCACTTGGATTGAACATTGCACAGACGCCTATCAAATTCATGTAGGCACGGTATTTCTCCATTTATGTTGTGCAAAAAGTTACCAACACGTTTCATCCCATTCCAGAGACTTCATCAGGGCTACAACACACACACAATACAAACATAATTTAAAACCATGACATTGACAAATATGCATCTAAAATACTGAGCCATTGGCTTCAGGTTAATATCCAATAATTAATTTATGTAACATGAGAAATATGTGTACTTAAAACAATTTCTAAGACATTGTCCATAACGGGACTTACAATCAAGTATTGCGGTCAACAATTCAATTCATGTTCTAACTATTGATATCGTCCTTTTTTAGGGCTCGGGCCTACGTCACACGAAGTGGGGCGGGGCTTCCGAGCTCTAATGTTATAAAAAAAAAAAGTTCAGAAAGGGCTGTGGGGTGCCGCATTCCAGAAAGCGCGCAGTTTTTGCGTGTGGTATTCTGCCATGTGAATGGTAATTGGTGCAGGCAAGGCTGTGTTTAAGTAAGGCAGCACGCCATAGGTCTTTGGAATTTTTTCAATGTCCACTTCCTGCATAAAGTGTTCGGACACGCGCAGAAGAATACATAAATCCTCAATTACCAGCTGTCCGAGGTGCCGGTAATTGAAGGCAGATGGTGCTGGGAGCGTGTTCACTGCTGTGTTTTTTTTCCCTTGAGCTCTGTGTGCGCGCCGGCAAACCCGCGCCTGCTCTTTGACTGAGGTAGGCTAAACAAGCATTGGCAAAGCAAATAGGACTCTCCTATACAAAATCTGTTGGTTTTGTCAGGGATATGTTTAGCCATGTTGTACAGCAGCCTGGCTGCTATGCAGCACAGCTGAAAGTAAAAAAACAAACAAAGTGCTTTGATAAGCACTCGTGCCCACTCACCCGAACTCAAACTTTTAATGTCAAAATAGAAGATCACTTTAATTTACTGCCCTCATAACAGACCCCTTGCAGTAGCTCTCGTTGTCCTCTTACCAGATCCCTTGCATCTTCCCAGCTATTGCCAGATTCCTCACTCGCTCCCTGTCTCGTCACCATGACTCACTCTCTCCACCCTTTCATAAAAAAAAACACTCCACCTCGCTTTCCTCTCACTGGGAGCCTCACATTTACTCTCACAGTCCAGTTACCAGATTCCTACTGCCGTTGTACCAGATCACTCATTGTACTATCATTCAGTGTCCTATCATTAGAGACTTGCTTCAGGCAGAGTAGGGAGGGCAGAGTAGGGAGGGCAGAGTAGGGAGGGCAGAGTAGGGAGGGCAGAGTAGGGAGGGCAGAGTAGGGAGTGCAGAGTAGGGAGTGCAGAGCAGGGAGAGGAGAAGTGAGTAGTGAGTAGAGTAGTGAGTAGTGAGTATTGAGTAGAGTAGTGAGTAGAGTAGTGAGTAGAGTAGTGAGTAGTGAGTAGAGTAGTGA
This sequence comes from Lissotriton helveticus, assembly GCF_964261635.1. Lineage (NCBI taxonomy): Eukaryota > Metazoa > Chordata > Amphibia > Caudata > Salamandridae > Lissotriton > Lissotriton helveticus. The sequence continues at coordinate 526,928,564 of NC_136070.1, forward strand.
GTAGAGTAGTGAGTAGAGTAGTGAGTAGAGTAGTGAGTAGTGAGTAGAGTAGTGAGTAGTGAGTTGAGTAGTGAGTAGTGAGTAGAGTAGTGAGTAGAGTAGTGAGTAGTGAGTTGAGTAGTGATTAGAGTAGTGAGTAGTGAGTAGAGTAGTGAGTAGTGAGTAGTGAGTAGAGTAGTGAGTAGAGTAGTGAGTAGAGTAGTGAGTAGTGAGTAGTGAGTAGAGTAGAGAGTAGTGAGTAGTGAGTAGAGTAGTGAGTAGAGTGCAGAGTAGTGAGTAGTGAGTGCAGAGTAGTGAGTAGTGAGTGCAGAGTAGTGAGTAGTGAGTGCAGAGTAGTGAGTAGTGAGTAGAGCAGTGAGTAGTGAGTGCAGAGTAGTGAGTAGAGTAGTGAGTAGAGTAGTGAGTAGAGTAGTGAGTAGAGTAGTGAGTAGTGAGTGCAGAGTAGTGAGTAGTGAGTGCAGTAGTGAGTAGTGAGTAGAGTAGTGAGTAGTGAGTGCAGTAGTGAGTAGTGAGTGCAGTAGTGAGTAGTGAGTAGAGTAGTGAGTAGAGTAGTGAGTAGAGTAGTGAGTAGTGAGTAGAGTAGTGAGTAGAGTAGTGAGTAGTGAGTAGAGTAGTGAGTAGTGAGTGCAGAGTAGTGAGTAGTGAGTGCAGAGTAGTGAGTAGAGTAGTGAGTAGAGTAGTGAGTAGTTAGTGCAGAGTAGTGAGTAGAGTAGTGAGTAGTGAGTAGAGTAGTGAGTAGAGTAGTGAGTAGAGTAGTGAGTAGTGAGTGCAGAGTAGTGAGTAGTGAGTAGAGTAGTGAGTAGAGTAGTGAGTAGTGAGTGCAGAGTAGTGAGTAGTGAGTAGAGTAGTGAGTAGAGTAGTGAGTAGAGTAGTGAGTAGTGAGTAGAGTAGTGAGTAGAGTAGTGAGTAGTGAGTGCAGAGAAGTGAGTAGTGAGTAGAGTAGTGAGTAGAGTAGTGAGTAGAGTAGTGAGTAGTGAGTGCAGAGTAGTGAGTAGTGAGTGCAGTAGTGAGTAGTGAGTAGAGTAGTGAGTAGAGTAGTGAGTAGAGTAGTGAGTAGAGTAGTGAGTAGAGTAGTGTGCAGAGTAGTGTGCAGAGTAGTGAGTAGTGAGTGCAGAGTAGTGAGTAGTGAGTGCAGAGTAGTGAGTAGTGAGTAGAGTAGTGAGTAGTGAGTAGAGTAGTGAGTAGAGTAGTGAGTAGAGTAGTGAGTAGAGTAGTGAGTAGCGTAGTGAGTGCAGAGTAGTGAGTAGTGAGTGCAGAGTAGTGAGTAGAGTAGTGAGTAGTGAGTAGTGAGTAGAGTAGTGAGTAGAGTAGTGAGTAGTGAGTGCAGAGTAGTGAGTAGAGTAGTGAGTAGAGTAGTGAGTAGTGAGTGCAGAGTAGTGAGTAGAATAGTGAGTAGAGTAGTGAGTAGAGTAGTGAGTGCAGAGTAGTGAGTAGTGAGTAGAGTAGTGAGTTGTGAGTGCAGAGTAGTGAGTAGTGAGTAGAGTAGTGAGTTGAGAGTGCAGAGTAGTGAGTAGAGTAGTGAGTACAGTAGTGAGTAGAGTAGTGAGTAGTGAGTGCAGAGTAGTGAGTAGAGTAGTGAGTAGAGTAGTGAGTAGTGAGTAGAGTAGTGAGTAGAGTAGTGAGTATGGAGTGCAGAGTAGTGAGTAGTGAGTAGAGTAGTGAGTAGTGAGTAGAGTAGAGTAGTGAGTAGTGAGTGCAGAGTAGTGAGTAGAGTAGTGAGTAGTGAGTAGAGTAGTGAGTAGAGTAGTGAGTAGAGTAGTGAGTAGTGAGTAGAGTAGTGAGGTGAGTAGTGAGTAGTGAGTAGAGTAGTGAGTAGAGTAGTGAGTAGAGTAGTGAGTAGTGAGTATAGTGAGTTGAGTAGTGAGTAGAGTAGTGAGTAGAGTAGTGTGCAGAGTAGTGAGTAGTGAGTGCAGAGTAGTGAGTAGTGAGTAGTGAGTAGAGTAGTGAGTAGAGTAGTGAGGTGAGTAGTGAGTAGTGAGTGCAGAGTAGTGAGTAGAGTAGTCATTAGTGAGTAGAGTAGTGAGTAGAGTAGTGAGGTGAGTAGAGTAGTGAGTAAAGTAGTGAGTGCAGAGTAGTGAGTAGAGAAGTGAGTAGTGAGTAGAGTAGTGAGTAGTGAGTAGAAAGTAGTGAGTAGAGTAGTGAGTAGTGAGTAGAGTAGTGAGTGGAGAGTAGTGAGTAGTGAGCAGAGTAGTGAGTAGTGAGCAGAGTAGTGAGTAGTGAGCAGAGTAGTGAGTAGTGAGCAGAGTAGTGAGTGCAGAGTAGTGAGTAGTGTAGTGAGTAGTGTAGTGAGTAGAGTAGGGAGTAGAGTAGTGAGTAGAGTAGTGAGTAGAGTAGTGAGTAGAGTAGTGAGTAGAGTAGTGAGTAGTGAGCAGAGTAGTGAGTAGTGAGTGCAGAGTAGTGAGTAGTGAGTAGAGTAGTGAGTAGTGAGTAGAGTAGTGAGTAGAGTAGTGGGTAGAGTAGTGGGTAGTGAGTAGAGTAGTGAGTAGAGTAGTGAGTAGTGAGTGCAGAGTAGTGAGTAGAGTAGTGAGTAGTGAGTAGAGTAGTGAGTAGAGTAGTGAGTAGTGAGTGCAGAGTAGTGAGTAGAGTAGTGAGTAGTGAGTAGAGTAGTGAGTGGAGTAGTGAGGTGAGTAGAGTAGTGAGTAAAGTAGTGAGTGCAGAGAAGTGAGTAGTGAGTAGAGAAGTGAGTAGTGAGTAGAGTAGTGAGTAGTGAGTAGAGTAGTGAGGTGAGTAGTGAGTGCAGAGTAGTGAGTATAGTAGTCAGTAGTGAGTAGAGTAGTGAGTAGAGTAGTGAGGTGAGTAGAGTAGTGAGTAAAGTAGTGAGTGCAGAGTAGTGAGTAGAGAAGTGAGTAGTGAGTAGAGAAGTGAGTAGTAAGTAGAGAAGTGAGTAGTGAGTAGAGTAGTGAGTAGAGAGTAGAGTAGTGAGTAGTGAGTAGAGTAGTGAGTAGAGAGTAAAGTAGTGAGTGCAGAGTAGTGAGTAGAGAAGTGAGTAGTGAGTAGAGTAGTGAGTAGTGAGTGCAGAGTAGTGAGTGGAGAGTAGTGAGTAGAGTAGTGAGTAGTGAGCAGAGTAGTGAGTAGTGAGTGCAGAGTAGTCAGTAGAGTAGTGAGTAGAGTAGTGAGTAGAGTAGTGAGTAGAGTAGTGAGTAGTGAGCAGAGTAGTGAGTAGTGAGTGCAGAGTAGTGAGTAGAGTAGTGAGTAGAGTAGTGAGTAGAGTAGTGAGTAGAGTAGTGAGTAGAGAGTAGAGTAGTGAGTAGTGAGTGGAGAGTAGTGAGTAGTGAGTAGAGTAGAGTAGTGAGTAGGACATCACAGGCAGCAGCTGTGCAAGCTTCTTACACTCACAAGGAGACCACAGGCAGCTGAGTTGCAAGCTTCTCCCACTCACAAGAAGGACATCACAAACAGCAGCGGTGCAAGCTTCTCACACTCACAAGAAGGACATCACAAACAGCAGCGGTGCAAGCTTCTCACACTCACAAGGAGACCACAGGCAGCTGAGGTGCAAGCTTCTCCCACTCACAAGAAGGACATCACAAGCAGCAGCGGTGCAAGCTTCTCACATTCACAAGAACGACATCACAGGCAGTAGCAGTGCAAGCTACTTACACTCACAAGGAGACGACAGGCAGCAGAGGTACAAGCTTCTCACACTCGCAAGAACGACATCACAAGCAGCAGTGGTGCAAGCTTCCCTTACACACTCACAGCAGGTACTGTGCCAAGGCAGCAGCAGCAACAGAGCAAGAGTCCCTTACAAAGAACAGGCACAGCACAGAGATGCACAATGCAATCTTCTCATACTCACAGGCAGCAGCGGTGCAAGCTTCTCACACGCACACGAAGGACATCACAGGCAGCAGCTGTGCAAGCTTGTTACACTCACAAGGATACCACAGGCAGCTGAGGTGCAAGCTTCTCCCACTCACAAGAAGGACATCACAAGCAGCAGCGGTGCAAGCTTCCCTCACACACTCACAGCAGGTACTGTGCCAAGGCAGCAGCAGCAACAGAGCAAGAGTCCCTTATAAAGAACAGGCACAGCACAGAGATGCACAATGCAATCTTCTCATACTCACAGGCAGCAGCTGTGCAAGGTTCTCACACTCACAAGAACGACATCACAGGCAGCAGCTGTGCAAGCTTCTCACACTCACAAGAACGACATCACAGGCAGCAGCAGTGCAAGCTTCTTACACTCACAAGAACGACATCACAGGCAGCAGCAGTGCAAGCTTCTTACACTCACAAGGAGACCACGGGCAGCAGAGGTGCAAGCTTCTCACACTCACAAGAAGGACAACACAGGCAGTAACGGTGCAATATTCTCACACTCACAAGGAGATCACTGGCAGTACACACCACATGAACACACTCCATAACACATAGCAACAATACATTGGCATTTACAATGCCATTAGCTCAAACTCAAATAAATCCGAGCCCGATTTCTAATGCTTGTTTTTATAAAGGGGGAAGCTGTGCAATTTTAACTTCAGTCAACATTCCATATACTTCCTTTCTGTTTGTCGAGAATTAAACAAACAAGACATACTAATAACATTTAATATACTAAATCGAAAAGATGTTGAGATTTCATTACTCATAATTGCTGACTTGATTGGGTTTGGGGTTATGTAATTAACATAGTATTCATAAATGATATGGCAGTGTATATACATGGTGGGATTTTCTGGATAAATCATTGGTTTACAAATGAACGAGAAAAAGAGAGGATAAAAGACACCAAGATTGTAAGCAGAGCACAGGGAGAAAGAAATATTATTATGCAACATACAGATTATATAGGATAGATTGTCAAAGCCTATACCAATATTTGTCTCAGTTACACAATTTATACAAAGCAATATAGCTACGTGAGAAGTTCAGTTCATCTAGTCACATATCCAACAATTACTTTGTCAAGGTAACGTACTGGAAATCATTTAAGAAGTCTGATTCAATATAGTCTCCAGTTTTTATGGCTGGCAATACAACTAAAGTGTCGGGCACTATGAGGCAATAACTTCATATAATGTCAGTCCATCCAAGTCAGTCAGTTTAGATTATGAAATAGATTTTTCATGACTCAATTAACAATTACAACACAATTATTAAAACATGACGTGTGGCCAGTACGTGTCATTATAGTGAAGTCAGTGACTACCTCCTACGATCAGGGTGGCCATCTTTAGGTGGCTTCTAAGTATCTATTTGCATCTAGTCTCCGATCTTTGTGACTGACAACTCTCCAAATTTCTTAGTCTCAATGCGATTACTAGATTAATGTTAACTCAAATAGTTATACTTGCATTAGGAAATGCCTTATTTTCCTGCATAAGTTCGTATTTATGTCCCACTTCAGATAAGCAAAGTTGATCACTTGTGTGCATCGTCAATGTAATGCAATAGGCTATATTTCACTTTTAAGGGAGCCAGCTCGCATATAATGTGGGCATGACTGTCATTTTGTTTATCCCAATAATATCTATGACCAGTCTTAAATATACCTGATACATTTTGTGAGTCATTATATTCCCTATGTACATCAATCATTCGTGTATGTTTGGAGCTCTTCGATTGTATGTAGTTGACAAAACATTAATCGACATTTAACCTCTTAATCTTCCATGCAAGTATGTAATAAATTGCTATTGGAAAAGCAAAGTTCTGTTCTTTTAATTTCTATGCAGCATTGGCTTTGTGGTTAATAATACAGTACTAACAAAATGATTTTATTACAGAAATTGATGGAACTCTGAGGTGCCGTTGAGCCCCATCTGTACCGTCCTCAGACGACATATCCATCTTGCTTCTGCCTGTAGTAGTAATAATTCCTTATTGCCACCCTTTTCACATGCTGGAATCTGTTCTATAGCATGAAACCAAATTTGACTTCTTTCAGGATGGTCTTCATGGACATGCACAGCTATAGGATATCATTTGTTACAGTGTTTGATTGCTTTCACATGTTCCTGAATGTGTGTTATCAAACATCGCACACTGCTTCCTATGTATATTTCGTTACAGGCACATCCAAAAACATAAACCATATATGTGGTGTTGCAGTTTACAAGGGGCATCATCTAATATTCAGTGCTAGTGTTATAACGAAATTTGATCATTTTGTTATGTCCTAGATGACATACAGAGCAGCCTCCGCATACATAAAAACCCTTCGGTTTTTCTGGCAGCCAGTTTTTAATTGATTTTCCTCCTTGTTGTTATTCACATAACTTGGACATGGTGTCCTCATTATGGTGTTTCCCCTTCGATACACTACTCTTGGTTTTTGTGTAATGGTCGACTCTGGTATTGTATCAGATTTAAGGATGTGCCCGTTTCTACATAAAATGTTAAAAATGGGATTGCTGTACATGTTATGTTGGGTGACAAATATAACCTCTTTAGTCCATTCAGGGTCATTTCTCTTTTTACTGCTTCTAGATGTCATACCCATAGATAGTGTCTGTCTCCTGTCTAATCTGGTGTCTCTTTTTTCGGCTTTACTAAGGCAGCTTTCATTATAACCATGGGCCATATTATCAAGAAAGGGCGATACATTATCGCCGCTTTTATCTGCAGGAAATTTCCGCTAATGTGGCGATAATGGCCTTGATAATATGTCCTTGTGAATTCCCATAGCAGCCCAGGTTCTGGTGTTAGCCTGGGCTACTATGGGAATTCACAAGGGCATATTATCAAGGCCATTATCGCCGCTTTAGCGGTAGTTTCCTTCCGATAAAAGCGGCGGTAATGTATCGCCCTTTCTTGATAATATGGCTCTTAGTTCCTTGAAATACTCCTTAATACTTTGTAGCCTCCTCTGAAACTGTTATTCCTCTCTACAGTTCCTACGTCCCAAACCACCTCACCATATGGAATGGCATTTACTGTGGATTTGGGATGTGCACTCATTGCATGTAGCACACCATTGCAGGCGGTTTGTTTCTTGAAGATATCCCTATGGATAGTACCTTGCTGAACGTATAGTTTCAGATCTAAGAAATCAATCTCTTCTCTGTCAGATTTCATAGTCAGTCTGACATTAAATCTGTTGTTATTCAGGTAGGCATGGCATCGTGAAGCAAAGCTCTATTGAAGTCTGTGGATTATTTTAGGATGATTAAGGAAGAGACTGAGCTAGAAAGTGAGAATCAATTAAAGAAACATGTAGATAGTTGTAGTTTTGAAAGTACCATAGAGCTCATAGGTAGAAAACAGGTTGAGTCTTGGCACCGCCTCCCTGCCTAAAGAAATACACTTTCATTTGGGCCTGGGCAAAATTTTAACTACTCCAGAGCAATTCTGGTGATTTTGTATGACAAACTTTACGTGAAATTACTGCATTATGCCACATTGCGTAATTAGGTGGAGACATTTTAATGTGGGATGTACAGCTTGGGTAACTTTTGAATGGGAGCTGCATTTCCAGTAGATTTTGTGACCCGAGTAACTGTTTTGGAAATTTTTGAGAGCAAAACTACAAATCCGAATGCGAGCGGCAATGTTTTGAACACAAGTGGCAGTTCCTTTGACCTGAGCAGTCAACAAACATTTTGGGTAGATTTTTACCTGAGCGAACCATTTGGATAATTTTTGAGTGCAAAACCTCAAATCCCAAAGCAAGCGGCAATGTTTTGAATATGAGAGAATTGAAATCAACTTGAAATTACATAATTGAGTTGAATTTGTACCCGAATAGACTGAGTAATTGTTTGCGTGAGAGATGCATTTGGCATAGTTAAGTGACACCAGCATTATCTCCCCACACTACTGTCCAGTGACACCCCATCTGGTAAACACCAGTGCTGCCTCCTCACACTACCCATCATAGTCCATCAGTATTAGCTTCTCATACTGCCCGCCTGTGTCAGCTCCTTTCCTTCCCACAGATACCGCCAATTTACACTGCCCATCAACGTTAGCTTCTCACTCTTCCTACAAAGGGCAGCTTTGAAAATTTACACCAGTGCCAACTATTCACACTAACTACCAGTGTCAGGTTCTCATTGGTGCTAGCACTCCCCTGACAGGTTCTTATTCTTACACTACATACAGTGCTCTGCATCTCCCACAACCCACCATTACCAACCATTTACACCATCCACCAATGCCAGTTTCTCACTCTACTTAAGTGACAACTTTCCACACTGGCTACTAGTGCCAGGTTCTCACTGGTGCCAGCGTTTTTCCAGTGAAAGCTTCTCACACTGCACACAATTCCTGCTCCTCCTACAACATACCAGTACCAGCAACCCCCACTGTCCCAGAACCAACATGCTGATAGTGATTAGTGATAGTGATGCACTGACGGTGAGGTAAGTGCATCCTATAATGGATACTCCTAGAAATCTTGGTACAATAGCCTTTAAAAACAATTAGAAAAAGTTCTTCTGGTTTTTCTCCTCAATGTATGTGAAGAAAACCTCACGCAATGTCACATCTTCACCTTCATGAAACATTCAATGTGGAATACCACAGATGTCTTCCTTCTCCCTTCTTCTCTCTAATATGTGTGAGCTTCTGTTGGTCCACATATTTGACCTTGAGCAGGCTCACGTCTGAACAGACATGGTTTCCTAATGAAGAATTAAGTGGCTTCAGATACACAGGTGTTTGCTCCATAAGTTAACTTTTATCAGTGATAGTGTGTACTGCATATGAATAAAGCATTATATTTAGCTATTCATGACACTAGAGCCTACCAGGCACCAAAGTGTGTGTACCTTTATTGGTTAGATAACTGAAGAAATATACTAGATGAAGAGTAATTGTTTTTCCAAAACACAAACTTAATAAGGATTACTACATAAAATTAGCTAAAAATAAATGCGGATAGATAAAGGTGCCTTAAAAATAAATATCATAAGACTTTGGTTTCTAATGTTAGCTCACTTTTCACTGGTTCCCAACCAATTAGAGGCAGAGAACATTTTGACATAATTTGCTCTATGTACAATTGCTCAAAGGGCACCACAGCCAGATATCTCAGACACAGGACTGAGCACTAACAGCTAAAATACAGTCTGCGCTCCACACACTTCTGCTCCATCTTCACCAAATTAAAATGTAGCGGTGCAAGTTATAGGTCTTGTCTGTTGACCCCTGGATGTGGAAGCAATAACAACTTACTCCCTTCTAGACTTTATGGGAACTCTAAAAAATATCTCTTCTTTCCATCCAATAGACCTGATTCACCATGCCTTCAGCTTCCTGCTGCTGCATCAGTCCTGCAGCACTGTACATTAGGGCACCATATGCTAGGCATTTTTAAGCACTCTCTCTCACCATTGGTGAGTATTGAATCACTGCATGCTGCATAAATCTGTGGATAACTTTTTGGGACCTGTCCCCTTTCTAGCAAGGAGCACCCCCCAGCAGTGCTTTTATAGTGTGATCTTTCTATGAGCAAAGCCCTACAGAATAAAAGGAGAAAATAAGTTGAAACGTTTACCCCTAAAGTACACAATTGTCACAGTAAAAAGCCCTTAAACTCCATCCCTAGTCCTCGATCTGTCTCCTCCTCCTCTAGTGTGTGTGAAGGATGGATGGTCCGAATGGAATGGTGGAATGTGGAATGTATGATGCCTGATGGGATATTATGGGTGGAACTTAGAGGGTGGCAGCTGGATGGTGGAACTTGTACGCTGTGACTGAAATAAAAGTTGCACTGGTGATATCTCTGTACGCAAATACTTTTAATTATATTATATGGGGAAAAATAAGAAAACGCAGTTCTATTGATTAACTGGCTAACTGAATGTAAAAAGTACTCACTACTCCGAAAGTAGAAAAAGAATCCTGTAAATCTTCACACACCAAATACCTCCTTAAACTATCTTTTAGGTTTCACCTGAACAGCGCACATGCGCTGCCAACAAAATCTATTGTTAATAAAAAAAAATGCTTAAAAACAGGCTTGGGACCCGATTCACAAAAGTAATCTGAGACAAAATCCTAACTTTACGACATTCGGTATTCACAAAGGGCATTTAGAGTAGTAAAGTCAGGATTTTGTCTCAGTTAAACTTAAGTTTTGGTCTTGAATTAAACTTAAGACCAAAACTTAAACTTAAGGCCAAAACTTTGTCTCAGTTAAACTTAAGTTTTGGTCTTCAGTTAAACTTAAGACCAAAACTTTGTCTTAGTTAAACCTAAGTTTTGGTCTTAAGCTAAACTTAAGACCAAAACTTAAACTTAAGACCAAAACTTTGTCTCAGTTAAACCTAAGTTTTGGTCTTAAATTAAACTTAAGACCAAAACGTAAATTTAAATGAGACAAAATCCTAACTTTACGACTCCTAAATGCGCTGTGTGAATACCGAAAGTCGTAAAGTTAGGAATTTGCCTCAGATTACTTTTGTGAATTGGGCCCTCAGAGTCTGCCCATTAATTACCAATACGTACCATGGGTTAGCTCACACCATACTCTCATTACCTTGCTACTTATTGGTCACACTTCCTTACAGGTGCTTGCTGTCTCCTGCTTTCTTCCCAGGGCACTCTATGGTCTCCCCGACCCAGGTCCTGCTGTCCATTACTGCCTGCTGTCCATTGTTGCTTCTCCCTCCCCCTTCCTCCACAGCTCCCTTGTGTTCACCCTCACACCCTGCCCCCACTTTCCATTGATTTCCCCCTCCTCCCACATATCTTCCTGATGTTCTTTCTTCCCATCTGCTGTCCGTTGTATATCTTCCCTCCCTCCTTCCACCCTCTCAAGCTCTTTTTTAGACATATTGCACAGCAGTGTGGGCTGCTGTGCAACATGACTTAAAGAAAAAAATGTGCTATGATACTGTTAACCATGGCCGCGTCATTGTGCTTTTTTCTTTACTGTGAGCCATTTGCACAGCAGCACATGCTGCTGTGCAACATGCCTAAAATATAGACAAAGCCAATAGATCTTGCATAAGCAAAACCTATTGGCTTTGCCAATGCTTGTTTTTCCAGAGCTTTCACCTGCACATGAATACACTGGAGGTAGGGCTGCGGATGTCAACATTTATACAGAAACACTGCCTTATACTTTTAAATTACCATTGCTTCAAGTACAAAACTGAGTGTATGTAGAGTTTCTTTCATCACATATCTAATTTGAATGCCATGGTTTTTACTGTTCAAAGCAGATCTCCAGCCATACCACATGCTACCTACATGACAAGAAGCGGCCATTCTTTACTGACTTTTCATCAACCCTATATGGAAAGTCGTGTCCAGTTGTCTGGTCCCTAATAACTTACTTTGGACTGACATTAACTCAAGTATTACACTCATCACGTTTTCTATGTGAGACCCCCTAAGTGTGAAGGTTGAACCCAAACCTGGGCCCCGTGTTCTTTAGACTCAAGCTGAACCTCACTGATAATTCTCAAAAGGCCAAAACTGGTCTAGGTTGTTTGAGTTTCTGCCTAGAGGGGAACTAGCCTGGCAGTTCGGGTGGGACTCTTAGTGTAGCAAGACTATGATTTGCTGAAGGCTGGTCTCTGTCTAGAGTGGCACAATGGGCAAAAATCGGTGGACTGGAATTCAACATGAGTAATTACCTAATTGCCAACGGCTGAGTTTAATTCAAACATTTCTCCCATCTTTTTTTATGTCTTTGAGGCAGAACACATGCGCTGTCTCTTCAAGATCTATTGTGTCTAAAAAAACCTAGAAAGAATTTAGAGCCTACCCATTACTTACCTTTTGCTGGCGTCTTCATCACTTCTTTTGTCTTCTTTAGTCAGCGGCAGCTGGGCTGGTTTAGTTTAGCTGGCTGATTTCTCCACAGATGACTGTGGGAGGATTTGGGTTTCACTTATTTAGATACGACACACACATAGCAGGATTTCAGTTTCATTTGACACACACACACAGACAGCAGCTGCGGGCCAGCACACATCCCACAAATCACTCAACTCCACACAATCCCACTATATACCACTTTACTCCACTTTATCCCACTCCACTCTATGCTGCACCACCACTCAATGACACTTTGCTCCACGTTATGCCACTCTTCTCCACTGTATGCCACTCCACTCTATGGCACTCCACTTCACTCTATGGAACTCAACTTTATGCCACTCTGCGCCACTCCAAAGTAGGCCACTCTACTCCTCTATTCTATGTCACTCCACTCTATGACACTCTGCTACACTTTAATAACACTCCACTCTTCCACACTCCAGTCTTCAACACTCTACTCCACTTCACTCTATGACACTCTGTTCCACTCTATTCTTTGACACTTTACTCCACTCTTTTCCACTCTACATTACTTCACTCTATGACACTGTATGCCACTCCACTGTATGCCACTCCACTCTAGGCCACTCTACTCAATTCTCCTCCATTCTATGCCTCTCCACTCTATGACGCTCTACAACACTCTACTCCACTTCACTCTATGCCACTCTAACCCATTCTACGACACTCTCTGATACTTGACTCTAAGCCATTTTAGCCAACTCCACTCTATAATAATCTACTCCACTCTACGCCACTCTACTCTATTCCACTAAATTCCACTCCCCTCTACCACACTCTACTCCATTCCACTCTATGACACTCTACTCCACTGTACGCCACTCCACTCTACAACATCAACTCCACTGCACTTCACTCAACTCCGCTCCAGTCTACAACACTCTACTCAATGACACTCTACTCCACTCTACAGTACACCACTCTATGACACTCTGATCCACTCCACTCTACCTCACTCTACTCCACCCTACGCCCCATGCCACTCCACTCTTTGACACTTTACGCAACTCTACTCCACTCTACGCCCCTCCACTGTACAACACTCTACTCCACTCTATGACACTCCACTCCACTTCACTCCACTCTCCTCTACACCACTAACTTTTAGCCATGCTGAAAGGCAGCCATGCTGGTTTAGAACATGGCTAAAACACATGGGCAAAGCCAATAGCTCTCGCATAGTCGAGATCCTTTGATTTTGCCAATGTTTGTTGCTTTTGATATTCCCAGTTGCCTGGATACTGCATCCCTCAGGACAGCACAAACGAAGGCAGAGCTGCTTTGGAAACTTCGGCTCTGTTTTTCACCAATGCCCTTACCTTCCCTGCAGGCGTGAACTGTCAGAGTTCATGTCTGAGCTGTAGTGAGAAAATCTTCCTACGTGACTGGGCACAGTGATCCCTGTCAGAGCCAGACACACATAACTGCGGGTGTAACGTAGTACAGATATAACAAGCATTTGCAATGCAATAGGTCTCGCATTATAAACGTTTGAGCAGTTGGCATTGCTAATAATAATGCAACACTAGCACCTGACTGCCTCAAACTAACTTCACAACATAAAACAGACCACAGTTCGTGAAATCAGCAACAATACCTGAAACTGATCACAGTCCGTAAAACTAACTGCAGTACGATATCTTAAACTGACCACAACCTTTGAAACAAGCATATGTGGTACTAGGTGGTATTATGTTGAGTGTAGTTATGTTGCATTGAGTTGAGTGTAAATATGTGTTGTGTAATTATGTGTTATTTAGTGTTATGATGTGGAGATTATTTATGTTGCATTGATTAGTGTGTAAATATGTGGTTTGTAATTGTATGGTACTGAGTGGTATAGGGGTGTATTTTATTTTACAGGGCTAGTGCCAGGAGGGTTAAGGGTGAGAGGCAGGGAGGTGAGTAGTGAATGCCAGAAGGGACAAGGGTGACTGTCAGGCCATGGGGGTGAATGGTGAGTGCTAGAGAGGTGAGGAGTGAGTGCCAGGGAGATGAGACGTAAGAGTTAGGAGGGTAAAGGGTGAGTTCCAGGGAGGGGAAGGGTGAGTGCTGAGAGGAGAAGATGTATGTGTGTCAGGGGTGAGGGATAGCTGCCAGGCCATGGGGGTGAAGGGCTAGTGCCATGGAGATGAAGGTTGAGTGCCAGGTCAGGTGGATGAAGGTTGAGTGCCAGGGAGATGAAGGTTGAGTGCCATGGAGGTGAAATGTAAGAGTCAGGAGGGTCAATTGTGAGTGCCAGGGAGGGGAAGGGTGAGTGCAAGGGGTGAAGGGTAGCTGTCAGGCTAGGGGGATGAAGTGCTAGTGGCATGGAGGTGAAGGGTGAGTGCTTAGGGGTAGATTAGTGAATGCTAGGAGGGACATGGGTGATTTTCTGGGAGGTGAAGGATATGTGCCCGCGAGTGGAAGTTTGAGTACCTCGAGGGTTGAGGGTGAGTGTTAGGGAGGTGACAGTTGAGTGTTACAGAGAGTTGATGCTGAGTGCCAGAGAGGAAGAAGGGTGAGTGCCATTTGCGAGGAGTGAGTGTCAGGCCTGATGTGTGAAGGGTGGGTGCCAGGGATGTGAGGGGTGAGTGACAGACTGCAAACAGTAGTGAGTTGGGGTCTAGAAGGAGGTGCGGAGATCATCACCCGGTGTGTACCTGAATGGGACGCTCCAGTGCCATGCCCGATTTGGCTGGATGCAAGACCCTCCGAAAGGCGGGTGCCAGGTTACTTATAACCTTAGTACAGGAGTGGGGTGCGCAGGAGAGAGTAACATCTTCAAACAAGAAAGTAATAAAAATCCTGAAAACTCCAATTTATGGTCTTGCAACCTTATGTTGAAATTAATTAGCAAATGAATAGGCTTCCGTTGCGGACTTGCAAGTTGTTACAGCAACTTTTTGAGATAAAGTTTGCATTGAAAAGATGCCAAAGCTAACACAATTTTAATTAGTAATGGTAAGATTCGCACTGAACTAGTTAAACAAGATATTGTGCTACATAACTAAATCCTTATAAGGTTCCCAAAGCGAGACCTATTGGCTATGCCAATGCTTGTTAAAACTGCAGGTGCTGAGCACTGGCAGGACCCAGCCCACTTAAAGCCCTGATGAGCAGGTCAGTGGTGCACAGCATGAGAATGTTTGCCTGCTTTCTGTTGGATAGCAGTGTCCATCGGTTACTGTGAGTGGGATGTAGAGCTACTACAGATGCGCTCTTCTGCAGCTCTCTGTGTTGGGTGCGGTGCCAAGGCTCTAGGGCTTGCTAAAAGTGCCAGTCAATTCATAGATAATGAAAGCATATGGACTGTAGAGCAGCCAGTCAGCTGCATGTACTGGGAGTCATCAAGCCTTCACAGATAGTCAGAGAGAAAGAGAAAATGGCTGAGAGAGAGTTGAGACGGAGAGAAACAGAGGGGCAGGGACAGAGCAGCAATGAAAGAGAGTGAGTGAGGGAGGCAGAGAGAGAATGGAAGAGGAGACAAAAGGAGGAGAGACAGGAATAATGGAAGAGAGGATGATAGTGAGAGCCCAGGGTAAAGAGAGAGAAAGAAGAGAGTGTGTAAAAGAGACATAATAAAACATAAATGGTTAAAAATAATGAAGAAGCGTATGTGTCTATAGTATGAGACTGTCCATGTGCCTGTATGGTAGGAGAGGTTTGTGTGTGTATGTGTGCTTCAGATAGTAAACAGTTAAATAAACCATAAATGATTGAAAAGTCTGCCATCGTAACACAGTGGCTGAATAAAAGCACCCTGCCCCTCAAAACTTCCATACTTGGTCACCGAGTGATGCCGACTTCACAGCATATGTATATCTTGGAGAAACATTGCATGGCGTGAAGGATTGCCGGTGGGCGGAGGCGGAGTGGAAAATTTGTGGACAAATAGTCAAAGAGGGTGCTAAAACCCCACTTTGTAAAAAGCACAAACAATGGTATAACATTGGGGCAGAGGACGAGTTGAAGCGGGTAGCACAGGCTTCCCTGTGTGGATAAGTCACGCAGAGGGGATCAAGGTGGTGGCTGGTATTTGGCTGCTCTGAGTAAGGCTCCCTTCTAACTAGGAGTTCAGGAAGGCTAGCGTTTTGAGCAGAAGATGAGAAGTGGATGTGAACACAACGCCCTCCCCCACATCTACAACTTTAGATTGGGACCCTTTTTAATACACCAAACTAGCAGGCCGTCCCTACGTTGTCCGGGTATGAAATGGAATGTGTGTAATGTGTGTATTTGGCAAGGACAATTTATTTTAAAATCTCGCGGTAGACAAACATGTTTGTTTCATTAGAATAGGGATGGAGAAGGGCCAGCTGCAGCCCTGGTTGATGTTAGCAGGCGTGTGTAATTGGTGTAGTGATCCGCCGCCTGAGCCCGGCTACAGCCCTGGTTGATGTTAGCAGGCGCGTGTAATGTCGTTGAATGAGAGAGTTATCAGCCGCGGGTAAATCCGTTTAATGAGAGAGTTCAGTGACAGCGAGTAGGAGAGGCATGGGCATCCGCAGAAATTTTTCCGGGGGGGGCAAACCTGGCAAACGAAGGGGCGTGGCTAATGTTAATCAATAGGGGCGGGGCTAAATGGCAGACAATCAGGATCGGTAATTCTCAGGCCAAGTTGAGAAAAAAAAGTGGTGAATTCTGCATTTGAAACTGGACAACAATTAGAGCACACATAAGAACCCTAATATTACCCGCCTGGCCCCTTAAAACTCATATATTCCCTGATCCCTAAAATTAGCCCCCTGGCACCCCAAAACCCATAACCGCCCTGACCCCTAAAATTGTCCCCTGGGCACCCCAAAACCCATACCCACCCTGAACCCTAAAATGTCCCCCCCTTGCAACCCAAAACCCTTACCCACCCTAAACCCTAAAATTACCCCCCTGGTACACCAAAACCCATACACATCCTGAACCCTAAAATTTCCCCCGCCCCCCCCCCAAACTCATACCTGCCCTGAACCCTAACATTGCCCCTGGCACCCCAAAACCCATATCCACCCTGCACCCTAAAATTACCCCTGGCACCCCAAAACTCATACCCACCTTGAACCCTAAAGTTATCCCTGCCACCCCAAAACCCATACCCACCCTGAACCCTAAAATTACCCCACATGCATCCCAAAAGCTGAATGCTACAGGGCAGATTAACAAGCCCCTTGTGCCACTTTTGCGTCACTTTTAACATGGGAAAAGTGACGCAAAAGTGGCCCAAGGGGCATGTAAATCTGCCCCTACAAGCTTACACTACATTTGCATATTCGGAGGGGACTGTCCTCCTTGATGTTTCCATGCTTGTAAGTCTAAAACACTGTAACCTAGATATGTAGCCAGTAGGTAATGCTGGTGATGCTGTATAATGCATTAAAGTTACTGGAACTTACTTTAAAACTGCTGCCTGCTCTTCTGATACTATTCAGTGTAGTCGGGCTGATCAGCAACACTGTCGTCCTGGCATCTAGCCCCTCCCGAAGGTCTCACTTTCTAGATAGGAGTGGGTCAAATGTCTCCTGGTTTCTCCTAGCCTGGGCATCCTCTGCTTCTTCGTCGGTGCCCTTGGATGCAAAAAGAGACAGATCCATGGCCCTGTTCACCATTTACTTGGTGAGCAGCGCCGTGGATGTGTATTCCATACAAGTGCAAAGACAGCAGGGGAAAGGGATGGCAGTGTACGTGACACTTTTCCTTTGTAAAGTAATTCCTGCTGGTGTCATAGCCCAGGGTGTGCTGTCTGTGCACTTGTATGGAATACACTTCTATACAAGTGCACAGACAGCAAATCCTGGGCTATGATGACAGCAGAAATTCCTAAACAAAAGAAAAGCGTCACCTGCACTGGCCAACCCTTTCCCCCTGCTGTGTACATCTTACCACTCCCATCCTATGACGAGGCAGCTAGAAGTGGTGATTTGTCATTCTGAAGGGTGTGAATGTTATAAGAATGTGTGTGCCTGGCTGAGACAGCTTCCCGGCACACCACACAATCAGAGCCGCACCTGAGTACTTCACAAAGGTCTTTAAAAGACCATTTACTTGGTAATGAGGCTTTGTTATGTTTTCACCCCTACTTAGATCCCCTACATCTCCACTCTGCACATGGCTTTGGCTGGATGAATTAGCCCCCCCTCCTGAAATTTGAGGGAGACAAGTTGACGTGAGGTTTAAAAGAGGGGTGAACAAGGGATTGAAGACGCTGAGTGGTGACCGTGATGGGGCAGACATTTAATGCAGTTTCCCTTTCAAATGGGTTTATTGTAGAAATCTACTTTGACAGACTCGCAGACAGCAAATGCTGCTGCCTTTCCATGGCGTCTGAAAGTTTTTTTCGTGAAGTTGGGTCGACGAGCTGATCAGGTTCTATTCTTCCTTCATGTGGTGGTGATGAGTGGGTTGCAGGGCGCCTGCACTTGTCACCTCTGTCATTGGTAGCCCCCTGCTTCCATCTGAACGCTGAGGATCACCGCCCCCCCCAAACCACCGGCACCTGGAGGGGTCGCCAGGATGCCTAGGGTGATCAGCTGGCATGGGTGCAAATTCAGGATAGTGAGTGTAAAAATTCAGGACAAAGGGTCCAAATTCGGGACAAAAATTCAGGATAGGAGGTCAAAATTCAGGAAAAAACGTAAGGTTTCCAGACACATCAGAGAAGGTTGCGCAATAGTATATAAGTAAGTAAATAGACAACCACTAAAGTACAAGTGAAAATAAGTTTATATTAGGTTGAGACAATTGTGCCCTTCATGGTTTGTCAGTATACGCGCAGGTTTAAGCAAATGTGCAGGTCTTTTTGTGGTAACAAAACCGCCCCCACCTTTCCTGCTCCCAGAGAAAACGCCTGATGCCCGGTCCAGCCAGTCTGGCCTTGCTACCACCCTCCAATGGCGCCCCTCATCTTCACATAGATCCTCTCTCATGTGTATTTAATTTCTTCTATAGTGCTACTCATCCCAAGTATGTGGGGCAGAGTGTTGGAGTGCGTTACAACACACACATATTATATAGAGACAATCACTCATATAAATGGGAAAGTCAATGTATAGGAAATGTATCTTAAGATAATGGGGCTACAATGTGTCATCATACTTTCATCCATCATTCAGTCTTTCACCATTCATTCTGTCCTTCCATCTGCGTGCCCATCCATGTCCATATTCATCCATTTACAAACCTATGCATCACGTTTCCTTGGATGTATGACATTACAACGCATGCTTTTACCACGCATGCCTTTACAACGCGGTTTTTACAACGCATGCCTATACAACGCATAGTGCTTTGGGGCGCTGGATAGAGAATAGTTTAATTTACTATTCCAACTCCAGTCCCCGTGGATAGTAGGGAAGGTGTTGGATAGTAAATTAAACCTATTCCCTATCCTAGAGCGCCCCCCAGCGCAATGCGTTGTAATGGTTTGCGTTGTAAAAGTTGCATCGTAAAGGCACTGCGTGGTAAAAGTTGCGTTGTAAATGTTGTTTCCCCGTCTCCTACCATCCATCATTTTAGTCATCCATCCCTCAATCCATCCTTTTACTCATCCATCCATCCACCCTTTCACCCTATCCATCCGTACACTCATCCATCCACTCTTCCACCCATCCATCCATTAACTCATCCATCCAGCCATTCACCCGTTCAGTCATCCATTTACCCATCCCCCTTCCTCTTTCGATTAGCCATCCATCCTTCCATCCACCCACCCATCCATCTACTCATCCACTCATGAATCCATCTATTGAACCTATCATTCATCCATCCTTTCACTCATCCATCCGCCCTTTCACTCCTTCACTCATCTATCCATCATTTTGTCCATCTACCCGCCCTTTCACTCTCTCATCCAGCCTTACATCCACCCTTTCACTCATCCGTCCATCCATTCACCCTTTCACTTACCAATTAATCAATCCACCCTTTCACTTATCAATTCATCAATCCATCCATTATTTCATTCATCCATCCACCCATTCACTCGCCCGTCATCCACCCTTTCACTCATCCTTCCATCCAGCATTTCACTCATGTATCCAGCCATCCATCCACCCATCCCTTCAGTTACTTACTCACTCACCTTTTCACAATAATTATGAGACCCACTAAGAACTCCACCCTCGCTGTAGTTCCTAAAGCAAGGGATGGGCTGGAGAAGGGTTCACTATGCCCCTGCACATAGGCAATCTGAAAAAGTGGAAGGCATGAGTCATGCATTTATTTATTTATTTATTTTGAGAGTTTTATATAGCGCGAACAAGATCTTTGCAGATATCAGAGCGCTTTACAACAAGGGGGTAGTAAAAACAAGAGAGCAATTAACAGGCTTTTGAGCGACATATAGTTGAGGTAGTAAATGGGTAGCAAAAATAAGGTAGATAAAAGAGGGAGCATAAACAATCAGTTAAACAATAATACAAATAGTCAATCTGATAAGCAAGTATTACAAATAGTCAGGAGTCTCAAAAAGTTCCAAAGTTAGGTACATGTTCAGGTGAATTTAGCCATGAGGATATGATGCACAGTGCCTTGGCGTGGGGCGACTGTGACATGGCGTTGTTTCCAGAGCTTTAAGTGGGATGAAAAAACTAAGGGGGTCTCTCCAAAAGGGTGTTTGATGTAATAAAATGTGTGGCTTAAAACACATAAGCTAAAATTCTGTGCTTAATATAATCTGCCGCCCGACTGGTATTTTTGTTGCTTCTGTCATTGCATTCAGATATATAATACAACAAGTAACGTTACACTTAGAACAAGTAACGTTACACCTACAACAAGCCAGAACTATTGGCTTTGTCAATCGTTGTTAGTTGCATAAAATAAAAAAACAACAACCATGGCTGCTATATTATAACTATAATCCTTTCCTTTCAACTTCTTTCACCGCCTTCCTTTAGCTAACTGGATTCTAATCTAGCAGCAGCATGGGCGTTTTTGCACTTCCATGTGACAGAATGCCCTGCCCTGCCCTGGACTGAGGCTTTAGGAGGCCGCCACATGCTGTGCCAGCCCAGACTGACCCATTGTCATTCTGTACGTGGCAATCAGCCCCACACAGAATGATAATGGGCGGGGTGGGGCTGCTCTTGTGCTTAGAGGGAGCTGAGGCCTTTTGCAGAGGACGAGCCCCAGCGTCAGGCCTCCCTCCGAGCCCCGGTGTCAGGCCTCCCTTAGGGAAGCATTTGTGCATATGGGCGTGTGCAGGGGGGGGGGGCAAGGAGAGGTGCTCCAGGGGGGGGCAAGCGCCCCTCCTTGCCCCCCCTGCGGACACCCATGGCTGCAGTAATTGTCCCCGCAGACACGCTCATTTGCGTGTTCCCCCGATTGAGGCCCAGATGCAGGCCTGTTTGATGTTAGCAGGCGCGTGTTCCCCCGCTTGAGGCCCAGCTGCAGCCCTGGTTGATGTTATCAGGCGCGTGTAATTAGTGTACTGATCCGCCGCCTGAGCCCGGCTAGAGCCCTGGTTGATGGTAGCAGGCGCGTCTAATTTCGTTGAATGAGAGAGTTCAGTAACTGCGCGCAGGAGAGGCTGCAGTAATGTTACTTACCAGGCCTCCAGCTGAACGTGTTTGTCATGCCTCCAGCACATGGCACAGCAATCGATCTTCTGATTAATGTACGACCCACATGGCATGAAGGGTGGAACGTAGCACACGCCCCCAGCGTTTCTCACGCCCCCAGCGTGCCCCTTGATGCGGCGCAATTGCGGTCACATGGCATGAAGGCCGGACACACGCCCCCAGCGTTTCTCACGCCCCCAGCGTGCCCCTTGATGCTGCGCAGCAACGTAATTGGCGCTTGTATGTACGACTCACATGGCATGAAGGGCGGACGCACTCCCCCAGCGTTTGTCACACCCCAGCGTTTGTCACACCCCCAGCACATGCCCACAGCCCACGATGTGATGGCCGTACCACACGCCCCCAGCCCACGCCCACAGCACAATGCAGACACGCCCACAAGGGACTACTTTCTTGGCACGGTTCTTTTACCTTTTAAATGTATATGGTGTCCTACGGTACAATTGTATATCTTGCACTCTATGATTGTAATGAACACCACTGTTTCTTGAAAAGTTAATAAAAACAATTAAAAAAAAAATATGTATATGGTGACCGCCTGCATAGCCTATGTCCCTCTGATGCAACTGCCCTTTCCAACGCTATATTGAGTGTTGTGATTGGTGCTGTGGTTACTGAGATTACCCGCCTCAAAGGTTTGGGCTCTCTCTTTATAATATTAGTATGGATAAAGATGCGGAACGGGAAACATCAAAGACGCTGATGCAATGCAAAAAACACGACAATCCTGCATTGGCGGAAGGCAGCTGATAGCCCTGTATCTGAAGCAAGGAGGGAGTAGAAGGCCCATTGTCTCGATTCCACGGACACAGATATCGCTCCGCTATACAAGGATATCACTTTAAGACATGCCGCGAGAGGAAGAACTGGCTAAGAGCGGTGAGGCCAGCCACCAAAAATGAGGCGGCTTGTTTTACCTGGCGAACGTCACAATGGCAGCTTGGGGGCAGTGCTTGAAATGTAAAAATAGAAGTGCAGGTACTCTGTGCCCGAGTACCTGCTCGTTTCTGAGAAGTGCCGGTATTCTCTTTTTTACATTTTTTTTTATTTTATGCAAGAAGTGCCGGTATTCTCTAATCAAAAAAAGTATGTCTCTTCAGAAGTACCGGTACTCTCACTCTCAAAATTCTCCGTACCGGGCAGTACCGGCTAATTTAAAGCAATGTGCAAGGGTTATTTACAGTAGGAGGGCAGTAAATGAACAGGACGGAGCCATGCAGAGCAGCAGAAAAGGATAGGCAGAGTTTTATATCACATGTAAAGCTGGAGACCCTGTAAACGTGAGTCAAAAGTAGACCGGGAAGTGAGCAAACTAGAGGGACCAGGTCAAGAGGCGGGTAGAGATGACTAAGGGCTGAAACTTCCCCTTATTTTGCAATGCGCTGAACATTTTGAGGGACGTAGGAGGAGATGCCTGTGTGTTACGGAGACGTCCTTTGATGAGTTACTGCAAGAAGTAGGCGATTTGTACAGAACAGCACATTTCCTCGCCATATTCCTGTAATACTTCCGAGGACAGACGTAATCTGTTTTATTAGCACAGAAATATGGCAAGCACGTTTCCTGACCCTTTCCAACTGCCCCGTGCAGTGCATGGGGGGGTACAGCTCCGAGCTCTTCGACAAACAAGCACTGGCCCGGGCACCGTCACAAGAGGCTCGTGAAGGTATCCTCAGCCGGCACAGGCTGTACAGCCAAGATGGCGAGCTGGCAGCGAAAGAATAAACACAACGACGCAATGCTTCCGAGAAATGCGAGGCAGAAGCCGTCTGGCCTGCTGTGATGTTCAATAGACTGTCTGGGGAATGCGGCAGGCTGCAACAATCCTGTCGATACTGCGAACACTTCTGACCACCCACCCCATCTGCCCCTACCCAGCGTACAGACTGGTTACTGTTTAGAACCTGAAGCATGTCAGCCAGGGTCTCACATGCAAGCAGGCCTCGTTCCTAGGAATTCTGCTAAGTGAGGGGCGGAATTAATGTACATCACACAAAGGCTTTGGGAGCAGTGTTTGGTGCGAGGTGAGTTTAGTGCCAGGAGTCCTTTCCGTATAGAGAGCGCACGACCTAAAGAGAAATCAACATTATAAAAATGGAAAGGAGCAAGTGACAAATCCTAATACTGGCAATGGAGCAGAGATTTCAAAAGACCGCATGGCAGGGTAAAACAAAAACCGGGCAGCCCACAAACACAGAAGTAAGACTATTAATTTTGCATCAACTAACGGACACAGAAAGACTTGACTGACAGCTCAAACATAGGAAAGACAGACAATAGGTACTACAGGTAATTACATCTAACTTTTACACACAGTATTATCAGTGCTAAATAAATTGATTCCTATGCATCACACGTCGCGTCCGATTATACAAATACCCGGCAGCCAATGGCAAGGGTTGTTATTGAAACAAGCACGTGAACATCAAAGCGGCAGAAAGGGGAAAAAGTAGGGGTGAGTGCATGCTTATGTGACAAGGACTGGGCGAGAAGGGAGGGAGGAATGCCAGTAGGGAAAGTGATGGGAGGGGGGAAGCATTCGAGTGGTGCGCGCGCAAATGGGGATCACTTTCGCGGCCGCTTTGATGTTCTCAGTGGCCACTTGGCTCACTGAGAACATCAAAGGGGCCGTGAAAGTGATCACACAGGCTGACAAGTTGTGCGTGGGTACCCGATTCACCTGCAGCCTTTGGGAGCTCTTTCAGAAGCCCCTTACTTAATATCTTGCATACCATCGCTTACGCGAGAGCTAGGCGAGACCTAAAAAGGGCACCCATACAGTAACATCACCCGAGCTGCCCATATTTTCCCTTTGTTTAATATTCAATCCAAAAAGCCGATTCACAACAGTGGACAGGTCTGGAGCAAATACACAAAACTAAATTTTACATGGCTGACTGTGATAAAGGATATTTTTCCCCCTCAGCGTTCCGAGTTATGTAATTGACAACTCGAGCTTCGATCTCATTATCTAGTTCATTTCACGGACATCCCATAGCTGAAAAACATCCCCATTACTCAGTTTTTTCATTATTGTATCTGGGACCTGCACACATTGAGGATTTTGTTATTGCATCAGAAATCTAAAATATTATTAGAACAATTCCTAAAAGAAATGTGTGTGGCCGCCTGATTATTGATATCTGGATTAACTTCATCATTTGAGCTGAAAAATAAACTCTGGACCCTGATTTGGCCTCAACAAACCTTTGTTTTTATAAGAATGGTAAACGGTTCCATTGAAGGTGATGTTTTCGGTGAGTCCTGACTCACCCCATCCGTGAGTCTAATCCTCCATACGGTTATTTACTAAAGATACTGCTAAAGCCAATTCTCCTTGCAGCATCGGTGAACAATGCTGGTTCAGAAATGGAGTTAAGGAGGCAAAGGCCACAGGACCCCCCATTAAAGTCTGATAAGAAATGCATCTAAGATTTGAGATTGTTCTTTATCTCCATAAATAAGTGACTGTGGTGATTTTTTACTGTTGTTGTCACATAAGTGATCTTAAAAACAAACATTGGGAAAGCCAATAGATTGTGCCTGTGCAAGATCTATTGGCTTTTTCAATGCCCAGAAGTGCATTAAGAAGAAGCACTGGCAACGGCAATAGATTGTGCCTATGCACGAACTATTGGCTTTTTCAATGTATTTATAAAGATATGTTGTACTGTAGCCCGAACTGATGTGCAACCTATCAAGTGGTCAGCAACGTCCGTGTCATCAAGCTTTTTTTGTTTAAGACATGTGTCACAGCAGCCTGTGATGTGCAGACGAAACCTAAAAATACCTGTCCACTGGGATCATCCTCAAGTCAAAATTTATTTGCCTAGTTATCCCTTGCAACTGGCTGAGAGTGAAGTTTTGGAGCCAGGGAAGTTCCAAAAGAACTCCTAAATTCTCAAACTTTTTCAGCAAATAGTATACCCTCAGCTTCCCAGGAGAAACGCTTTATGTCTAGGAAAGCAAATGTTCTGGCTGTGAGTTTGTGTTCTCGCTAGATGGGGGGGAGAAGACTTTAGATTGACTTTGCTAGGTCTCTGAAAACAAGAGTTCCTGTTCCTGGTTAGGCAAAAAATGGGACTTCTGTTGTGCAGCAGTAGATGTTGTGGTCAAGCAAACCCCACATTCCCTGCCTCTCTGAGAGGTAGATGAGCTGCTTGGTTTCAGATGGTGGAGCTTTGACTGGTTCCACCATCGAAGACTTGTATTTGTCAGCCTACCCATAACATGGCCAACAGCTTTTGTGCATTGAAAGGGGCGGCACATTTGATGCAGATTTTTCCTGCCTGGGTCTCTGCAAAAACGAACATTGGCAAAGCCAATAGGTCGCGCCTATGCAAGAGTAATTGCCTTTGCCAATGTCTTTTAGCATTGTTCTACACTAGCGTGGTTACTGTTCAGCATGGCAAAAGTTAATGGCGTAAAAGGAGAGTGGCATGGCATGGAGTTGCATGATATAGAGTGGTGTGGCGTAGAGTGTCGAAGAGTGGTGTGACGTAGAGTGTCGTAGAGTGGCCTGGGGTGAAATGGCGTAGAGTGGCATGCTGTACAGTGGCATGGTGTATAGTGTTGTAGACTGGCACGGTGGATAGTTTCCTAGAGTGTCATTGCGTGAAGTAAAGTGGAGTGTCATCGAGAAAATAAAGTGTCATAGCGTGGAAGGGTGTAGAGTGGAGTAGAGTGCTTTAGAGTGGAGTGGCATAGAGTGTTGTACAGTGGAAAGTAAGGCAGAGAGGAGTGGCATAGAGGGAGTGGAGTAGAGTGGGGTAGAGCAGAATATATTGTCGTAAAATGGAGTGGCATAGAGTGGAGCATTGTAGTAAAGTGAAATGGCATTGAGTGCGGTAGAGTGTCGTAGAGTAAAGTGTCGTAGAGTGGAGTTAGGTATCGTAGAGTGGACTGGTGTATAGTGTCCTGGAGTGGCATTTTCGCAGTGCCTAAGGATACCATTAATAATAGGTCAAGCATTTAGTAAAGGTAACCAGTTAGGCCAGCCCTGGCCACACAAGGGGTCTCTAGCTCATGAAATAATGACAAAGGTTTCTATATTGACAGGTTTATTTTTTAATCAATGGCATGAGTGTACTAAATACATTTTTTATTCATAATTTCCCTTGGAGGGAAATTTTGATTCAGTGAAATTGTAGTATTTAAGACACAAAGATTAGATTGGCACAGTTTGATTGTTTGAATAAATGGGAAACATATGCCAGACAGTTGAAGTCTGTGGAACAGTAAGTAATACATTAAAACAAGAGTTGCAGGCATTTAGGCAGTCCAAGAGTGTTCAAAAGGGTAGAAAATACTGGGGTGAAGACTCTTTGGTAGAAGGTAAGGCTTTCATGGCACAGCCCTCAGTGCCACAACAGGAGGAGGAGGAGGAGGCAGATTTTATAATAGATGGACGTTTGGATAGAAGTCCTCCTCCCTATAGTGAGACTAAGACAGGTTGTGAATGGACAGAAAATGTTGTTAAAGGGAAGAAAGGTAAAGGTAGGACCAGTAAAAATTAGAGTGGCACAGGTCGAAGAGCGACCCTCCATAAAATCGAGGGATGGAGGAAGTTAGCTAGACATTTTTTGCAAAGTGGGGATGATTCATTACTAGTTACAGTAGAGGAAAGAGCAATGAATGGGGTGGTGCATGAGATGGAGAGACGGGATATCGAGCATATACTGATGCTATTTACTTTGCTGAGTAACACCTTAGCAATAAAGAGCAATTAATAGCACGATGGGACACTGAATTTACAAATGATTGTGGGGACTTGGGTAAAGGAGAATAAGAGAGGAAAGAATCTAAGAGTTGGATAGACGAATTGTGTCCAAAGATACGGCAATGGAAGGATCAGGCAGATGAATGGGTACAAGAAATAAAGGAAGATAAAAGACAACAGAAAGGAAAATAAATTTAAGATGCAAAATCTGTCACATTTTACAAGTCAGAAAGTTATAGACAGCTCATTGTCTGGGGATGGGGCTTCTACAAATACTCAGTACACACAAAAACCTCAGGTCTGGTCAAACAAGAGAACGCAAACAAGGGGCTGACTACAGGGGGGGGGGTTCCATTTAAGAACGGTTTCCCTCACACACCAGTGGTGTCATGTTTAATCATTAGGAATCCTCGTCGCACAATGACAACTAAATAAATAAAACAATTATTAAAATAAGACAATTTAAATAAATAAAACAAATTTTGTTGAGTGCACTGTATCCCCAAATGCGATGCAGTGCGCGCAGCGAAATTCGTTTTTATTTATTTAAATGTTTACTTACCTGTAAAACTCCATAATCCATACATTAATACCCCCCACCCTGCCCCTCCCCCTCCCCACGTCACCGCCCTGCAGGTACTCCCACTGCCGGCCGCGGCTGCATGCCGCTGCGTCTAAGACGATAATTGCTGAGTGGTAAAACTTGCCAGCGGTCGATAGGCCTCTAAAAAGTGAGTCACTGGGCAAAATCAATCGACTTACCGCTGTCATGCGCGGAGCTAGTGAGACGTGTGCTCTGGGGCAGGGAACTCTGCTGGGGGCTTCTGAGCTGCAAAAGATTATAGCAGAAATGGAAAGCCTCGCCTGGTGACTACTTCCTGGAAAAATCCAGAGTCATGCCGGGATGTGTAGTCTCAAGGGGTAATGCTGCAATAGTGTCAAGAATATGGGAAACTCCTCAAATGGGGGAGTTTTAAAACAATGATGAATACGTGAACTGGAAATGCACTAGCTAAAAAACGGTTATCCCTGATTACAGGCAGCCGAAGGCAAACAAAATCTATTAAATTGTAAATTAAATAGGTGTCTATAAAGCTATATGGTATATGAATCAGTTTGAGAATAGCAATGATCTGGGATTGTTTGTCCATATTGTGCAGGTATGTTATATATCATAACAATGCTAGGTCTGTGTTGTATTATGTATGTAATGCCAGGCATTTTAAGAGTTACAAAATGAGGGTGACATACTTATTACTTGAAAATGGACGAGATTAGCACAATATGGTTTCACGAAGCACAATATATCTCACGCCTTTACCAGAAGCTAGCTATTGTTCAATTACGGACTAACAACATCGCATGCAATGTTAGCTAGCATACTTAAAACATTGGACATTTAGAACATAGGCTGCAATAGTATAAGCACAGTCTACGATTTTTAACTTGGATTAGGAACACACCTCCACTACACCCATTACGCATTACGCTTGAATCAGCTGGTCTGCTCTGGGGATCACAATTCTTTAGGGGTAGTTTTAAGGGTCCGTTGCTTCTGAATGTGGAATCCATACACATTCAACTTATATTCCTCTATCTGACTTTGAGGTGATTGCGTCTCATGACACCCCACTAGCTCACATTGGGTTTTAGTAACAACCCCTCCAATAAAACATCCAAGCTCCTCCCTCGCAGCAAGGACGTTGTAGCCCGCACCATGACTAGGCTTCATGGTGCGGGGAGGAATCCCAATGATGAAGCATGACACCACTGGTGTGCGAGGGAAACTGTCCTTAAAAGGGACACCTCCCTGTAGTCAATCCCTTGTTTGCGTTCTCTTGTTTTACCAAACCCAAGGGTTTTTTGTGTACTGAGTTATTGTAACTGGGTAGTTTGCCCTCATTGGCCTTTTAAATCTTCTCAGGCCCCTTTTGTGCATACACACTTCTATAAATGCACCTGGTTTACTGATGGTTCCAGAGTCTGACACTACCCCTAGTAAGATTCTTCCTATGAGGGAAGTCCTGTGAATGGCGGCTAATAAGTTTCATTACGACGAAGGTGGACTTATAACATTTACTACAGATTTTTCTAATTTACCAGAGTGCCTTCACGCATGATATTTGAAGGTAGAACAGGTATTGAAATTAGGCGAGCTGACTTGGAAAGACTTGGATACTATGTTTTCCATAACTATACTTTCAGAACTGTGAGCCAAGGTTAAATCTGATCAAAAGGTGCAGTGGTCAAAGGAAGAAGCAGAGAGACAAGAAAATGGTTCCCTTTCCCAGGACACTTTGGGTTAGCCACAAAAGGTTCTAAAATGTCTTAATGAATTGGTACCCGTAAACTTGTTGATTGGAATATAATAGTTCAGGTAACTCAAAAAAGGATCAATTTGTTCATTGCTATTATGAGAGGATAAGGAAGGCTTTTAAAGCCCACAGTGGGATGGATATAGAAACCCTCATTCTACTTCTGCCTTAGTGAATGTATTTGTGCTAGGGTCACTACCCACTGTTAAGAAGCACATTCAGACAGTAAGTCCTTGCTGGTCAGTGGAACCACTTGATAATGGCCAATGCTCAATATTGCTTTGAGTTTCAACAACAACAGGGGACCAACAAGAGAAGTAACAAAAGGACACTAAAGCCAAGTTGATGGTTCAACAGTTACAGCAGTTTAATACCACTCATGGGGGACAGGGCAGGGGAAACATAATGAGCAGGTATGACAAAAACTGAACTTTAGAGGATAAGTAGGAGCTTAAGACAATTTTCCGTTAGTTTGTAGTCACAAAGTAGATCCTCCGGGTGATTTAGAAGGTTGAGAATACGGGTATCTTTAATAACGTTTGTTAGCGTGTAACAACTTGGTTAAACGTTGATGTTGTTTGGGAGGGTGGTGAGAGGTCAGAGATACGAACGTGCTCGAACAGAGGGATGTTTAAAGAGAAGTTAGCGTGTTTTGGTCGATAGAAGGGATTTGTATAATAATGTAAAGAACTGGTGGGAAGAGAGGAAGGTAACTCACGTAATTTTTGCACTGGACTTCAAGTCATTTGTTTGTATTGCTATTTCAACTGTATGTTAACACGCACTAAAAGAATGATGATATTGATCTGATGTAATACCCATGACTGATAGGTTCTCTTCTATTGGTTATTTTGTAGCGACCCCTGACGAAGGGCTGGTGACACAGCCCGAAATGCATTGGGCTTTTAATAAAAATCATGCTGCTCGGAACTCTTGGTTGCACTTGGAGCGTATTTTTTGACGAACGTCTGGATGGACACGTGAAAATATGTGAAGCTTCCAAAGAGGCAAATGGGATATGATGTGGAAATTATGAAGAAGGACGAATATTGTGTAAAAATATGGATTAAAAGTGGACTAAAAGTTGATAAATAGGAAGGAGTAAAAAATCAGTGGATAAAATATCCGGTTATGCTGTGCGTCTGGGAGTGGAGCATAATGTTTATGCTCCCCACAATGAAGAATATTATGAAGCATAGGGGTGCCCTGGAGGGGAAAAAGGGGAGTGGCGCCTACACTGTCAGTTGACCTGAAGGGTCCCTATGTTCAAAAAGAGGTTCTTTATCATTATGTTAAGCTTCTTATAGACAATGGTGCCACATATTCCATAGTATCAGTCAATACTGATCCACATTTACCCCTCTTGGATGAAAAACCCTTCTGTGGGGATTTGAAATGCTGCCATTACAAGCCCTATTAGTCAACCCGTAATGTTTACTATTGGTCCAACTAGGGATAAGCATTCTTTTGTGGTTTCTGGCAAAAGTAATGTTAATCTATTGGGTCTTGATTTATTGAAGAAGATGAATGCTGTTATCAAATGTACATTGGATGTTGTTTCCTGTGAATGTAGTAATGAATAGCTATTAATATCTCAAATGTGTGTACTAGTTCAGTTCAGTAAGTCTTTATTTCGATAAAATATCATAAAAGACAATAACATTAAAATCATATTTAAAATAAAGAACACAATACATTGATATTAAGCACTACATTACAGTGATTTCCTTCGAAGTCATAGGTGTTTAGCAAGGGAAAAATCATTAGAGCGTGAAATACAAAAGATAACGGTCCACCGAAAATGTAAATCAAAGAATAAATAATGCATTTCGTTAAGAACTTTAAGAAGGGTTATCCACCATGATTAAAACAACAGTCATAAAATCCAAGGTACCAGTACAATGCACTATAATCAATACGGCACATCACATTTAATTGATCGCCCCCTGCATTATGCACAGAAGGGAGGGAATTAACATACCCTCCTTTCCTTAGCCCATAAAACCCACATCCAGCTTAGGAATTTGGCAACAGCAATGACATTCGACTCATTCATGGAGGTTTTAAGAATCCTAAAAGCTTCGCTGCCCAGCCTGGTCCCTAGATTTAGACATATAGGCTTTAACCATCTCAGCATTGGGGCTTTGTAAGCCGGGCATGCGAATAGAATGTGTGCCAATGATTCCTTCCGTGTGGGACAAAACGGGCAGTGGCTGGGGTTCGACGCAATCCATTTGCTGGTGAAAACATTTGTGGGTAGCGATCCCACCCTAAATTGGTGGTACAGTTTCCTATCTTTTTTAGAGGTAATAAAATGCCAGTACTTTTCATACTTTGCTTCATACTTATGTTCTAGGAAATCTCTACATAGGGTTGATCTTATTATGGCAGAAAAGTGCTTGGTCTTAATCATGTTCCAATAGGCAGCCTTATATTCACACTTGGAGGGAAATGAGTTTTCCATCGGGTTCATCCACAGTCTACTCATTCCCATCTCCAACAGGGTGGCTTTAACTCATCCCAGCCATGTGATTTTGTGCATGCCTCCCTGACTCCATAACTGAAATCGAATCTAATATTTTGGATTGTTTACCTGATATTATATGAAACAATGTAGCAGTTGAGGTATGGCATTTAAACAATTCAGAAGTGTGAATAATTTTGAATGTTTAAACTATTTCTGTTGTTTCAAAGGAGCATGTTGTACTGCCTGAGTTCCACAGTATAGTAGATCACAAGAAGGAGATTTCGGTTTGCAGGAAATAATAGCAGCATTTGTTAAGGAGTGCTTGTAGAAACAAAGGGGAGGGTATGCAATTCTCCAATTCTCCCGGGACGCAAACAAAGTAAGTACCCCTCAAAATCTGATGAATGGCATCTTGTGCAACATCTGCGCAAGATTAACAAGATAGTACAGCTCAGATTTCCCGTAGTGCCACGCCCCACCAGCATTCTTACCACTATACTTCCGTCATCCACTTACTTTTCAGTTGTTAACTTAACCAATGTCTTCTTCCCCATTACACCGCACCCCAGTAGCCAATAGTTATTCTACTTTGTCACAGACTCCCCAAGGGTATTCAGAATCCACCTCAATGTATTCCCAAATACTAAAGGCAGACCTTGAACAATATGTTCCAGAACCCTGGTGGCATTAATACAATATGTAGATGATCTTCTAATAGCAGCTAACATGGAAGAACAGTATATGTGAGCACTATAAACTTACTTAATTTTCTAGCATCCCATGGTCACAAAGCATCTGCAAAGAAATTGCAGTTCTGTAGAAAACAGGTGTCCCATTTAGGCCACCTGATTTCTAAAGGGGAAAGGAAAATATCATCTGAATGCATTTGTGCACTAATGCAACATCCTGTCCCTACAACACGGCATGAAGTACATTCATTCTTGGGTATGGCAGGATATTACAGACAATAGATATTACATTTTTCTCTCCTTTCTAATGTTTACAAAACCTGACACTTAATGATGTCTCAGATCCTGTTCCCTGGATGCAGGTACACAATGAGAGTTTCCGAACTATTAAGAAGGCTCTCTGTGAGTCTCCAGCATTAGGGATTCCAGATTATGAAGAGTTCCACCTTTTACACATCAGTGAGAGGGATGTGCCCTTGTAGTCCTTACACAGGAGCATGGAGGCCTTAAGAATCCTTGTGCATATTTGTCTGCTATATTAGAGCTTGTAGTTAGAGCACTTCCCAAAATGTATGAGAGCAGCAGTGACAGTCTCGGTAGAACAAAGTGAGAGTATGGTTTTAGCAATTACATTCTATGTGTACGTTACCCGTTCTGCTGATACATTGTTAAATAAAACCTGCACACAACACTTGACCAATGCCAGATTGACTAGGTATGAACCGATTCTATTGTCAGCTGACAATGTTAGACTACATCTTTGTACTTCTTTGAACCCAGCTTCGTTAATGCCCTTGCCTGGGGGAGATCAAATGATAGAATGGCATAAGTGTATTTTGGTTACTGAGCAACAGACTAAAGGCAGAATCGATGTCAGGCCAAGCCTTTAATGAAAGGGATGCAGATCTATGGGTAGATCAATCATGTTTTAAACTACAGACAGGAGAGACTAGAGGAGAGACTAGAGCAGGTTATGCTATAACCACATTACAAACAGCAGTGGAGACTAGACAAATATCATAGTTGTCGGCCCAAGCAGCAAAAATAATATTTCTCATCTGAGCATGTGAATTGACTGCAGATTTGACAGTAAACATCTACATTGACTGCCAATATGCCTTTGGGGTTGCACATACATTTGGTAGACTTTGTGATGAAAAAGGATTTCTTACTTCTAGCTGTGCAAAATAAAAACATGGCACCTTAATTGTGCCCTTTGTTCAATGCACTTGCATTACCTAAGGCTTTAGCAATAATTAAATGTACCACACATCAGAGGGTGATCTAATATGTAAGTATGGGTATTACTTTTGCCAATCAAATTGCAAAAACTATAGCTTCAGCAGAAACAAGTATTATGCATGCGACTGCACAAAAGTCCCAGGCAGAATGCAATGTAAATATGGATCCCCATTTATTACAACAAAATGCAACTGAGGACAAAAAAGAGTGACTGGCAAAAGAAGGGTACTGAAGTTGATGGAATTTAGGTAGGACCTAACGGAATGATTAGGTTGCTTAATGCTTTGGTGTATAACTTGGCCCTTGTTAATCATACTCCTGCACATTTGGGACACAATGCTATGAGCAGATTCTTTTCAGAAATTTGGTATAATAAGAACTTCTGGAAGAAGATGCAGGCTATTTGTAAGAACTGTACCACATGTGGACTTTTTAATAGGGGTAGAGGAATGGTCACCAACTCCCGGGCTCCCGAAGTACCTTTTCAACATTTACAGATTCATTTTGTGGAGTTTTCATCCACACACACATTTTGGTATGAACTGGTGGTGGTCTGTATGTTCTCTGGCTGGATTGAGGCCTACACTATGACAAAAAAGGATGCACAGACAGTGGCTATGTGCTTGCTAAAGGAACTGATCCAACGATTCGGGGTCCCACGCAGGATTTCTTCAGATAACAGTCCACACTTTGTGAATACAGTGGTGGAATGGGTATGCAAGGCTGTGGCTATAAAACAGAAGTTTCATTGTGTGCACCATCCTTACGTAACAGGAGCAGTGGAGCACAGAAATGGCATTCTTAAGGCAAAGATTGCTAAGATATGTGCAGAGACTGAGTTGACTTGGGTAGGGCATTCCCCATAGCACTTCTAAGCATTGCGCAGTATAGCAAATGCCTCCACTAAACTGAGCCCTCATTAGATTGTGACTGGCAAAAGGATGGCAATATGGGGGGCTCCTCTTGGAAATGCAGCTGTGCACATTGGTGATGCAACTCTGAGAGATTACTGCATTGCCCTGACTAAAAGATTGAATCTTTTGTACAACCAGGTGAAAGATGCCTTACCTGAATCGTTGACGACTGAAGGACACAGTCTTCAGCCTGGAGACTACGTGTTTATCAAGAACTTCCAGTGCAACAACTGTCTTCAGCAGGGGTGGAAAGGCCCCACTCAAGTACTGCCGACTACTAACACTGCTGTAAAATGCCTGGGGCACAAAAGTTGTATAAACGCCACGCACGTAAAGAGAGCACCTCTACCTCAACCCACGGATAATCCTTAGCATTCACAGACTGCAAACGTCCCAAAGCCCTTGAATATCGGTAAGCTGCAATATATTTTGAGACCACGACCACCTTCTGGGTTCACCCAACGATAGATTGTGTGTCGGACACCAAGCGCTCATGAGCTAGTAACCTCTCTTAGCCTTGTGGTGGTGAAGAAATGCAAATACAGCATTGATATCATCTGCAAGAAAATAATAAGGGAACAATAACAATTACAATGAGTGATGACCTGTTGCTAATGATCAACCAACAAGAGCAAACAATGAGCAAAATAACTATTACACTATAAAGTCCAGTCCTGTGCACACACGTTCGTGTAGTTTGGAAGTCTGATCCAAGGTTGAAATCAAAACCAGTATAGTCAGAATGAATTTTCTTTATTCCAGAGAACACCACAAGGTCCAGCCAACGCGTGTTTTGTCATTGGGGTAAAAAGCCTCGACTTCTTCAGGGCTGTACGGCTAGCCAACTGGCAACTCTATGCCTAGTTCCCAGTTATACTTCCGGCCCTGCTAGGTCTTTCCAATTAAGTATCTTGTATCCAAAAGAATATTATTCGCCAATCTTTTAAACATTAAAACTCTTTACTAACAAATTTGTAGCAGTGTATATGGCACTATCCATAAGAATGGTGTGTGTGTGTTGAAATTCTAAAGTGAGTACGCTATCCTTTGCCTGACTGTATTGGGAAATTTAAGGAAAGTAAGGAAAGTGTTAGGAAGTGGACAGGTAAAAATTGTAATTCCCACTCCAATAAGTACAACAGTAGGAAAAGTGTTGGATAGCGAAAGGATAAAAATCACTATTCCAACTCCAGAGAGTGCAACATTAGGGTAAGTGTTGGATAATGGAGGGATTAAACTTACTATTTCAACTCCAGTCAGTGCAACAGTAGGGAAAGTGTTGGATAGCGGAGAGGTAAAATTTACTATTCTCACTCCAGTGAGAGTAACAGTAGGGAAAGTGTTGGATAGCAGAGGGGTAGAAATGACTATTCCCACTCCAGTGAATGCAACAGTAGGGAAAGTGTTGGATAGCGGAGGGATACAATTTACTATTCACACTTCAGTCAATTAAAAAATAAAATAAAAATAAATATTACAAATAAAAAATAAATATATAAATATTTAAAAAATAAAAAACAATTATATAAAATATATAAAAATAAAACATATTATAATATTAATTACATATAACAAATACCTACAAATATGACATAAAAAAATAATAAATACATTAAAAAAATAATTATTTTGAACTAGAAAATATTTACATACAAACACAGTAATTAATACATAAATGTATTAATTATATTAGCTACACTACAACACTACACAAATCACAACACACTTCTAATTTTTTTTTAAATGTACATCCATAAGTAACATAATTATTTATCAGATAAAAAATATGATTAATTGAAAGAAACTAATAAAAATGAATTAACTACCCGCACCCACACTTTAACACTATAATCCTCACAATATACACCTACACTAAACTGTTACACAATTTTTTTTAATTAAAAACTATTCTTATTAAACAACTAATTATAAAGTAAGTAAAATGTATTTAATTCCCACCCTTTACCCACTTAAAAGTAAAAACAACAAAGCAAAACATGAACAATTACACAAAATAAATATCAAATAATTAACATTAATTAACAACTATACATTAATTAATTAAACACAAATTACTTCTCATCCTTTACCCCTATTAACACCACAACCCACACCTAAAATTAATTACTCAATTACTATACTTCATTTTTAAATACATTAATTAATATCAATTAACAAATAATTTATAATAAATAATTAATTTCTTGCCATCCTTTACCCCATCAACCCCAAAGAACACACCTAAAATTAATTACATAAATAAGATAATTAATTTCCAATGAATAAATATTCATTAACAACAAATTATTAATTCAACAATAAAAAATAATTACTTCCCGCCATTTCCACCTATAAACACCAAAACACAAACCTAAAATTAATTACAAAATGACCATAATTAATTACCAAATAATTATTAAAATAATTAACAGCTGATTATTAATCAATTAATAAGAAATTATTTCACACATTTAACACTATAACATATCAATTAAATAAATATTGTTACATAAAAAATAATAATTAATTTAATATCGTTAAATTACTTCCAACCCTGTTCCCTATAAACCCACAACCCGCTATGGAACTGAAAAATGCAAAATTCTATAAAAAAAATTAATAACTTCTAAAAATGTAACACATATATAACCAAATAGAAACAATTCTTATACAAAAAAATCACATACATTCAAAACATATACTAAAATAAATAACATTAATGAAAAAAATGTATATTTTTAACAACAATATTTTTGTAAACAATATTAAACAACGATATTTATGAAATCGATATTACTTACCTTAAGTCGATATTCTTGCCCACAATATTCTTGCTGTCGATATTTCTAACTCACGATATTTATGATTCGATATTTCTGCCAGTTGATATAAAAAACTCAATATTATGTCTGCACACCCTACAGGAGGGACAAACTCAAGCTGGATAGCCTAAACAAATAGAGCTATCACGAACCAGAAATTTAAATGTGAGTTACATACCCCAAATCCAATGGTAAGCAACGGGTGGAAGGCATTACCAGTGAAGCTTTCTGAATGTACCCAAGATGTCTTTAAGAAACCATACAACTGCACTGTGTAGTGGCGAAGTTCCATGTGTAGAGGTGAAGTAGTAGACATAGCTGAGTAGTGTCTTTGTAAGTTACTAGC
Organism: Lissotriton helveticus; assembly: GCF_964261635.1. Taxonomy (NCBI): domain Eukaryota; kingdom Metazoa; phylum Chordata; class Amphibia; order Caudata; family Salamandridae; genus Lissotriton; species Lissotriton helveticus. The sequence continues at coordinate 526,966,377 of NC_136070.1, forward strand.
AGCCCGTCCCGACCTTGTCTGGGAGCAATCAGGCTTCCCGGACCCCCGCCCGCCCCGACATTGTGCAGCAGCAGCCCGGCCCCCCGCCCGCCCCGACATTATCAAGCAGCCCGGGGCCCGCCCGCCCCGTCCCCCGCCTGCCCCGACATTGTCAAGCAGCCTGGGCCCCCGCCTGCCCCCTCCCATCCCCCGCCTGCCCGACCCCCGCCTGCCCCGACCCCCGCCTTCCTTGAGCCTTACCTCAGCCACCGCTCCTCCCCCGCGCTCCTCATTTCACCGCTCCGCTCCGCCGCTCCTCGCCGCTTACCGCTCCTCCCGCCTGTCCGCTGGTCCTCACCGCCATTCCGCCATTCATCACCGCTCCTCCCCCGGGCCATGTCCGCCGCTCCTCCTCGCGTTCCTGGATGCCGCTCCTCCCCGCGCTCCTGACGTCAGCACGCAGGTCGCAGCCGGCGCTACTTCGAAGGGACTACTTTTTTTATGTTAATTTTTTAAATAACGCATATTTTTATACTTTATATAGCCTATGTCCATCTGCACACCCTGACAATTACAATGATGTATCGGGTGTGTGGATTGACACTGTGGTTCCCGAGTTTACCAGCCTCAAAGGTGCAAAGTTCTTCCTTTATAATAGTAGTATAGATTTATTAAGTCCATAATCAGTGGTAGCAGTCCCACCAGGAGCAGCCTCCCTGATGCTCAGCCCAACTTTAATGGTCAACACTCATATTTATGTTTTCTGTTTTTCATAAACAATTTCAACCCACTTCGGGGGTTAGTTTCTGATAAACAATATTAATGCAGAGGTGCCGCCATAACTTAGCAGCCTGTCAAACATGACATTTGCACTGAAAGAGCTCCTTTTGTGCCATTGGGAACTTTTCAAGTGAGAAATGCTCCTTTAGAGATGAAGGGATTCATGATGCGGCAGGTGGACTGCCACAGATATGTGGGAAATTAGGCCTCAATCCCCCCACAAAATAGGAAACTTGCTGCTAAACTCACAATGACCCCCTTGTGTTTTACTTATATAAAGAGTGTCTGTAATTCATCACTGAAACAGGGACAGTATTCTGGAACATGAAAAACATTGAGTAATAGAGTAGTAAGTGGTTAACAATGTTTCTTTACTGTTCTAATTGTATTCTCTGTGCTTGCTTGATGGTTTTGACTTCGGCAAAGCACTCAGATGCTGATGTCCTACTTCACGCTGTAAAATTCAAATAAAGTAAATTATCACCCTGGATGAAATGCTGAGGCAGATTAAGCTCATCAGAATACATAAAAAGTTTGCATTAGCTAGTTTCATGCCAGGGGGGGCAATTAACAGCATTTAACACC